>NW_015094510.1:14289509-14478589 GCF_001431845.1 Calidris pugnax | reverse complement strand
ATCTTCTCTTCCCCCCCCCCCCCCCCTTTTCCTGTCCTCTTGTTTTTATGGCGTTCTTTGAAAATGATGTGGTTAGTTTATTTGAGGTGGATGTGTACATGGTTAAGATCTCAGATGTATATTGTTATTGAATTTGCATATTTGATACATGTATCAGCATAGAGGTAAGCTTTTGAGCATCAATATCTTACTGGTTAATATATTCTTTTCCTCAAGATTTCTCCAGAGGTGGTTAGATCTAAATTATCACCATCGCCATCACCAAGAAAGTCTAGCAAATCTCCAAAACGAAGATCCAGTCCCAAATCATCATCTTCGGCGAGTAAGAAAGAGAAGAAAGCATCTACTGTATCTTCCCCACTTTTGGATCAGCAGAGGTCAGTATGTAGATGCATCTTGCAAGAAAACCAGAACAGAGAACCAAGTTGATTTTTATTACTGGGGTTTTATAATTAATAATGGCATTTCATTTTCCTTATTTTCCTTGCTTTTAGGACTTTTGATTATGTATCTTTAGGGGAAGGTCATTAAGTTGTGCACTGTGAATCATCTTCTGCAGAAAATTGTTATATGCATATAGTTGTCAGTTGTATAATTTCATGGCTTACAAGCAGGTCTTTTCTTTTTGAATGTCCAGTCTCTGGGAGGTGATGGGAAAATACAAACCATTAAAAAGTGGGAAGCAGTTTTATTTGAGGTGCTGCAGTCTGTGAAGTAGTTCCTGTAGGCTGAAGCAAAATGTTTAAAATTTGACCAACTGTACATTCTGTTTGTATTGCATATTGCTGTTCAGGAAATTTGACTTTCAAAGCAGGGAATTTCTCAGAATTCAAGGTGGGGAAAGGAGTTGGGGACAGGAAGCGTAGGGAGAAAAGTAAGGACAAGGTATGTGAAAATCACAGGAGTTCACACTTGGCACCTTGCCACAGAAAGTCAATCTCCAAAGCTTGTTTCTAAATTCTTGGTGGCTGCAGGACCTTTTGAATCACTGTTTGAAGCTTTTAGATATGAAAGAAATTGCTGCAGCAGTGTAAATAGATACATCTGTATTTGCTAAGCAACAATCCCCTTTAAAATAGGGACAAAACAATATTGTTTCTACAACAATAAGAATGTTGTACGAGAATGTACAGCACGGGCTACTGACATTCAGCACACACGTATATCTAGTTTATAGGGTTTGTGGCAGTGGTATATATATATGGAAAAATAAATACAGTTTCATATTGTGAGATGCATATTTAAAAATACTTGGATGTTTTATCCTGTGTCAGGTAGTTAAGGTTAAATCAAATACCTGAGTTGTTCAAGTCATTTTGTGTATGTGATTGAGGCATTGCAGAAATGAGAATCTGAACAGACAAGATGCTCTATAGAGTTCTGGTCCTCTGATGTTTGCAGTTCATGCAAGGGCACTTTAACTTTGAAAACTGTTTCTGTCTGAGTGGGAGCAATTCCTATTTTTGTTCACTTGCTTCAGAAATAAAGGTTATAAATGGAAGAGCTCAATGTGAGTTTTTACCATCTGCATTCGCCCTTCAGTCAAGTACAGTTATTGAACGCTGCTTGCTAATGGAGTGGTGAATCCTATCCTAAAAGCTTCAAGGCCCTTTACATTATAACTTTCTTGCCAGCATCTGAGAAATCATTATTTGAAATAGTTGGTAGTCCTTCATTTTCCTCCCTCCCTCCTGTTACTTTATCTCTAGGAGTTCTAAAAGTAACCAGAGTAAAAAGAAAGGTCCTCGTACCCCTAGTCCTCCTCCTCCAGTACAAGAGGAAACTCCCCTGGGGAAAAAACACAAAGAAAAACATAAAGCAAAAGAACGTTCAGAAGAAAAGACAAGGGAGGTCAAAGAGAGAGGGCGTGACTTTGAAAGGCACAAGGAGAAGAAAGAGAAGCAGAGGTAAGTTATGTTGCATTATTAGCTTTTAACATTAATATAACCTTGCTTTTAAAGTTATATTTTATAGAACACTGAATAATAAGGGATTTATACCTGCTTTGCCAAGAACCTTTTCAGTACTCATTAAATCCTTTAAGTGCTTTATATAGATGGATTGATAGACTATAACTAACAGATTGGTAGGTTTTAATTACATAACTTTAGTAAGTTTGTAAAATTCCCTTTTGAAAGATCCATTCCTTTTCAGGAAGTTGGACCTTCACCAATGGAGCAATTCATTTGCTGAAGTCTTTATCAAAGTCATTCGCTTGTCCGTTTGCCTGCTGTTCTGAAATATTAGAGGACTAATATCTTTCTAAATTGGCAGTGGCACATTTATACTCTCCCTGATTTTCAGTAGGTTAAAAGTATTTCTGAAGTAGATAAAGGCTACTGCAGTTTTAGAATTGCTTCACTTTTGCATATGTATCTCTCTCAAACGGTGGACGACTACTCTTCTTATTTTCTGAAGCACAGGTGTCCATTTAATTTGAAAAATACATAATCTGCATTTTTAAAGTCCTGTATTCCCTTGATGAAAATAGGGTACATGTTTGTGTTTACTTTGTAACCAGCATAGCAAAGACTAAAGAGTCGAAGACCAGTAAATTTTGTATTTGTAATTGATTAAATGTATTACACCATTCTTACTTTAAAATATATTATTTCCCTCATGTTTGCACACTCCATTAGTGGAAGGAGGTTGTAAGCAGTAGAAAAGAACATTTTAGGTCTTGCTGAAAGGAACAAGAGAGTACTTGGCTTATCACTGTACTGTAATCAGGTATTGTTGTGGTGACTACAGCCTTTTATTTCAATGTTGGATTTTTGTCCTTTTTTTCCTAAATAATAAAAATTAGGAAACAATTTCAAATCTTCATGGTGTACAGTAAGTGAAATAGTTGAAGGTTCTGGCAAATGTCTTCAATTTACAACTGTGATTAGAGTTTGAAAATGTCTGAGAGCTTGAGAGAGGCTTCTAAATAAATTTCTGACATTACGGAAAATTTTGAATAGGATAGCAAGATATCCGTTGATAGGAATTCTGTTTCACCATCACATAAAATATTAGGTAAAATTACAAGAAAATATTTTTGGTTTTACTGTTTCCTAGTTTTGTATTTTATGGTCCAGTGATTAGCAAGAAATTTAGATCATAGCTTGAATTTTTGAGTTTTGCTAGCTTAAGGTAATTTCATATATAAAATTATAGATGAAACAAATTATAAGATAGAATTCTTGATCAAGAATAGATTCTTGATCTTGTAAGTACAAGATCTATCTTAGAAATGTACTAATGCCATATTACACCTGTAAAACAAGCTGCTGTTTGTGTTTCCCAGGGATCCTTCAGAAAGCTCCCACAGACAGAAGCGTTCTCCTAGTCCTGCAGATCATTCTGGCAGTAATTCTTCCCCTTCCAGGGAGTATTCACCTCCTGCTGCAAGGCGAAGACAAACCTCCCGAGCTCCAGCCAAGTCAACCACTCACAAACATAACTTCTCCCCCTCTCGCAGGTGGGAAGTCACTTGCATTGGTTTTATTTCCATGAATAGTTCTACTTTAGAAACTTCCTCTGTTGGTTTGACTACTTGTTCATGTGTGTCTGTTGCGGATATGTGTATGCCTCAAACAGTTGAGCTCTGAGACTTTTGGGTTTCTTGCCAAATTACTACATTGAGAGTACCTGTCACGTCAGGAACACAAGTCAGGCTTCCATTTATCAGTTCCTCTCAAATGTTTTGGCTTCAGGTGGAACTTCAGAAGTCTGATATGAGATATAGACTGTGATTCTTTGGGAACTTTTGTTTTTCCGCACCTTCCCCCTTAAAAAGTAGAAAAAGTGAGAAGTCTTCTCTCTTGGAGATGGGGAAGGAGCAGAGTTTCTCTGCTCTAAAATGAGCAAGGTTGTCCATGGATCCTGACTCTACATGCTTTTCCTGAAAAGCAAGCACAACTGGCTAAACAGTACGCTACGAAGACAATTTCAGAGAGCCTTCTTGCAGCAAGCTTCAGGGAAGATATCATCCTGCTAGTTCTAGGGGCCTTAGGAAAAAATCTTTTACCACCCATTAAAAAGAAAGGAGGAGTCTTCTTATTGTGGTCTGAAGGAGTCTGTATGCTTAGGTTTAGAATGGCAGTGCTAAACACCACTGCAGTCCAATATCTGTGTAATGGAGAGGGAGGCATACTTATTTTTTGCACCTCTGTTGAAGAGTGGGGAGAAGAGACCAGATGTCATATATATCTGGATGATGATAAAAAAAAGCAAAACCCTTCCCATTCAACAATCCTAAGAGTCATAAGCAAGCTCTTTTGCTACTGTGGTCAGTTCAGCTGGAACAATGTTGTGTTGTATTAAGCTAGACGTCACCGATGGACATTTCCTTCAAATTGGATTGTTTACAGGGAAGGGAGTAGAGCAGCCCTTTCTCCCTGCAGCTGGCAGTAATAAGGAGAATGAAAAATATCTTTACAGTACTGTTTTCCCCATTTTTTATAACCTGCTCCAGTATTTTGCTTGTCACTACGTGCCTGGGGGGTTCTATGCAGATGTATAGAGTGTTGTGCAAGGGAATGTTAAGCAGGGAAGATAAATAGGCCTAGTGCTAGAAGCAGGGAAGGATATTGTGAAATGTTTTGTTTGACTCCAAACCATTGACAGTCTTCCATGCAAGCCAATTTTGGTAACCCTGTGTTTCATGATAAGGGCTTAATGGTGAAAAGTAAATGTAGTCTTAATTTAAAGATAAGTCATGAAATTATATTAGATTGTGTAGTCATTTCTGACCCTGACAGATTTTTACTTTGAGCACTTTGGAAATTTCACTACTAATTCTGGGCCATCTGTTCCATTTGTATGTGACAACATCTACAAATTGTTGTCTTAGAGACATGGAGGCTACTTGTTTCCTCAGTCATTGGTCAGGCTTTCCTTCTTGCTATAGAAAGCTGCAGCCAGCATATTTCCACGGAGACAAAGAAACTGAGTTTCTTCTTTCCTGCCATTCCTGAAGATTGTTTACAGAATCAGAGAATCACAGAATCGTCATGGTTGGAAAGGACCTGTGAGATCAGAGTCCAACCATACATACACAAAAAAACCCCTACAATCTTGGCCACTAGAGCATGCCCTGAAGTGCTCATCTAGTTTACTGGGAGTATACACAAGGGCACCTTGAGGCTTTTAAATTTTCCAGACAGAAGAAGCTACGGATAAGCATCCTTGGAGGTCAGAGTGTATGTAGGTGTTCCAGGCATCCCCAAGCCACATCAGGAGCGCATGAGCTGGATCCCATGCACTTTTAGGTCTTCAGAGGAGGAGATACAGAATCTTAGTCTAATGTTGAGGTGTCCAAATATTCTGTGGCATTGCCCATCATAAACACATCTCAGTGTGATAGCCTCCAGGCCTGGCAATATCTGAGCATACAAGCTTACAGGCACAGTATGAATTAGATCAAAAAACTGAGATGCAGCCTGTTTTTCAGAGCATCCTAGTTAAGTATGTTACAAAGGCTTGTTTTATTTATTTTTCTGTCTCACCCCTTTCTTTCTGCCACTCTTCTTGGTATATTTTCTAGTAGAGATGAAATGGCTCAGTTCAAGTATTATTTCAGTCTGTCCTGTGAAAATTGTATTTGACTTCCCTCAATTGACAAGTCTGAAGTGCCTCAACAACCAAGTCAAGATCCTTCCTTTAGTGAATATATCTGGCTCTGTAATGGAATCTGGCTGTAAATCCACAATCTTCATGAGACTGGGAATATGTTAATCAGCATACTACTCCATGGGGCTCTGAAGGCAGTTTTCTTGAGTCACTGACATTGACTGGAAGGAAGGGTGAAATACTCATTAATAGAAGAGTTTCACTGTGTTCCCTTTTATCCAAAAAGGACTTCCTTAACAGACTTGAGTTCCTTCATGTAGTTGCTAGAGATTTCACTTAGTATTCCATTCCCAAAGTTTTGTTCCTTGAAAGCTGCATCATTGCTTTATGTTCTTGACATGAGGAGAATCTTTTTATCTGTGGAGCCTGGGACTTTAGGAAGCCTTAGCCTGGGAGATCCACTGCTGAGTAGTACTGGGTGGGCAACTTGGCTCGTGGATAGAGTAATGACATTCTATAAGCCTGCTAGCCTGAAAGACTCCAGAGCCCATTCTCTTTAGAGCCCAACTAACATCAGCTATCTCACTGAGAAGAATTTCTTGTGATGTTTGCAAGATACTCAGCAAAAGCTGTGTCATATATATGTCTTTACCAACTGCTGGACTAGTGTGGAAGACTGTGGGAGGTACTACTGCTTTTGGTAAAGTAGTCCCTCATTTGTGAGTCACCTGAAACTGTGTCTGTATGATCTGGATGTTTGTTTGAAGTCACCAACACTGTAAATGGATGTTTAAAAGAAGGAACTAAATGCTTAAAATCAAGTGAGATATTTTTTTTTTTTTAATTTATTGCCCACGTGTGGTTTTTCTGACTCCTGCTCTTCTCTTTGGAGTCTCTGGAATTTTGTGAAGTGGAAGGGAGGTGGGAGTTAAGGAAAATGCATGTTTCCTTAGAAAAGATACTTGCAAAGTTGCTTGGATGCAACCACTACAAGCTCAAAGGCTTGAAGTGTGTGTTTGTCCACGTTAGACTGTGCATGAGATAAATTAAGATCATTTACACAACAGTAAACAAATTTATTCATAATGTTAAGTGATGGGATTTCCAAGATGAGAGACACTTTGTATACTTTTTTCTTATTCTATTAGATATGAGTTTTCCTGGCTTGTGGAGACATTCAGACTTTTAAGTCAATAGGCATATCAGGATACAGGCCTAAATTGTTTAAACATCAATGCTTATAACAAAATAAAGAAGTTAAAAATGCAAAAGGAGGAGATGCTATTAATTTCTAAAAAAATTAATGCTGTTGAAAACAAAAGGAAAAAGAAATCCCTTCAGGTTACACTGTGTAAAAGTTATCTGCCTAATTTTACCATGAACTCCAAAAAACATCTTGTATTGAAGAAAACAATTGTTCTTGGTTTTGGAGATGGGGTAGAGGATCATGGTTTTTTCTGCTCCTCCCTCCCTTCCTCCAGGAAGGCGTTCTGGTAGCTGTATAATGTAATTTTGATTGGACAACTTGTTGGATATTAATGAACTGTAACAATTTTAATATAAGTATACTTTGAAGAATATCCTTGGAACCCTTGAGTGAAGATTAGTTTGATGTTTTATAGAAACAGCACTTATTTTTAACAGATCAAGGGTCCAGAATGCACAAATTATTTAAATCTCTTTTTGGGGTATGGTAACAACCTCTCAAATGAAGTTATGACATGTGTGCCTATCCTAACTCTTCCTTGCAGGTCTGCTTCCCCATCAGGTCAGCATCATTCTCCCCTGTCCTCCAGACATCACTCCTCTTCATCACAGTCAGGCTCCTCTGTTCAAAGACATTCTCCTTCCCCACACCGCAAAAGAACTCCTTCTCCATCCTATCAAAGGACAGCTTCCCCACCTGCAAGGAGATCATCTTCTCCTTATCCCCCACACTCTTCCTCTTCTCCTCAGAGGAAGCGAAGCCCTTCGAGACACCGATCTCCAGGAAGAGACAAGGGAAGGCATGATCGTGATCGGACTTCACAGTCTCATGACAGGCGCCATGAGAGGCGGGATGGTATGAATAAATAAAGCACTTAAGATTAATTTTTATTTATTTGCAAATTGCATTTTGAAACTTGATTTTCAAATTGTGGCATTGGCTGTACCTATCCCAATGGCTGTGGGATGAAGAAAACATTGGCAGACATCTATATTATCCTTCCTCTGTTGGTGGAGCTGTTTTCAGGGACTGTGCAATGTGTGCTCCTGATAGGGCTGCTTCTGTAGGCTCAGATGATTGTAGAGATGCTGTAGGCATCTGTCAGGTGTTTATTGTGTAATGCAATGGTGGCATCAGTAGGTCAGTGATCTTCTCTTGATATCAGGCATATACTAGTGGATCAGCTGAGTAACAGCAGGATACGTGTAGGTAACTATTGGTCTTTTCTGTGAGGTGCCCAAATGCTAATCCAGTCCTCGCTGATCGCTCTGTCTGTTGTCTTCTTAATTGACATTATTAGTTGTGTGCAAAGAAACAGTCATTCCCTCTGGAAATCTGTAAAGCTGGTTGAGCAATTTGTGATAGGCAAGCATGCAGTTTCTCTCAAGAGACCGATTAGAAAGATTATATGTATCAGCTTTTTTTAGACTGGCTGTAAACTTAACCTTTAAAAAAAACCAAAACAAACAAACAAAAAAAAAACAAAAAAAAAACAAAAAAAAAACAAAAAAAAAACAAAAAAAAAACAAAAAAAAAACAAAAAAAAAACAAAAAAAAAACAAAAAAAAAACAAAAAAAAAACAAAAAAAAAACAAAAAAAAAACAGAAGAAAAATATTTCTAGCAGGGCATTGAGATCTTAAAAGCAGTGGTCTAAAAGTAGCATAAATTTCCTGAAAATATGTGTGTGGAGAAAAAAAAGGAATCTGATAGGAAGAGAAATTATCCTACCTTAAAATTATTGCAGTTTGCTTGCTCTCTAATAGGTTTGAAATTTATTGTTATTATACTTACAGTTTTTTGAACGGGTAAATATTTGTGAAGTACAGATCTTTAAAGCTTACTGAGTATATAGGCAGATACCCAACATAATCTTCAACTTATATATTAATTTTGATTTCTGTGTGTATGTCAGAAATGTATTTTGGCTGTTATTTGAATGTTATTTGTCTTCTGAATTTTTGCTTTCTCTGATTAAGCTAGGTATATAACGTGCTTTTAAACATTTTACAGAAACTAGAGGGAAAAGAGAAAAAGAAAGAGAAACAAGAGATGATCGTGATTATGACCAGGAGCAGAGTACCTCCAGGGATCATAGAGATGACAGAGAGTCTCGTGATGGAAGAGATCGGAGGGAGACGAGAGACAACAGGGATCGGAGGGAGCCAAGGGACTCCAGAGACACTCGGGACTCCAGGGATACGAGGGATTATGGCAGAGATACCAAAGACAGTCGTGACCAGAGAGACTCGCGTTCCACACGGGATTCCCATGACTACAGGGACAGAGACAGTCGTGATGCCCACAAAAAGGATGACCAGTACCAGGATGACTCGCGCAGCTATGGAAGATCCCATGGCAGAGAGGAGAGCTCTCGTACCGAAACAAGGAATGACTCCAGAAGTGACTCCAGAAATGAGAGCAGAAGTGATAGAACTGGCAGAAGTCGAGGCAGAGGTCCCGAATTGTCTGACAAGGGTATTGCATGATTTTAAAAAATAATGTATCCCTATAATTGGAGATTGAATATTGACGTTCATATTACCTTGATATGTGATATGGAACTACTGCCAAGTAGTTCATGCTTTTAAAGCTATGGTCATTAAATTAGAACAGTTGCTTGAATTTATAGCACTTCTGTGCTCTCCATTCATTAAAGTGGCATAACATTGGTATTTTGCCATACGATTTTAAAGCAAACACTCCCCTTGCACCACTCTATTTAGAGTTTCTGCAACACTAGGTTCTCCCGTGGGCTACAAACACAAGTAAGAGGCTGATGCGTAATGGAAGATTCACAGGGGGCATTGTGTCAGAGCACTGGGCAGCAGGTTTTTTGTTTTCTCTCAAAAGCAACTGCATGTCTTAGGTACCTGAAAACTTTCTTTCACCTCCCCGCCCCACTCTTCTTGATTGACCAAGAAAAATGGGATTTTAACCTTTGGCAGTATTTTTGAAAGTGTGATGCACTTTGTAGAACAGCTTCACTTGCTACCTTTAAATCATCTATAGTAAATACGTTTTAGCTTTCTCAGGCTTATTGTGATGTTTTCATTAGGAAAATGACATAAACTTTTACAGGAAAAAGTGATCTCTACTTTCTCTGCTTATTCCTGCTGCACTGTCTGTAGGTTTACATCCTACTCGGAATAAATGTGAACTGACTTTTGGACTGTTATATTCCTAGTCAAGAGACCTCATGCTAAGACCAGGGGGTGGTGATTTAGAAAGAGTTTGCTGTTTGAAAATAATAACCTTACAATTTAAATGTGAAATTTGAGAGTTGTTTGTTAAGTAGAGATTGACACTACAATTTCTATTTTTCATGAAAAGTTTATTCAAGTTTATTAAAAGTTACTACTTTAGTTGGTATAAAATACCAGTGGAAACTCATCTTTTATGTTGCTACATCACTATTAGGAAGTCGGGGGACTAGAGGATCCCAGGCTGATGGTCACAGCAGCAGTGGAAACTACCATGACAGCTGGGAATCCAGGAGTAGCTACGCTGATCGGGATCGCTATGACAGTCGAGAACAAGCAAGGGATTCCTCCTTTGAAAGAAGGCACGGTGACCGGGACAGGCGCGACAACAGAGAAAGAGGTATTTTCATGTGTATTTTTACATACACGTATGTAGTCAAATGTATATGTACGTATGTTTCTCTCTCCCTCCCTTTTTTTTTCCTCCTTGTTCTGCCCCTGTAACACCAATTGATAAATAGCTCATTTGACATGACACACTGACACTAGTCCTGTCCTTGGTTTAAGTTAACTTCTGTAGTAAGATCTCTCATTAGCAGTGTATGCATGAATGCTGTGCCCTTTATCCCTTCCTTTGGCTAGATTTTTTTATTCATCCAAGTAGTCTTTACACAAACTAAACTTCAGTGTACAACTTCAGTGTAAAGCAGTTTTTCATTCTCTTAACCTCCTGCTGCACTTCATCTACCTGCGCATGGAAACTCCAAGTCATGACTGCATTTCATCACTGGTTCTGTTTGTGTAGAAGCATAGTGCTTTTGCACTGGGAATTATTTGAGTATGTTTTGGGGAAGGCCTGACTACTAGGCTGTCTGACCGACTACTGCTAAAATAAGTGACAGTTCAAATTCATGATTAATTAAAAAAATTTTTTGGGGGGAGAACTTAATATTGATGAATGCTTTGTTGTTGTCAATAATAATTGGCAAGTGTGTGTTGGTACAGATACCAGTGATTATTGAAGGATTATGCAGGACTGTTCTTTCAGACATAGTATGCAAGCTGTCACACTTCTGCACCTGAAAGTACTATGTTGTCTCTAAGGAACTTGGTACCAACTTTCACTTTGGAAAATATTTGTATTGCTCACCAGTTAAGAGAACAGGAGTTGTCTGGCAAATGAAAATAGTGTGGAAATGAAATGAGGAGCTCTGAAGAATAAAAATAAAATTGCAGTGTTGGTTTTTTTTCTATCTTGAGTTTGGATTTGGAAGTCACATGTGTTCTAGTTGCTGTTTAACTTCATTTTTTCAAACAGATGGTTTGTATTTTACTTTGTGAGGAGCTTTTTGGTCTCTTGAAATGAATCTGTAATTGTTTGTTCTTGTGGCAGGTTCTGCTTTAGATTCTGTCTCATCTTCAAGACAGGATTTCAGCAAACCTAATCTCCAGGCTTCCTTTGTCTTGTCAGCTGAAAAATCCTTCAGTCTGAATGTGTCCTGGGGGTTGGCTTTTGTAGTCTAGCTTTCATCTCTTCCACCTCCTCGCTCCCAATAAGTCCTAGATATGTTATAATGTAATCTGTGATTTTCATATCATACAGAGATTTTAATTTAACAAAAACAAAAAAAAAAACTGAGGGAAAGAGACCTTAGAAGTAAATATGTGTCATCACAACAAAATAAATTTCTAGAAGGGAAGTTGCTTTGAATGGGTTGTGTTTCCCTTTGGTGAGGAAAAATGTAAAGAGCTTGAATGGAGATAACATTTATTGTTTTCTTCCTTAAAAATTAGATTGCTTTTTGTAATAGTAAATCCTCCTCAGAGTTACAATTCAAGACATAGTTTCCATAATTAGACCACAGTAAAATTTGTCATTCAGAGAAAATGGAGATGGATTTTGGTTGGTGCTTAGTTCTATGATACATAAGGAATCTTTGAGTATGATTTTAAAATGTAAGCTTGCAAATTTGGGCATAGTTCGACAAAGGCAAATATGTAGGTGTTCCAAAAAACCGCTGGAACAGCACTTCAAATGATGAAATCACGTAAGAAGGGCTGACTATCTACATTTAATTGTCTAATACACTTCCAGTATCTTGATTCGTGTAAGAATTTCATGTAGATGTTTTGTCATCAAAACTGACATAACAAACAGGAGTTACAGAACTTATGTATAAAATCTAATACTTAGTATGCACAATAAATCATATTGTAATGTTATCGGCACCCTTAAAAGAATGTGAAACCTGTTTTTCATGGAACCAATGTCATGGACCAGTGACTTGACTTTTTAAGAAGAGAAGTGTTACATCTGTGACAGAAATGTCACTTAAGTTTGCTTTTAATTTTACCTGGTAGCAGGGGAGCATTAAATCCTTGTTAATTCACTTGGAGATGAAAATTGATTAAACCGATGGAAATGCATGTTTTATTGATTTAGTCCTGTTCAGCCTCTGCCTGCTCACCCCTGGTGGACGTTGTCTCAATTTACAGTGAAGGGCATTCTCAGCCCCAGAGTAATGGACTGAAAAATACCAACCTCTGTTTGTGCCATTTTTTGCACTTTTGTGTAGTACCCCTAATATATATTGTGGAAAAATAGCTTTATTGATTTATTTATTTTTTTTTTTTTTGTATGACTCAAATGCTACTAACATCAGCATAGAAGTTGTCATAAAGTGGTCACAATTTCTAGAAATATTTTTTAAAATATACAAAATCTAACTAACAAAAGGCAGCTAGTCTGTGGTTAGATAAATCTGGTTTCACTGTCCTTTCTGTATAAATTGTTTGCTTTATGACTCTAATCCACTGTCTGAACACTGAAAAACTCAGCTTCTAAGGCTCTGCAGTAAATACATATGGAAACCCCTAGCAGTCCTGCTTCCTGTATTGCATCCTTGCCTCTCCCTTTCTCATGGATTTGGTTGTGTGCTTCTGTGCAGGGATCTCTTCCTCTGTGAAGAGACAGGCTAGTATTTCTTATTTTGTAATACCTTTTACTATGTATTCTAAATAGTATGAGTTCTTTTAAAGCCCATGACAGTTAACAGTTTTAGGAAGTAAAATTTTCGTACAGAACTCTTACCATTTCATATGTATGTCATTCAGAGCTTTTCGAAACCTTATACCAGATTTTGAATCATTGAGTAATGTATTAATAATAGCTAGGCTGTGAGGTGTATAATTCTCTTCTGAAGCCATTCAGAAAACTCTGGTAGAAAATATATATTTAGTTTTTTAGTAGCTTTGGCTAAAATAGGGAAAGCTCGCTCCCTAAATATTGAAGTCTTTCAAAAATTGGTACTTTCTTTGTCTTTTCTCTTCCCCCAAGATCCAAGTTGCTTTTCATTACATGCAAACCAGTATCTAGATAAAAACCCAAGAGCTTTTGCTTTGACGATCAGTGTGGTGGAAGCGACATATGTCCCTTTAGTGCTTGGTAATCAAACCTGCCTCTCCTCACAGATCAGAGAGCAAGCTCACCGGTACGACACCAAGGACGGAGTGATGACCTGGAGCGGGATGAAAGAAGAGAAGACCGAAGGGTGGATCGGTCTGATGACAGGAGAGATGAAAGGGCCCGAGAGAGAGAGCGAGAAAGGGAGAGAGACCGAGAGAGGGAAAGAGAAAGAGACCGGGAAAGAGAAAGGGAGAAGGAAAGAGAGTTGGAAAGAGATCGTGCTCGGGAACGGGAGAGGGAGAGAGAGCGGGACAAAGACAGGGACCGGGATCGTGACCGAGACAGGGACCATGACAGGGAAAGAGAACGAGAAAGGGAGAGGGAGAAGGAACGGGAACGAGAGCGGGAGGAACGAGAGCGGGAGCGAGAGCGCGAAAGAGATCGAGAGCGGGAACGAGACAGGGAGAGAGGTCGGGACAGGGACAAAGAACGAGAGCGCCAAAGAGATTGGGATGACAAAGACAAAGGAAGGGAAGACCGCAGGGATAAGAGAGAAGATATTCGAGAAGAAAGAAGCTCAAGAGATGTCCATGAAGAAAGAAAATCCAAGTAAGTGGTTCTGAATGTTACTTCAGTCAAAAAAAACTCAAACAACCTCAACCAAAACCACCAAAAAAGGCATTCTTTTACTGTTGATTTCAGTAAGTTAGCAAGCCAGGGAGTGTCATAAGGAAGAACATATCCTGTTTATGCAGAGTCCTGGTCTTGAGCTGTGCCTCCCCTGCATCTGTGTGGCCCATATGGGTAGCCCCAAAATCAGCACTATGGTAGTGAAGTTAATCTGATGCTTTGTTAGTGCAGAATTATGGAACTACTCAGGAACCAACAATTGAGCCAGATGATGTCATTTTTCCTTTTAAGTCTACTTGTGTGGGCTTGTCTTTAATAATGCAGGCATTCTTGGAAGCGTAGTAGTGGACTGTGGTTCCTTTTGAAGCCTGGCGAGTCAGATAGCAGGTAACTAGGTCAGGCTTCCTGACTTTGTTCATTAAATTTCTGTGGTACGTAAAATTACCCTTTGCACTACTGATTTTTCAATACCAGAAGACGACTAGTGAAGGTGTGAACGATATTCCAAGATTTTGTGGTGCTTCCTTAAAGTATGTAGCACTGATTCTTTGTCTTCTTTTTCATTTAGTACAATAAAATTCTCCTTGTGCCATCAATAATAAGCAAACCAGTGTTGCCCTGAATGGCTGCTTTGCTTGGAAGTAATTAATAGCTTTTGTATGAGAGAATTATCTGTTCCTATAAATCCTGTAATACAAGCTCTCCTCCATCCCACTGGGTGGAGAAGTCATCAAGCATCTTGGTGGGGACTTAGCTGCCAGCTGTGGTCAAACCACAGCAAGGATCATTACCAGAGGAAAAAAATCATCTTAATAGTCTTTCATAACTTTTTGCTAAAAATATAGTTATGCTAAGTGTTAGCATTTTAGATTGAGGTAACCATAAGTATGATCAGAAAACAGTTTTGGAATAACAACTTAGAAAACTACAAAATTTCCTAACATCCTTAGATGTGTTGACTTCTCTATGAAGTGCTTGGACTTCACGGGTTGTGTTGATGATAAACTCAAATATTGAATGTTTTCTTTAAAGAAATCTGACTGTACATGTTTGTTCTGCAGGAAGCGTCACAGAAATGAAAGCAGTCCCAGTCCTCGCCAGTCGCCCAAACGTCGCCGTGAGCACTCTCCTGATAGTGATGCTTACAACAGTGGAGATGATAAAAGTGAGTAAGAGTTGGCTGTCTCTACAGCAGGATCCAGCTCACCCTCTGCCTACAGAAAATAATTTGCGATCTTAAATAGAAAAAGCATGGGGCAAGCTTTTATAAATGTCCTCCTCCCCTTATTTTTATGAGTAACACCATTTTCCTTAATCTGTATGTTTGTCTTTTTGTCATTGCATGTTACGTCTGCCAGGTGACAGTGGCTTCCACATCTGTTGTTTGAGATGCATATTTATCATAATGGAAATAGTCTGTTGCTGCTGCAGCAGTAGAAAAACTTAAGAAATGTAACTGAAATAAGGGATTATTTGTTTTGATTGACACTTTTTGGCATGCACAACGTACCAAATGTTCACCTGTTCTTCCTAAACAATAGAAGTGCTTCCTTTTTCCCATTTTGTAGATGAGAAGCACAGACTTCTGAGCCAGGTTGTGCGGCCACAGGAGTCCCGGTCACTGAGCCCCTCTCACGCTGCAGAAGAGCGACAGAGTCGCTGGAAAGAAGAAGAGCGAAAATCAGACAGAAAGGAAAGTTCCCGGCGTTACGAAGAACCTGAGTTTAAAGAGAGAGTTTCTTCAGCAGATAAGCAGAGAGAGCAACCAGATGCTTCAGAAAGCTCCAGGTCCAGGGTTCAGGAAAATCTTGGACACCGTCCATCTGAAGAAAGAGATGCTTCTGATAGAATGCATGATGACAGCAAGAGGAAGTCTAAGGTACAGAAAAAGGCCACAAAGAAGAAGAAAGATGATGACAGTGGGGTGGAGAGGTACGCTAATGAATCAACGACTGAGGAAAGCCAGGTCTTTTCACCCAAGAAAGGACAAAAAAAGAAAAATGTGGAGAAAAAGAGGAAGAGGTCCAAGGGTGATTCTGAAGTTTCTGATGAAGAAATTGTTCCACATCATAAAAAGAAGAAAGGCCCGAGAACCCCCCCTGTAACAAAAGAAGAATTGGTTGAAGCACCACCTGAGAAAGCTGTGGCAGAAGTCCCCCAAAAAAGAGACGATACAACATTTAGTGACTGGTCAGATGAAGATGTTCCTGAACGTGGCGACATTGTTGTTCCAGAAAGAAGCACTGAGGACTCCCATAGAAAGAGTCACAGGATGAGGGGTGAGAAAGTGGAAGCCCCTCACGTCACTATAGATGATGGACCACACCGTAAACTTCTGGATCAGAAGCGCAGCAGCAGTCTTGGTAGCAATCGGAGCCACGCCTCAAGCAGGCTTAGATCCCCTTCCAATGAGTCAGCTCATCGCAGTGGAGATGACCAGACTGGACGGAAGAGGATCCTGCACAGTAGCTCTAGAGACAGAGACAGGGACAGAGAGAGAGAGAAGAAAAGCCTAGAAATCACTGGGGAGCGGAAATCCAGAATTGATCAGTTGAAACGAGGGGAACCCAGCCGCAGCACATCTTCAGGTAATACGACGTGTTTTAGTGAGACTGACCTATCATTCTGTAGAAAAGTGCAAAGGTATGAATCCCAAGTCATTCTTGGATGGCTGTATACTCTTCTCATTTGTAATTAATGTGAAGGGAGGTATTCTCTAGCATTTATAAAACTAGAGCGAATTGAGATTCCTGCAAATATTACCATAATCTGAAAAGCTGATCCTCAGCGGGCAGGATTACCATTTTGTTTACACCAAAACATTCAGTCAGGTTCCGTTCATGATGTTTGGGGAATATAGTAATTTGTTGGACAAAAAAAAAAACTCATGGAAAGAGAAAATGCTTGTGCTAACAGAGCACTGAGGTAATTTTATCATCTAAATAATGTTCTTAAATTCATTATTTTTTTTTTTATATTTTCACTCATGGAAAGAGAAAATGCTTGTGCTAACAGAGCACTGAGGTAATTTTATCATCTAAATAATGTTCTTAAATTCATTATTTTTTTTTTTATATTTTCCCTATTTTGATATGGAAATCCTGAAATCTATGCGAAATGAAAATGTCTTTTCTCTCTGGGAGAGAGATCCATTATCATCTCAGGAGCTATTTGCACTGAGGTGAATCTGTCATGGTTCCTGTTAGGCATACTTCTAATGCATATAGAAATCATCTTTGTTGCAAATCAAAATAGTCAAAATTTACTTGTTTTTGTAGTTCGTGGGGGGAAAAAAAGAAAAAGATAAAATATTTTAAAATTTACACAGCATCAGAAGGAAAATATCTTCCACCTAAAGCGCTTTGGTTCTCTGTTCTCCTTGTAGTTAGTTGCCTGGGATTGTTTTTATGAATTTATCATTTGCTAACCAGGGCATTCCTAGCTTCTAGAAGACATGTTTTGAAAATTTTGAATTTTGAGATTATTTCCTAAACTTCTGAGTTAAAATGATAAGCCTTCATAAAACTAGAGCGAATTGAGATTCCTGCAAATATTACCATAATCTGAAAAGCTGATCCTCAGCGGGCAGGATTACCGTTTTGTTTACACCAAAACATTCAGTCAGGTTCCGTTCATGATGTTTGGGGAATATAGTAATTTGTTGGACAAAAAAAAAAACTCATGGAAAGAGAAAATGCTTGTGCTAACAGAGCACTGAGGTAATTTTATCATCTAAATAATGTTCTTAAATTCATTATTTTTTTTTTTATATTTTCCCTATTTTGATATGGAAATCCTGAAATCTATGCGAAATGAAAATGTCTTTTCTCTCTGGGAGAGAGATCCATTATCATCTCAGGAGCTATTTGCACTGAGGTGAATCTGTCATGGTTCCTGTTAGGCATACTTCTAATGCATATAGAAATCATCTTTGTTGCAAATCAAAATAGTCAAAATTTACTTGTTTTTGTAGTTCGTGGGGGGAAAAAAAGAAAAAGATAAAATATTTTAAAATTTACACAGCATCAGAAGGAAAATATCTTCCACCTAAAGCGCTTTGGTTCTCTGTTCTCCTTGTAGTTAGTTGCCTGGGATTGTTTTTATGAATTTATCATTTGCTAACCAGGGCATTCCTAGCTTCTAGAAGACATGTTTTGAAAATTTTGAATTTTGAGATTATTTCCTAAACTTCTGAGTTAAAATGATAAGCCTTCATTTTGGCTTCTGTCATATTAGGAAGTAGCCACTAAAAATCTTTTTTTGGGAGTGGGAGAAATGCCTTATGTTTTTAAGTAAGGTTAAATCTGTAGAGAATCTGAAGGCATTATTAATTTGAAGATGATGCTTTTGAGAAGTACGTTTTCATACCTGAATCTTTAAAATGCTTTGGTCTAGTAAGATGGTATCACATTTTCGTGCTGTAGTCACGCTTATATTTAAAATATTTTGTTCAGATCGTCAAGATTCGAGAAGCCACAGTTCAAGAAGAAGTTCTCCTGAATCGGATCGTCAGGTCCATTCCAGATCTGGATCCTTTGATAGCAGGGAAAGGCTGCAGGAGCGAGATCGACATGAGCACGATCGAGAACGAGAGAGAGAGAGGAGACAGAGAGAGTGGGACCGAGATGTTGACAAGGACTGGCCGAGGAGCAGGGAACGAGAGAGACTCAGAGAACGAGAGAGGGAGAGGGAGAAAAGACGGGAGCTGGACAGAGAGAGAGACAGGCAACTGCCCGATCCTGCTGAGAGAGAGAGAGACAGAACTCTTGACATCTCCTCTCAAAAAGAGTCGACAAAACACAGTGAAACGAAACTGGACAGAGATCACGAAAAGGAGTTTGATGGTGTTGGTCGGGATTCGGCGACTTCAGAGAAGGAAAGAACAGACAAAGATTCAGGACCTTCACAAGGTTTTGAAGATGGAAATGAGGCCGAAAAGGTAGAGAGTTTAGAAGGTGAGCTATTCTAGGAAAGAACCTGGATTGACAAATATTCTATTCTTTCCCTTTTAGCATAGTGCTTAATTGAGCTATATTAGGATAATCTTCTACTGAAAGGCTTATTGGCTCCAGCTTCTCTGCTGGGGAAGCAGACACAATAAGAGAGAAAACTGTTGAGGGTCTTCTTTAGTGTTAATTGTGTTAGTGTTATTTGTTAAGTTCTAAAGAAGTCTTGAGGTAAAGAAACATAAATGATTTGAGGTATAATTTCACCAAGGTGTAACATCTCTGAATAGACAGTTTGCTAAAGAATACACCAACATTTGATTGCTTTGTTATACCATAAGTTCTATTTTTTAGTCCGAAAGTGACAAGTAATGAGTGAAAAAAAAAAAAGACAAGTGTTTACTTTTAACTGTTCTTTGGGGTTTTTTTCTGCAGAGCCCAGTTATCGTAGAAAAAATTGTGTGATTAGTAGGTGAAACATGTACATGGCTTGGCACAAAAGTCCAAAAATGGCATTTTCTGAGGTAATCTGATTAAATGCAGCTTCAGTTTGCTGGCCTTTATGGTACCAGAGAAAATGTACTTAGGATTGATAATAAATAAAGTAAGGAAGGGGTGAACACTGACAAACCCTTAAGCATTTGTCCCATAGATTAGACAGCTTGAGGTTTGCATGGATAGGGAGTTTGCAAAATACTTTTTAATCTGTATCAACAAGGTAAAAGAACGAGAGTAAATCCAGAGTAACGGGTGTATGTTACAGTTACGTTCAGTAAGTTGGGCATTTTTTGGTGATTGCAGGAGTTGTCTTCTCTAAAATCTGTTGAGAGGAAAAAAAGGCACTGTAGGATTTGGAATTTTTGGATGTTTATGATGGTAAGGCCTGAAGTCTGTAGTCTTCAGACAGAGAAACTAATTAATTAAGCTTTTGTAGTTTCACACAGGATAACAGGACATTGTCTCATATTTGCATGCTTAGTAAGAATTATCAGTAGATGTTAATTGTTAATTTGAGCAGTTAAATCTAATGTTGTCTGGAGAGGATGGTGAGAAATGCTTATTCCTTACTATATCTCCTACCAGATTGCTTACAAAGTGGTCATTGAGGCTGACTGGTACAAATGAGAGAATTCCATTTACAGAGGCTATTTGTGGGGTAGAAGCACTTGTCAAAGATAGTGTTTGCATGAGCATGGGGAAGTCTGCTCTGTGTTGCTGTAATGGAGAGAATGCAGCGATTTTTAAGCTAGAGGAAGGAATGGTGCAATAAATGTGAGAGTGCAGTGTGATAACTTCAGAAAAGAGTTGGTGAAAGGCTATTCCTAGGTACCTTATCTGTTTCCAAGAGTGCACCTATAACTAAACAGGCTGTGGATATTAAATGTGTTCTTAGGTCCTTCCTTTTAACAGACTTCTTGTAAGTGTTTTGATGTGTATTCTTCTGTGTATTTTTCAAAGGCCGTTCTCTAAATTCTCTGAAAACTGTCATCTGTAGGAAGTTATGGTATATTTAGGATTATTTTTTTAGAAAAATGCATTCAAATTCAAATGCATTCCATTTTATTAAAGCATACTATATATGGCATGTTTATGATTTTCTAACTTTTAGTGTACTTTATTATCTTTCATTACTTTATTACTCCTGTTTACGTTGCTTCTTTTTAGCTGACTAATGTATCGTGTTTTTAATGCAAAATTAATATGAAAGTAAATTTCTGCCAAAAAGCAGTAAAGGTAGTGAGAGGATTATAATCTAGACATAACCAAACTTTGTTTTGAAATTCAAAATTGAGAAAGTAATCTTTTTTAAATAATGTATTGAGAACTATGGATTATTATTTTTAATTGCTTCATATGGTAATTTTTTTAATGGTTCATTTGTGTTGTCCAAGCACACATTTAAATATTTAAATTCGTAAGGCACAAAATGAAACCTAGTATAGATCCCCTTATTTTCCTTTTAAAAAGGAAAAACTTTTTTGAAAACTAAATACAATTTCCAAATCTGATACTGAGGAGGTATCTGGTATTTACTTGGACAAATTACTGTAGTATGCTTTCTAATGAAATGTGTGAGGATATAAATGCTAATTTACTGTAATGTCTTGAACCTTAATGTGTTTGCTGTAGGAGTGGGCTTAAATAGTGCTGAAGTTGCTATAATCTTCCTCCAAAGCACTGCCAGGTGGTCCGAGTAGTTAATTTACGCTCTGCTAACATGTCTCTCACTTGCTTTTTCTGTGACCATTTTTAGGTTAGTTGAGGTGATTTACTGTTTTTCTTCCCTCTCTGTAGCTTTTACAAAGGTGAGTGAAAAAAAAATAAACTGGGAACACCTTAAAAAAAGAGACAGTTTCCCTTCTGGTTAAGGCAGCTGGAAGATACTAGATATAGTCAGCTACAGGGGAGAACCCCTGTAAATTCTGTCGAGTTTATATGGCACAACTTATTGCAAGTGCAGTGGCAGGTGGAGAGCCCTAAGAAAGCCCGAGTTTTGAGCAGCAGGTTTTCTGAATGCTTGAATCAGACCTTTCAGTCTTGGAGGTGAGATAATACCTTCAGATGTTCCTTTCACAAGCTGCAAAATGCAGTGTTTAAAGGTTTTAAGGAACGTGTTTACACAGAGTATTTGTATATGCATATTTAGGTGGATGGATAGGTATGTAACAACAACTAAAGAAGTTTGGCATGGCTTTCTAAAAGCTCCTCTTGTGACTTCCACAAAGAGTGTAAAAGTCTGTGAATTGTTGCTTCATTCAGAATATCTTGGACCTTCTTGGGTTTTGGGGGGGTTAGTTTCTGCTTTCTCTTTTAGAGCCTTTGGACTGAATCCTGAGCTTGGATTCATGTGTAAAAGCATCTTAAAGACTTTGTGGTGGCAACTTAGATTTGTATTATTAACTACATACCAGATATCAGATGTGTTTCTTCTGAATATGGCCACCTATGTGCAGTCTGACTAATGCTGCACCAAAAAAAAAATGACCAAGATATGTAAAATTCAAACTGCCTCATTTTTTATGGGATTAAAAAAAGTCACTGTTTCCATGAGTTAATACCTGTTTTCATGTTGAATATACTTGTCCCCAAAAACAGTTTAGCTCCTGAACCTTTCTGTTTTCAGGCTGCTTAAAGCATGTTTAGGAAACAAGAGTGATTGCTTTAAAGCTACAGTATGTATCTGTCTCCATAGGAGAAGATGAAACAAAGATTGATGATGTACAGTCACTGGGGTCTGGTGCTGGAGAATACGAGCCAATCAGTGATGATGAACTGGATGAAATTCTGGCAGGTGATGCTGAAAAGCGGGAGGATCAACAGGAGGATGAGAAGATGCCTGGTAAAAGTATAGCAAAACCTCTTTATGATTATTTGACTCTAAAGGTTCGATCAGTTTGCATATAATGCTGTTGTGATGTTAACAGTATTTCTGAATTAGGAGCACGCAGTTTGTTTGCTCTTAAGTATTTCTCATTTATTCTGTAATAGGTAAGCCTGAGAAGTATAGAGGTAAGTAAAGGGTACTGGGAGCTGTATCATGAAGTCGTATTTATCTTGTTTTATATAGCTAGAAGGGTAAGCTTTTTTATAAAAATATTGTTATTTATTTTTATTTTTATTTTGATCATTATTTGGAACTGATATTTTTATGAGCAGGCTTCATCCATGCTCAAATGCTTCCCAAATGCACTGAAAAGCATGGAATCTTCTACTTGCAAGTTCAGTTGGGTCATCAGGGTTGTATAATCAGTGTTCATATCTTCTGTGCTAAATATACGAGACGCACAGTTGAATGGTTATTCAATAAATCTTTGGGGGCAGGGGGGGAAAAGGGATTGTAGGAAGAAAGGTATTCTTCATGTAGGTGGTCAAATGGAAAAGTCCTACTGCGTGTAAGTGTTATTCAATAAAGTTTGGGGGGGGGGGGGGGGAAGGGCAAAAAACATTCAGCATCCAGAGTTGAAATACTAACTTCTTAAGCATTTAATTTGGATCTGTCATAGCATGTTTAGTTTTACTGTGGCTTTTGTGAATGTGAACCAGCACCAAATCTGCTGGTTAAGCAGGGTCTGAGCAGCCTTTCAACAAAGGGGTTGCCATAAAAATGAAGCAGAATATTAGGTGTGGGTTTTGGGTTTTCTTAATCTAAGAAGCTTTATATTTGTATACTACTTTTTTTCACCAATCTAAGTGAGTTTTGATGTTCTTACCTGAAGTGTCTAAGGTTCTGGCATTGAGAACTGCTCATCTAATACATACTGCTTATAGGAGACAGGGGTGCACACAGTACATGAAATTAATCAACTGGGGTAAGGGATGATGATGTGATAACTCATTCTCTGTCAATGTTTTTGCAGATCCCGTGGATGTTATAGATGTGGATTGGTCCAGTCTTATGCCAAAGCAGCCAAAAGAACCACGGGAGCCTGGGGCTGCGCTCTTAAAATTCACACCAGGTGCCGTTATGTTGAGAGTTGGCATTTCCAAGCGATTGGCGGGACCAGAACTCTTCACCAAAATTAAAGAGACTTGCCAGAGAGTGTTAGAAAAACCTAAAGGTAATTGTTTCTGCAGGCATTAAACAGTCCTTTGTACTTTATAAAAATTTTTATGAAATGTGCATTAGTTAATTATTTTAGATTTCAAGACCATAGAAAGTGTATAACGAGTTTGTGTGAAAATTTCAGGAATGTAACACAGTTGCATGTCAGTCAAATTAGTGTTTTAATTCCAGCAGTGGTGAGGAGGTGTTGAATAACAGCCTAAACAAAATTTTTCATCCTGGTGGAATATTCTGTTTGTGAGACCATTCATACTTTCCTGGCCTAAAGTGTGTCAGCTGTTTTTTGGCAAGCTAAATATTTTCTGCAGTGAATTAGTAATAATATTGTGAGAAGGAAATAAGATTTCTTATTTTCTTTGAGGGCCCTCTGCATGTCCTCTTTCCTTCCGAGGATCCTCTCCAGAATGCATAGATTGCTTTTGGGTCAGAATGAAGGAGCTAAGTGAAATTAGTATATTATGTCTCTGCTAGAAGTGGGAAATTAAATAATACACAAGTCTGGGATTTGGATGGAGTATGTGCTGTAAGACAGGCATAATAGATGGGATGGGCATGAAATATACCGGTGCTGCTCACTGCAATTCTGTAGTGTAAGCAGGGATTTTGAATGAGAGAATACTGATTTTTCTCTTTGGCATCCCAAAAACCAGTTGAGCTGATTGCAACAACTTGCATGGTAGAATTGGTTTTTTATAAAAGACTTTTAGGGCTATAAGATCTGTATGAAAAATATCGCAGGATCTAAATGTGAGAAAATTATCACTTATAAACAATAGTATCTGTGGAGCCCATGTTTTTAGGGAATACCAGATTTTTCTGATTTATTTTTTCTTTTTTTTTTACTCTGTAAGTTCCAGTTCTTTATTTAAAACAATTGTTTTTAATTCCTTGCAACATTATTTTTTATGCAGTTATCTTGTTAATCTCTGCGAATTGCTTGCTTGACCCATTTAAATTATTAATTGTGGGCTGTTGGTACTGCTTCTACTTTTTTCTAAAGTCAAATTAAATGCAAACATTTTAAATGCATCATAGATTCTTTAATTTGAGATGTGTACTTGGTAGTAGTAAGTACTGTAAATTTTCCACTGCAGTATTTGCAGCTCTTTCTATGCGGTATTAGCTTTCTTCTAGTTTAAGGAAAAAAAAAAAAATCTCAACTCATGCTTAAGAATTCACATAAACGATGTAGTTGATACAACATTGAGTCTTCCTGAGTTTGCGAACTGTCTGATACAGTAAAGGTATGAACTGTGTCTCTCTCCATGTAAGCTTTCATTTGCTGTATACTGAAATACTTCTTACCAGGGATTCCTTGCAGCAGGAACTGAAGGGCAGAATCACTCCACCTGGCTATTTAAAACAATACCCAAGATAACCTCAGCAGCCCTTGCACGCTCCTCTAGAAATAAACAGAAAGTCCATAGTGATAATAGGAGACTGTTCAGCACTGTCTTAAGAGTACTCAGATTCAGCAGAACTTTGCTCTGGAGAGGTTGGGGGATTGAAGATCCTTCACTGATTTCCCTTTGGTGTGTGCAGTCTCTCAGGCATCAAAGTTGCCACGTGTGGAACTGCCAGTAGGTTCAAGTGTGTGGGTTTCCTCTGTCATCTGCCAGGTGAAGGTTCCTTGAGTAGCGATTGCACAGCCACACCATATGTATTCCAAACTAAGGCACAGATGTGGTGCCCTGAAAGGTGCATGCATTTGAGCTACATCAGTTTGTGTTACAGTGGAAATTTAGTGTTTTCTATTTGGACTTCTTAATGGTGGTATAATTTGTTTCCCTGTTCTATTCCTGAGTTTTGTATTCCCCTTCTGTGTTCTCATCGTGGATGAAAAGTTTCTGGTAATAGACACTGAAATGCGGAAAGAAATGACAGCTTGTTTCAGGGACTCTTTTTTTCTTAAATTCATTTTCTTTGGAAACAAAAATCTGTAGTATGTGATGGAATTGAGATTTGTAGCTGGTTTACCCTCTATTACATGCAATGATTTGTTCTAAGGATATGGACTTGGTAGTCACCCGATGTGCTCAGCATCTGGGCAGACTACAAGTTGTCAGTGTTATCTTTGAAGTGGCCTTTTTGTGTCTTCTCACTTATTTTGGTGTTTATTGAACACAGACCCGCCCGGATACAGTCCTGCCTATCTCATGATTCTGTGTTTGAGGTTGTCTTGATGACTTCAGTGCAGTTCTCTTTAACCTGCCCTTGGTTTCACACAACTTTTTTGTTTCTTTTCACCTGGTTTGAAAACTAGTCTTACTCAGCTTCAGCCAAATTCTGAGTGGTTTTGTTCTCTTCTGTGTGCATTCTGCCAAACTGCTATAGCAGGCTTTGCTTTTAGCTGCTAATTTTTCCCCAGGTGTGCTGATGTCTCTAGGTGTTAAGAGTCTCTGCTGAACACCAAATGTGGCTGGATTGGACCTTACTTCCCCCCCACAATTATATCATAATCTTCCTATTTATTGTAAGAGGGTTATAAATCAATGAGTTGCGGTCCAAACATGTGCATTCTTTTTGTCTTCATCTGCGTTTCATAGGAACAGACTTAGAATCATAGAATTGTCTAGGTTGGAAGGGACCTTTAAGATCATCTGGTCCAACCATCAACCTAACTGATAAAAAAACCCCATCACTAATAAGCACTATGTCAACCCATCTTTTAAATACCTCCAGGGATGGTGCCTCAACCACTTCCCTGGGCAGCCCATTCCAATGCATAATAACCTTTTCAGTGTACAAGTTTTTCCTAATATCCAAACCTGAACCTCCCCTGGCACAACTTGAGGCCATTTCCTCTTGTCCTATTGCCTGTGACTTGGGAGAAGAGACCACCCCTGCCTCTCTACACCCTCCTTGTCACAGGACAAGATTCACCTCAGGATCCATCTTTTGTTCAAGTGGTTAAAGTGTCCTAGCTGCACTCTCTTTCTTCTGATAAAAGTATTAAAGGGCTAGTCCTGCCACTTTGAGTACTATTACGAAAAGCTTTAGATAAACTGGTAGGAGGGGGTAGTTCATTAGCATCTGTTGACTTGTTCTCCAGGTTCATCTACCTTGGAAATTAGTCTACATAGTGGTGTTTCACTTCTGTATAGCCAGACAAACCCTGTATTGACATGAGTACAGTTATGTGATGTCTTGCAGAGAAGTGAAGCTTTTACCACGTGCTGATTAACGCTAGTAGTAAACACCTTCCATCACCCATGTCTGACCATAAATGGTCTGTCCCAGAGCTGTCACTTGATTTTTAGGCCTCTCAGTGATTGCTGTCTCAATATTGCTTTCCAGTGCTGAAGCTACATGCGAGGATACATGTCCTACCCTTTGAATGATGAAGGATTTATTTGTTTTATTTTCATTTTGTTTTTTTTTTCCATAAACTGCAATATCCATTTTTTTTTTTCCAAACCTTGATACTGTTTGGAAGGCAGAAATACAAATTGTAAAACTTGAAGGAATTTCATATTGCTGTTCAAAAATACGTGTTATGTTGATCTCTGCAAATATCAACTCATTCCAGATGCAGAAAACCTTTTTGAGCATGACCTGGGGGCGCTGAACATGGCTGCACTTCTACGAAAAGAAGAGAGAGCAGGTCTTCTCAGCAACCTGGGTCCTTGCTGTAAAGCTCTGTGCTTCCGAAGGGATTCTGCCATTCGTAAGCAGCTAATGAAGAATGAAAAGGCAAGTGGTTAATTTTCAGTGCTTGGTCAACATGTCCATGTCACAGATTCTACTATGCAAAGCATTTCTTTAGGATGGCAACGTTTGTGTGTGTTGCTCTGGAGTAGACCTAGTCCTTTAAATAACGGAGAACAGACTTTAAAGAGGGTTGCAGGTTGTTTATTTTTTACTTAGGATGAGAGATTAATTTAAGATTGATTCTAGGAGTAGGTGCTGTTTCTTGTTTGGGAGTTTAAATTCTGGAGGTATACTTTCTGCATTTAGAGAATATGTGATAAGAATAATTGGTTAAAATACAATATCAAAGACAATTGTTGAATAATTCTCCTGCTTAAGATTCCATGTACTTTTATAAGAATTATTAGATTCTATTCTTCCAAGTTAAAAGTACCTAGATAATTTTCTTTTCAAAATGAAGAGAAAAAATACTTTTGCCATTTCTTGCACTGCAGCAGATTTTATGATCTTGCATGCTAATAGAAAAAAAATCATTAATTCTCAGAGTCTTTTCTAGTGAATATGTATGATTAAACCCCTAATTATTGAGAGTTACTTGAGGTTAATTTCTCAGCTTGCATGTTAAAAGCCACTGTTTTCACTTTTTTTTTTTTAATTTATTTTTTAATTTCAACAGGGTGCAACAAAACAAACTTACACCAATTCTGCAGCAATGGACAGTGACTTGTTACGGTTGAGTCTACGGTTATTCAAACGAAAGACTGTGTGCCAAGCTCCCGGGCAGGAAAAGACAGAGGATACTAGAATTCCACAACCAGCTGTCCAGCAAGAAGTGTGTGTGTCTTGAGCGAATGACCACGGTGGCACTTTCTGGTTCATTTCCCACTACCAACGTTGGTACTGATGTTTAGAACTGGTTGGTTTGAAAGCAGCTGTAGAAGATGGAAGAAAATACTCCCGTTTGTACACAGAGGAGAATTATTTGGTTTGGTTGTGAATAAAAGGGGTAAAAAGTAAAGTCTTTTGTGTGAAGTTCTCTGCAAGTTTTATAATATTGAATCTTACACTGTAACATAAACCTGTTTTATGGTGCATCAGATGTAATAATGTGAAGATGTTTGGTTTTAGCAGTTTATAATACCATCTGATATTAAACTTTAGAAAAAAAATCTGTGTATCTTTTTCCTCATTACGAATGGTTTTTTTCCACCACCACCCTGGTCCCTCAGTACATGTCTGGAATTTTTTAATAGCTTGTTTCCTGGGAGTCTGTCTACCTTCACTTCCCCAATCCCTTTCTTATCACAGCAGCCTCTGGTATGGATCTGGAGTTGGACACAGCTCTAGCTCATTATCCATCTTTAGCATAGGTTTTCTCTCATAATTTCTGGACACAAAAATCTAGTCCTGTCACTTAAGGCTGCCCTTCTTGTTGATGGTCAAAAGTAAAAAAAAAAAAAGTTCAGGAAATGAATTACGACCAATTTTAGGTGCCTATATTTATGAGACTAACAGTATTTTGGAAGTGCTGGCTGCTTACAGAGGAGAACTAGTGTGTGTATTTTACATTCTGGTCAGCGTCAGGGCAGATGGATCCCATGCAGCAACCTGAGGGTGTTTCATACCTGCTGAGTCTCAGGAGTTTTTGGATGTTAACAGTAAAGGCACTGAGCAATGATGTTTCATTGGGTGTTACGGATTTCAGGGGCCTGATTAGAAACTTGTCAAGCCTGGTAAGAAGAGTTTTCAGTGTGAGAAGTTAATAGCTTGTGTAGGATCTTTGGATTATACCAGTGGGGTATATTTAGGTAGTCTGTGGAGGCCTCTGTGAAACTGAGACTTCTAAAACTCCAGACTAAGCTTCTACTTTCCCGGGGTTTAAACCCAAACTGGTGCTTTGAATTCTGCTCATAGAGTGTGGGAAAGAAATCCAGAGTTTAACCTCGGTACCGGGTTGCTGCAAAGCCAACTTGTTTTCATTATTCTCATTCAGCTTGAAAATGAGTTATGAACCACTAGATTTTTTGACAGTTGGTTTATATTAGTTTCTTATCCTTTTTCTCCACTTGAAACTGGCACTTTGAGGTGGGATGTTGACTGTGCAGTTTGACAACAAGCCTCTCACAGCCCTTGTCATTACTGACAGTTGTATTAGCTTCAAGCAAAGGCCTAAATCTGAATAACAATTCAATTCAATTACAAAGCTTTCTTACTGTAATGCTTTCCTATAATATCTAGTATGTAAGCGCTCAGTAAAATGGTCTTATATTACACTTAAAGAGTTGTTTAAAAAAGAGAGAGTTTTATTTATATTTTTGTAAGTGCCCACACACTAGAGTATATGTTCTTGTATCAAATATAAATAACACGAGAAATTTCTACCATTTGTTGGGTTCTTATTAAACTTACGTGATACAGGCAAAACTTTATCTTCCTAAGTTTTTCACTTGAACATTTTTAAGGGACTTGGTGAGTATTCTTTTTAGTGTTATTGATGATTTTATATACACTTATAAAAAAAAAAGGTATGTCTTTCAAACACACTAATACTTTAACCTGAGCAAGAGTTAACAAACCTGTTCTATTCAGCATTTAAATGCGTTCTCACCTATTTTATAGCTACAATAATGCTGCCTTTAAGCTGAAAGTATTAGATCATTGCTTTCAATTATGTTAAAGCCTATTTTAATCTCTGTCTCTAAAAGACATAAAGATGTTTGATAGCTGGAAACAGCCTTGTCTGAGACTGCAGTACACAAAATAGATTCACTGTGTGGCATTTAATTACACTGTGCTTACTTTAAACACTCTTCCTGTAAACCAGTCAAGGTGTATATATGCATTTAGTTCGCAGAGGAATATTTCACATTAGGCTAGAAAATGCAGAATAAAATAGGCTCGATGGGCTACTATGAGCGTACCATGGAGTGCCAGTGTCCCAGTCAAGGTCAAAGCCAGTGCTGGCCTGTACCATCATTTGTTGGAATTATACAAAAACGTGATGAAATTGCCTCTGGTGTACCTTTGGTTTGATTAGATTTGCAGTGCTTACGAGTGCAGAAGGACATGGTGGTACTGGCAGAAACCATGCCTGTTTGTGGGGGAAACACTAGAGATTTTTCAAGCAATTCCTCTCTGGCCTGGCAGCAGTTGCTGCACAGGTAAAGCCCAGCGAGTGTGAATTTGCTGTGTGTGACTGTTTTTTGATGTCAATGACTTTAACGTAAAACAATGTTTAGTTTGCAGGTATTCTTTCTGATCGGGAGTCATAGGATAGTTTGGGTTGGAAGGAACCCTAAGGATCATTGAGTTCCAACCCCCCTGCCATGGCAGGGACACCTCCCACCAGACCAGGTTGCTCAAAGCCCCATCCAGCCTGGCCTTGAACACTTCCAGGGATGGGGCAGCCACAGCTTCTCTGGGCAACCTGTTCCAGTGTCTCACCACCCTCACAGGAAAGAATTTCTTCCTAATAGCTAATTTAGATCTCCCCTCTTTCAATTTAGAACTGTTACCCCTCATCCTATCGCTACACCCCGTCAATAGAGTCCCTCCCCATTTCTCCTAGCTGTCTTCAGGTAATTTTACAATAACTTTAGGAAAAGGAGATTTGCCTGCGCACCCATTTCAAAAAAGGGTATGAAACTTTTCTGAATCGGAGAACTTGCTTTAGGACCTTCCATCCCCCCTCCCTGCGTTGGTCATTGTCTTTTCTGATGTGATCTGCGAGCCCCTGTTAACCTATCTCTTTCTTTCTCCCTGTTTTGCTCCTAACTTGATTTTGTGTGGAAAAAGAGAGTATGTAGATGGAAGAATTTTAGTCCAGTTCTCATCTTGCAAGGCTCCAGCGGCGGTACCTGGGAGCCTGTAGTATTTCAGGCAGCAGCAGAGCTGAGCACGTGCCTTGGATGCCCTTGTGTGCTCCAGCTCCAAGTCTGGAAACGTGGAGAAACCTCCCTCACTGCTCAGTTTCTCCTTTAAGCAGTCCCTGTACCGAAACAGAGACGTTGGCCCCTTCTGCTGTGAAGCCCCCGTTGTGCCTACTTGGATGATAAATGAGTTTTAAGCCTCCCCAAGGTGCAGCCTGGAGCATGGAGCTGCGGGAGGAGAAGCTGCCGTGCGTGCTGGTGAGATAGGGCGGGCTCTCTCCCGGGTGAAACGCTGTGCCCAGCTCCTGCAGCCATAAGGGATTCACGGGCAGAGCAGATTTTTAGAGCCTCGAGACACAAATGAGGTTACGACCTGTATTCATAGAATCATATGGGGTTGGAAGGGACCTCTGGAGATCAAGTCCAACCCCCCCACCGGCGTGGGTCTGCCTAGAGCAGGTTGCACAGGACCTTGTCCAGGCAGTTTTTTAATATCTCCAGAGAAGGAGACTCCACCACCTCTCTGGGCAGCCTGTTCCAGTGCTCTACCACTCTCACAGTAAAGAAGTTCCTCCTCATGTTTAGGTGGAACTCCTCATACTCAGTTTGTGCCCATTTCCTATTGTCCTGTCACTGGGCACCATTGAGAAAAGACCAGCCCCGTCCTCCTGACTTCCCCCCTTTAAGTATTTATAAGCATTGATCAGATCCCCCCTCAGCCTTCTCTTCTCAAGACTAAAAACACCCAAGTCCCTCAGCATTTCCCCATAGGAGAGATGCTTCAGGCCCTTAATCATCTTTGTGGCCCTCTGCTGTACCCTCTCCAGCAGTTCCCTGTCCTTCTTGAACTGAGGGGCCCAGAACTGGACACAGGGCTCCAGATGGGGCCTCACCAGGGCAGAGTGGAGGGATATTCTGGGATATTGTCACCTTCATTATCTCAAATAGTACTTTGGGGCTATTACCGCTTCAGCTAGTGGAGCGAGATAGTGGGCCATCTGCACCGTGTACCCTAAAGACAAAAGTTTATACAATTTTTCCAAATTAAGGCTTTTGTTTGGATTGTCTTGGTGCAGTTGTGCTCTCTCTTTTCCACCGTAGGGCTTGTCCTTCAGCAGAGAGCAGGCTGGCTGGAGGCACTCTGCCCATACCAGGCAGGGCAGGGGATGCGCGTTCAATTTGAGTAGTTGCTATCAGCTTAAAGAGTTCAGGAACCTCCTTTCTTGGTAATGGCCAAAGACTGCTTTTCAGAGGGTCTTCGTACAAAACACTTGTTTCTACCACACAGGTCTCCGCCTTAATGCAAAGGGGAAGCCCACGGAGATGGATGGTAGCAAATGCTTGGTCTCGGTACCCACCTTGTATAGTAGGTAAAGTTTTGTGGGCAGTGTGGGCATCCAAGATTTTTTAGATGACATCTCAGAAGACGGCTTGAGAATGGTAAATGTGCTGTTAAAATAATAATAAAAAGCTGTAGACAAAGCCCTGAACTCTGAAGCAAAGCATCAAGATGCAAGCGGTTTCTTCAACCAAACTGGCCTCCTAAGACTTTGGAAATTTGTCCCATTATAATCAGTAAAGGAGTCCAGGTGTGCGGGGAGAGAAGTGTTCAAAACCCAAACAGTTTGAAGGTTTTTTTGGAAGAAGACAGTTGTTTTATAATGAACAGCTTGTTTCATTTCCTCTGCCCTCTCAGTCAGGATCAATAGATGAAAGAGGGAAGGTCTGCACATTCTGGGGAGGCTTAATTTCTTGATACCAGCTTTCCCTGTCAGGGATGCACCTACCCCAGGCTTGCTTTTTCCTTAGTCATGAAGTGTAGGTATTATCCTTAAAGGCTGAAGTGTCGGAAGACGTGCTAGGACAAACTGCTGAGTCACAAAGGGATGGGCTGCCGTATTCCAAGTGTGTGTTCACGTGCAACAGGGTTGTTGTTGGTTGCAAACAGGTGGTTCCTAAACAAGTGGGATGATTGAAGTAACAGGCAGTGGATGGGGATTTTAAGAAAGCTTGCAGCTTTGGGTGTGATGGAAAATGCTCTTTTCCATCTGCTTCATAGAATCATAGAATGGTTTGGGGTGGAGGGGACCTTAAAGACCACCTAGGTCCAACCCCCCTGCTGTGGAGTATGACTGCTGTCTCCTAAAAAAAATGGGAAAGAGAGAAATAGGAAGAAAAAAATGAAGGTCAGCGAAATAACAGGTGAGACTGAGCTGCCCATACGTATCTTAAAGATGGATACTGGAAACCCCCCAAGGACTTGAATAGGTGTTTGCAAGATTTACCTTCTCCCCCAGTTGCAAAGGTGCTTTGTGTCAGCACAAAAACTGCAGTTGCCTCTATCTCAAACATTATTCCTATGTCTGTCTCTTGCGTGCACACAGAAAATGTGTTAGCAAGGGGTTTCACGGGACTTTTGAAATGTCTCGCACAAGGTTACCAGAAAAAATTAAGCTGTAGCAAGTGAAGGATGAAGAAACGGAGTGAATTAAAAATTAGCTGGGAAGCAGAAGGTGAAACAGAGGATTAAATGATTGCGTCTCGTCACAAGCAGCTCACAGTGGGTGACCTCCCTGTACATTTGTGATTTGGAAAGTTGACTGAGAGGGAAGATGGGAAAATTTGTAAATCACAGTTAAAACTGAAGAAAAACCCACAGAGATACCGTGTGGCCCATTCATTTAGCTCATTTCAAGTCCTGTGAGTGAGCATCAAGATGTGCAAATTGACACATCACTAAAGGGGGAAATTTAATCAACTTCTACAGCTTATAGGTTAGCAATATCAGTGCTAGAAGTTCATGGAAAATTTCCATCTGATGTAAAGAGACACGTACAAAGCCAAGAATAGAAGAACACACAGAGAAAAGGTGATGTATCAAAGGCAGAAACTGCACTATGAGTAGGCTCCTATGCAGGAAAACTTATTGCCGAACAGGTGAGTACTTAGGATAGGCGTGGAAGATCTCATCAAAGTCATTAAAATTTTTGTGACCGTGTCCTTAGAAAGGAAAGGAGTAATAGCAGTTATAATTGAAATAGGTGAAACAGCAGTCTAGAAAAAGGAAGACGGAAGATGCTTTTTTCCTGCTCCTTATGACAGAGCTCAGTCGTAATTCAGTAAACATAAAGAGAGGCAGAATTGAATTATAAAACAGAAATTCTTGTTTTACTTGCAGTGCCTCATTAGGCTTAGAGTTCAAGCTGTAGGACATTGCAGAAACTAAAAGTTAGCAAGATTTCCAAAAGGACTGAGCATGCTGTGAGTATATATGGTTGTCTGGTGCCCACCAGTTTGTTTCTGTGTGAGCAAGCTCTTCTGGCTCCTGAAATGGGAACATCTCCTGATCCAGCTGCCAAATCACACAAGGGATTTGCATGGGGACAACTCAGGTTGGGATGGGCCTGGTTGAGTCACGCAATTGTTCAGACTCAGACAATCATCTCCCTCTGCTTGGGAATCACCCTGGGCATGCTTGAATCTTGCAGGGTATCATATTTGTGGGCTTGAACTACTCACCTCTTGGAGACAGCAAGACCTGCTGAGAAGGCTACATCAGCCTGTGTCTAAGTCTGGTAGAGAGCAGGAGACCTCATTTGACGGCTCTTGCATTTTCCTTTGAGGTTTCTGGTTAGGAGCACTGTAAGAGAGGAATAAACTTGTAGATAACATTCCTGACTGCAGCATTTTTCCTGCAGGATCTGAATTTTTAAATTTTTTTTCATTATGCAAAAGGCTTTCTTGACGGCATATCCAAAAGCAAGTTGCCCAAATAATAAATGCGCTGTTAAATTCACACTTCGCAGCAACTATTCTGCTCTCCACGTTCCCTAAGCAGTGGTACCCCTCTTTGAGAATCTCATCTGATGCATGAACTGTCAAAACACAAATGGGCAACTGTGACTTCTCCGCTGTCTGCTCTGCAATGATAGCATAATCTATTTGCTGTATTCATCCCTTTAATTTCCATTTTTATTGCTATAATCTAACCTACTTTTTTTTTTTTTTTTTTTTTTTTTTTCCCTTTTTTGGCCAAAAATTAAAAATTTTAAGTTACAGTATATTGTGCTGGCTCCCATTCAGTAAGCAGAAAGAGGAAGGAAAAGGCTCCTTGTCAGCGCTTGACAGGCCCAGCCTATTGATTATTTTTGTTTAATCCAGGGTAGTGCTACCTTAATAGTACTGTACAATAGGTCAGGCTGCTTTATAACTTTCTGATAAAGCTGGAAGGTTAAAAACCTTGATAATCTTGTTGTTACTCACGGTCTGTGGGAGAGCTGAGTGGGTTTTTTAGACTACTTCCTTTTTTTTTTTTTTTTTTTTTTTTTTCCCTCTCTTGGTGCACAAATTATAAAGATGGCCTCGCCTATTCATCAGGAGGCTCTAAAGCTCGTGTGGTGCGTGATGCATGATTCTGTCTTGTTGTTTGATCTAGTTAACGCTGCATTCATAGCTGTAGGTAAAAAATGGGGAGTGCTGTCTGATGACAGCTCAGCGTAAATCATGGCATCCTCTGACCCAGGTGAAAGCACGGAATCTTAGCAGATCTGAAGCTTAAAAAAAACAACAACAAACCACTGATAAACACTGCTTTTAAAGCGTTTCTAAACCCGTGAAAAACAGAGCTGTTCTGTTCATTGTACAGGTTTGAATGGGTACACGAGCCTTTTCCTGGAACGCGGGACCGATGGCATCACCATCTACATGGAAATATCATCACAGGAGCGCTGCGTAAACGCGAGGTTTGTTCATAAAGTAACGCTCAAATTAGGATCCCACTTCAGTGCCGTTTTAGGAAAAGCAATTTAATACTGCTCAAATACCGTAGGAGCATAAAATGGCCTGATTTTGCACTAAATTCCTGGAGCCTATAATAAAATGTACCGGGTAGTTAATAAATAAGGCAACTGAATAGAGAATTTTTAGAGTCAGACCTTTTTTTTTTTTTTCTTTCTGGCAACAGGCATCCATCAGTCCCAGCCTCAGCTCAGCCATGCACATCTGGGTAGAAAGGAAAGATTGCGTTTATGTACGGGAGATTCAACTCTAATTTTCACCTGTATAAACCAATGTGAACTGTGAAGAGAATGACATGATTAAATTGATATACTACCAAAGTGATAAATCCAATATCTGGAAAGATGTTTTCCTTCCCTGCTTGCTTCTGAACCGTAGAAATTGGTTTTCAGCCCTTCACTCAAGAACAGCAGAGGAGGATTTATCGTACGGTTGTTTTTTTTTCTTTAGAAATGTACTGTATTGCTGTAAAAGTACCTAATCACTGTTGTATTGATTTGTGTATCAAAAAAGGAATATTAGTTAAAGAGCAGGAGTTTCCTTGGCTTTTGGCCCTGATTGTTACTGGAATACATATATATGTTTTTGCTAGAGTTTCCAGGGCGTGATTTGTCTGGTCTGGCCCTAGGACAGAGCAGAGTGTGGGCTTGAATCAACAACATGCAGAAGCACGTTGGGTGCCTCTGAGGTGTTCTTGGTGCCAGAGAGGGGCCCGTGGGCTCGGCGAGCTGCTCCTGGCCCATGGGCAGAGGTGTCCTAAATGTTTGTGGCTGCATCTTTAGGAGGATTTACACTGTTTTTAAGCAGGGCGTAAAAGCACAAGGTCTATCGCTCCCAAGGAAATATTTTATCTGCAGACATTGCAACCTACTTTAATCTGATAAATGCTGACACTGTCCCATAAAGGGATGGAGGAGAAATCAATGTAACCCTAAACTAAATTGAATTGTTGGGTTTTTTTCCTTTCCTTTCTGCAAGACTTGAGTAACTTTGCGATTCATCACACGCTACTGATCAAGAGCTGAGAAAGTTTCTTTCCAGCCCTACAGAAATTAAATTTTATGCAGCTTTTGACCTGGCTTAGTGGTGGGCAGGGCAATATATAGCTAGATCCTAATTATTTCTTAGCTGTTGCCCACAGCCTGCTCCATCCCTCCACTGCTGGTGTGTGTTACTGCTTGCGGACTGGCAGGGCTTGCTGGAAGAGGAATTGTGGAAGGGTTATTAGATGGCAATAGAAAACTGTTGTAAATAAAAACATTCAAAAAGACAACAGAAGTCTTAGGTTTATTTAAAAATACACTGTCAATAATATTGCGAAGACCATTGTAGAAATTTAATTACCTTCAGCATGGCCTTCTTTCTAATTGAGTCTTAGACCCCCGCTGGTTAAATGACTGGCTTTCTATCTGCATGGTAAAATCTGCTTTTTCGCAAATAACTCCTTATGAACACTGCTCCTGTTACAAATCGTGAAGTACAATTTATACCGGCAATAAAACCTTTAACAATTGCTAAAACAGTTAACCAGCTCACTAGAACATTCCCCATCCCAGATCTAGCCTTAGGAAGTTAACTAACAAACATGTTATTAACCACTGATGAGGAGCTGTTCAGAAGAGATTACTGCTTAATTAATCTTTGTACTGAGCTAATAAGAGTGTTAAATGGGCCTCTCTGTTGAACTGGGTTGTTAATACAGATTGCAAGTTCCCTCAGGGAGAAATCTGAGACCAATATGACATTAAAGTTAGCCATCCAACAAAGAAGATATTTTAGGCATTAAAAATAACAAAGCCAAACATCTTCATTAATAATGTCATAGGATTCAGTGGCTGTGTGTGTATGAGTGAGTGTACGTGTGTGTATGAATTACTGTGCTCTCTCCTCTTCTGGTAAGGAAGCTATATCAAAAATCTTATTTAGATTCAGCAGTTTTCATCACTGTTCTGTTGCGGCATAAATTAAACTTGTCACACTTATCTGTAGTAAGCAGGTTACGCTGATCGGGAAGGCAGAATCTGAGGCAAACTCTAATGTCATCTGCTTCTCCTAAAAAGACAAACAAGATCAAAAATCTCTTCATATTAATGAGTTGAATAAACCTTCTGCTTGATACAATTTGATGCAACAGTGAAAGGCAGTGACCAGATTGCCCTTGCGCTTCACAGCATTTTTAGTAGTGAGCACTCGGGTCTTAGCCACGGAGCAAGGTGCCCATATTTAATATTAAACCTTTGTTTTGAAAGGCATTGTAATTCCCTGCACAAGAAGTTACCTACTGTCTTCAGCTCCCTTTTAACACACATGTTACATCTTTTGGGAAAAGAGACAGATTCCATAAAAAGGAAGGTTGGAAAGGAACAATTCGCCCTTGAATGTCTGGTGTTAGTAATTCAGAAGAAACATTGGTCTGTCACTACAGTCGCTTCCACACCAGTCCATGTCCCTCATGAGACCAAATTCCATCCTTACACCCAAGTCGGAGGTGTTGACTCTGTGTAAGCCTGCATCCCATGCTCCAAATATTATACTCAATGGGGATTACATTTATTTTGTATGAAATGATCTCAAAAAGACTAGGCGAAGCATTTATGACATGAAAGTGGCAATGTGACAAAAATGCACTCATGCATACCCTTATTTTTGATGTTATGGTTTTAGCTTGTCTGAATTCTTGCTGGCTTCAGGCTTAATATACTGCACACACCCCCCCTCTCACCGAAAGCCTTGGCGTGCCTGGAGGAGGTGAAGTCCTTCTTTGCCTGACTCCTCCATGACTAGCCTTTGACATCTTACAGGTTTATTTTATGGTCCTTTGCTGTGCACACTTGAATATTGATGAGAATCTTGCACTTAGGGGATGTGGTCATAGTACAGATCATCGCTGAGTGGCCTGTTGACCGGTTTGCTCTATGTTGTCCATGCTGTCTCTAATGCATCACATCAAAGCACCAAGGCAGAACCTTCTTGCTTAACATACCCTTGGAGACCTCAAAATATTGCCTCACTTCATTACTACTGCAAAATGATCAATATGCCTCACCAAAATTAACTGTACTTTGGACATCTCCCTTGCCTGATTACTGTGCATTTTTTGTTCCTCAAGGATAATGGAGGTTTGTTCCCAGCCAAGATGTTATGGTGGTTGTAGGCACAGCTGCAGAGTCCCCCTGTGTCTGTGGCCTTTTCAGGAACGGGCCTTAGCTTCTAATAAAAAATAATCTTTGTGCACGTGCACGCGATTTGTGTTTGGTGAGTATGAGTTGGAATTCATAAATGGGACGTGATTGATTAGGATAACATACCCCTGTGCTTTTATAAACACCAGGATGAGGTCTGGAATACCTCACTCCTGACTGTCCATAGCGTACGTCCACAAATCAGAGATGTTGTTTTCCCCACCCCTCGTTTCATGCTGACCTTTTGATGTACTTGCCGAAGCTAATCTTATGTGTACAACAGCATATTGGCTTGATGTATTTGTTACAGACAATTAATACTGCTCTAGTCAACCATCTTCTCAATTATTATTTCCAGTTGCTTCATAGTTATTAAACTGTCACATTTCAAGTGCGGGCGAGTGTCCATGGTGATATACAGAGGCCTGTTAAGTGGAAAACTTTCAGGTGCCTTTTTATTACTCAGATCCCCAAGGAATACTGCTGTGGTCATGCTGTCTTCAAATATATATTTGACCTATACTTCATACGTGCAGTTAAAGGTTAGAATAAATACGCATGTTTTCTCTGCTTATTAAGTGAAACTCTAGACATTAAGAGAACATGAGAGGAGTTTCTACCCATCTCCTGAGTAACACTGTAAATTGCTCATGCTGGATGCACCTGCCCACCTCAGCTTCGCTCCACTCATCCATGCTGCTGTTTTTCCATACATGCATTTGTAGAAATCCATTTGTATGAAAACACAGCTCACTAGTGAAGCCTTTGCATTGTAAATCCACCTTTAATATTATCAGCCGTGCTCCCTGTTGTGTACCAAGGTCCAGTAAACCACTCCTCCATGCTGGGGACCCATTGCACGTCCTGTGTCTTCCAGGCTTTTGCTTTCCATTGCACCTTCTTCTATGAGCAATGCCAGGTCCCTCTTGCCACAGCAGGGGCCAGCTGAGCTCCTGCAGTAAGTGCAGGACCCTCCTAGATGCCACTTGTTCATGTGTTGTCCTCAGTAAAATCTCCTTAGGAATGCTCTTCTTGCAGGATCCTTTCTGTGCAGAAGGAGTTGGATCTCGAGGGAGTATGAGCTTCAGTGTGAAAGTCCAAGCGACAAGGTCAGAGACTGCAACCCCAGAGACCCATCCTCACCCAGCTCACCACCACGTCTGTGGTCCTGAGCACTGTCAGATGGCACTGAACAGTGACAGTGCTTGGGAAGAGAGGGCAGGAAAGCTGAAATGGAAAAGCCAGGGAAAAGGGTTAGAATAAATGTCTGAAAGAAGAAGTGAGAGAGTGAGAAAATGATGGAACAGGTATTGTTAAATCTCTGTTCATCAGGTAGTAAAACTCCCCTCTACACAGAGAACAATCCTTTGCTCTCTAGGACAGACCCAGCTCCCAACACAGTCATGCTGGATTCAGGGAATTGTCTTTTAGAAGCTTCATCTCAAGCAAAACTGTATCTTGGCTTTTTACTGAGAAAAATCTGGACACCAAAATGATCAGGAATCCAGCTAAGGATAATCTTCAACTCCAGTAGTTCTGTTTGTCCAGGACAGGGGTCCCCCTTCCCCTCTCTGGTGTCAGACCCTGATCCTTCATTTTCTCCCACAATTGCTCAGGAGACCCTTTTGTTCCCAACCACAGGCCACCGGCTGCAACAGCCGCCCCCCGCCCCCTTTCCCCTCTCCTCTTTAGGTACGTCTCCACCACTGCCGTGACCTTCAGAGCTGATGTATGGAGCATCCCTGCAGGATTGTTCTCTCTGACATTGAGCACGAGGCTGGGCAATAAAACGAGGAATTAGCAGGCATTTACATTCTGAAGTTAACGATGAGGAGTGTGAGCCTTCCGAACATCTGTTTCCCCTGTTTTCAAGGGGGCCTTCAATTTACTCCTGGTTCTCATCCACACGGCTATTACCATTAACCATCAGCCAGCAAGTGCCCTGGGTCTGGGGAACAGAGGCTGGATTCTGGAATAAAAACCCTCTAAATCATGGTACATCTTCGTTTTGGGGCAACAATTGTAACAGCCATGGAGTTAAGAAACAGTTGGAGATCTTCTTTGGGGGTGATGAGAGAAACACAGGGAAAGGTGTGTTGTTCTCAGGCCTGGAGCTGGACTCAGGGCTATATAAATGAGGAAATTGTTCTGCAAGTGGCTGTAGTCCCTCCCGCAGGGCACCGCTGGTCTGTCTCTTCTGTCAGCCTGCAAAGTCCTAGGCTGGTGACTGCCACCCAGGGAAAGAACAAAGCCCTGACCCTATGGTGAAAGAAGGGCCATAAAATCCCAAAATAGGCAACTTGCAGGGGAAAAAGAATGAGAGGGGGAAAAAAAACAGTAAGAAAAAAAAAACTGCAGGATTGAGCATGTAAGGAAAAAGAAGTCAGGAGGGATGGGTGAAGGGAAACTCTGAGTAATGGCCACTGTTTTGAGATAGAGTCAGACATAGGGGCAAAGCACTGCTCCTCAGTGAAACAGTTGGGTTGAAGCTACTGAAGAGCAGCCCCCTCCTGATCCAGGTAATGAAAGGGGAAAACTGGGCACCCTGGCTCCTGGTCAGGTTGTCAGAGTAAAACGTAGAAGGAACCCCTTATGGAAGAATATGCTTGAGTGGATTATAAACTCCAATATAAAGAGAAGTTTTCCTGGTGCTTCTGCTTTTGACTTTCAAAGCCATGTAGGAGGGCACATTGTTGAGCTGTTACACCCCTCCCTGATTTAGTGACACTGGACATAGCCTTCACCTCCAGAGTCCCCCACTTCATTGCCTTTAATAACCTCGTGAAGGGTATTTTAGGTTTTGTGTCAAGGTGGCTGGTGTGGTGGGGGTGGGACATGAAGGCTTTGGGACATCTGGCCATGGTTTCAAGACGCCTTTGAGAAGGGGCCCAGGGTGGGGGTAAGGTATTCCAAGGCTCAGGGTCCCACTGCTGCAGCAGCTTCACCTGAGAGCCTGGGGAGCTGCCCCCACATTTGGTGCCAGTTCCACGTCCTTTCCCAAATTCTCTCTAGTTCCTCTGTGAAATTTGGGGCTGAGGCAGTATGAGGCTGCAGGATGGAGACGGATTGTCTCAGCCTCGTGTCTGCTGCCTACTCACAGGCAAGAGCTGGAGGTGGGTTTTAGCATTCCCCCTTGTCATAAGTATTCCTTCTTGTCAAAATCTAAACCCAATAATACCCTGGGGCAGGGGGGGAGGGGGGCCTTAAAAGCCTGATGCCAAAAGTGACTTTCATTATGCACTGTTCGCAGTCATCCAACTTCTGTGAGGCTGGTGCACACCTTAAATTAAGGATCTGTGACAGCTGGAGATGTGGGAAGCTTCTGCAGTTTACCAAATAACAGGGAGAGGCAGGAAAATCAACATGTCACACCAGTGTCTGCTGGCACTCACACTGATTTAACTGACTCCACGCTTTTTAGCATTTGTGTTGGATTTGCCTGGCTTTTAAAAACAGATAGGCTCTCAGGCTTGTAGCCATTTTCAGATCAAAGACTCCACAACACCCCTGTCCCCATCCTCTTCTGAGACGCTTTTTGGCTGTCATGGGTTGTCTGACAAGGATATGGTTCCAAAATGGTGCATCCAAAGCTTTCTTTTTTGCCCGTTTCCCTTTTAAACAAGGTAACCAAGAAACCCCAATTTGCACCCAGGAATGCTGATTGCACTAAGCAGTTAAGTCCGTCAAGTTCCCAGTGACACTTTCTGTCTGTGAGTTTCAGATAAAGGCGGAGAGCTAAAGTAGCTTAATGGATTAAAGCAATTGCCTTCCCCACCTAGACACCTCGGCTGGAATCCAATTTTGGCGCTCAAATGAAATTGTTCATTTGCTTCAGGGGATGGGGGGTGGAGACGAGTCACCCAAATCACCCCGGTGGCCAATGGCCCCCATCTGGCAGCCGAGGGGTGGCCATCACCAGGACCAGGGCCACGGGTGTTGGTAGATGGGGTGGCCCGTCAAGGCACGTGTCCCTGCAAGTCGTTCCCCTGCCAGATGCTCTCCCCCGAGGGGATTTCCCCACTGTTAAACATTTAGCCCTCTTTGGCACGGAGTAACCATCCCTCCCAGCAGATGTGGAGAACTTTGTCCCGCTTTTGAATATGCGGCGAGAATTTCTGCCAAATTCTCATTCACTTGGAAAACGTGGTGTTCAGGCTGAGGAGGTGCTAAATGGTTAACCTTTCCATCAGACCAGGGAGGGGCTCTGGCTGTGAAAGCACCAGTAATTTACCTTCCATCAAGATGCTGCAGCTTCTGGTCTATTTGAAGGCTGATAGAAATTGTTTTCTAAATAATAAGGCTTTCCCTGTAAAAAAATACCATAGGTAATGGAAAGATTAAAACAGAAGTTGAGACATCACCAATCTATATATTCGATCAATGCTGAACGCTGAATGCAGACATTCTGCTTCTGTTACTAGGACCATGCCAGAAAGCTCAGCAGAATTTCCAAGAATTGCTGCTATTTTAACTTGCTTTTTTTTTTTTTTTAGTTCGTCTTTGAGGTCCAGAAGAGAAGAATTGAAAGTTTTCCAAATTATCTGAGAGATCAGTGGAAAATCTTGCAGAGTACCCATGACTTTTCATTCACAGTTTTAGAGCCACTTCCACAGGAGCAACACAGCTCTCAGGGCTGTTCCTTCTTCAGGGTAGCCACAATAACAGTGGACTTTCTTAAAGGATCTGTTTGTTTCTGTGTGTCGCTGAGGCCCATCACTCCTTATTTCCCCAGACATCCCAGAGCACCTAAAAAAAAAGTGTCCTGGAGGGTCACCTCCTCATTGCTGTCTTCTCCAAGGTCAACCAACACAATTTTGCCAGGTGATGGTACACAGCAATTTTCACCAGGAGAGAACATTTCTCCAAGATAGCCAGATTTTGATTAGGAGGAACAGAATCAGCCAAGCTGAAACTGAACAGTCAATGCCCCAGTTTTGCAAACTTCTTTTTCCTGAGTAGTATCTAGAAACACAATCTGTGAGAGCAGTAGGGTCAAGAAATCCATTTCTAACCTCTGCAAACAGAGGCAGATCCCACACTGCTCGCTGAAGTTCATGTGAAACGTATCACAGGAAAGTGCTTCACAGGAATGATGCATCTGTGTGACAGAGGAGAGAGACAGAAATACCACTTAAAGCCAGATTAATCCAACACGATTTAATAATAAGGAGCAAAGGAACATAGTTGTCATTTACCATTGGCTTTAAATGCTTTGTGTTAACCGCATTTACTCCTCCATCCGATGTAAGCTGTTCATTTAAATCCTCTTGATATGCTCTCTCTCTTATCATTTCCTACAGAACCCTGTTTTGCTGCCCCCTCTTCTGCCCCAGCTTTCATCGAAGTGTGATTGGAGCAGGAAAATAGCCCACAGGCTGGTAGAGCGGGGGTCAATTTCTTTCCTCTCACATTATTTTCCATTAAGAGTTTAGAAGGCAGCTGACCTTGACATAGGACACAGAGTCATCACCTCTGCCCTGTGTAACCATTACTCCATCTCGTGAGGATGTTGGAGGAAGCCTGTTCTGCAGACCTAACAAAGTGGAAACTTTTCCTTGCCCATGAGCAAATAGGATGGGAAATTGTTCCTGGGTCTTATCTGCAGAGCTGTTTCTAGACTGCAACTAGAGCTGGTGGGGTTTCTTTTTTTTTTTTTTCCCCATGGACTTAAGGACTTTTGTTGTCCCTGCTGATGTTTTTTTCAGCTTTCTCCATCAGAGGCCCAGAGCTTGAGAAATGAAAATGTTCGGGAGTTTCTCAGCCATGAAAACTTCTCAGATCATGAAAAATCATTGAAAGCAGCATGTTCTTGAAAATGTTTATTGAGTACAAAAGCTGTTTTTCACTGGAAAACATCAGGGACAATTTTCTCCGCTCTAGTAGATCAGTCACACCTGAGCCTGAGCTCCCTTTTTACACCATTTCATTTCTATTTATTTTGCCTTCTTCCCCAAAACACCCTTCTCCCTCTCTCCCACCGATGGGGATGGTGCCATGGTGGAAGGGTCAGCTCTCCCCGGCTCAGCCCCCACAGAGGGCTCACAGCATCCTTTAAACATCCAGGAGACCAGCGGGATTTCATGGTGTTCTTGTGTTGGGGTGAAACCACCCTTAACAATTCTGCATTGACTTCTGACTCCAGGAAGATACTGGAGTGGAGAGGGGAGCAGAATTCTGAAATATGGGACATGTGGGCTCTCTTCCAAGCCCCCTTCCAAGCACTGCCCAGACCTTTTGTGCAGGCAGTGATGGGTCGCTCAATCCCCATTGTCCATCTGCAGCTGGAGGTTCATGTAGTGACTACCCACCTTCCTCCATGTCCTTTCTGTCCCCTGCATTGCCACATAAAGGTCCCAGGGATCCCCAGCTGAAATATCACAGTGCAATGACAGTATTACTAGGATATATTACTTACTCCTATCTCATTAGTAAGGATCTAGCTAAAGAAATTGCCATTTGCCCCATTCAGCCAGGGACTACTGTTTATTTATCTTACAAAATGCGAATATGCTGGCAGTCAGAGGGTTAAGAGAAAGCAGCCACTGACTAAGTACTTGTAAATTGATGTAGTGCCCTGAGGGTACCTCTGCTGGTAATAAAGTGCATCTCATAAACAGATCTGACTCCGTGCTACAGTCCAGCAAAGCAAAGTGGAGTGGATCCGTCCCAAATTAACCGTAAATGAGACTGACACTCTAACACAAATCGAACGCCCCTCAGGGCTCCACTTACATTAGTTACAAAGCCTTGGAAAATGATCTAGAAGGGCTTTCTCTTCTCAAGGAGAAGTTAATTGAAGGGATCTGCAAATGGTAGAAAAGGCAGATGTACAACAAGCAAAAGCCACTTAAATCCTTTTCTTTGCTCACGCCTTCTCATGATGAAAACCAGTAATATTAACAGTAACTGCTAAGAGTGAATTCATCAGGGTGCTGTTTTCCTCCTCCACCACTCTCCTTACCCTGACCTTTGAGGTGGAAAAGTCCATTGCATCTAGAGGTGTGGCCACTGCCAGACGCACCACTGGAGGCAAGAGATCACCACTCTGGGACTGGTGTTGGGAGGTGAACAGGGCTGCAAGAGTGAAAACCAAGTCAGGAAAACTCATGGGCTGGGAAAGTCTGGACTCCCCAAGGGGCTTGAGGACACCGTGGGTTGTGAATGCCCCTACAGCTGAGCTTTGGGTGTCATGGGCGCTCTCCACCCTGAAATGCCCAGACCTTCTCTGTGTCTGGTTCTGCTGTGACCTGGTTACTGCTGTCCCCAAGTCCACACCTCTGCCCTCCTGCCCAGGGGCTCCAGCTCAGCCAGGGAGCAAAAAGTGAAGATACACAGGGTGGCCAAACCTGCATTTCAGAGGAACAAAAATATGCTTTTTTTTTTTTTGTTAGAGGGAAATGCATTTGGCACCCAAGACCACCGGTGGGGTCAGGTCCTCCATCATGACTATATCCTGCTTGTGCTTGTGCTTTGGAGCATGTCATCCCTCATCAAGCACAGGCCTGAAACCTGGGCTGCACACCTGATCAGGGGCTAATCAGGGGCAGGCACATTGGATCCAAAAAAATGCAAGAAAATGGTGGATCCAGACTTTGGGGCTGCCTTAAGCTCCATCTCTGCTGCTTTGCATTTCAGAGGCAGGGGCATGGTTTATATTCTGAATTCCAAAACAAAGGCTGGCATCTATTTTTTATGCTTTGTTAAGTAGCCTGTTTGGATTTTTATGATTCAACTAATATTTGTGGGTTTTTTATTGCGAGCAGCCATCCAATAGCAACATTAAATAAAAAGTGGAGCCTCTTTATTGATTTGCTTTTAGTTAAAAACAAACATATCATATATAACTGAGATGTACACTGCTTGTAGATCGTAGAGCGCCCATTTATAAAACTATCAAAAGAAATAATTAAATGGAATATATCACAGCCACCTTTCCAAATCATTCGAACAGGCATGTTACACACATAAAATGCTGATAGTCCTTCTGGCAAACTTTTAATACAATCGTTTGGTTTGCACTTTAAATGCCTGGCATATTTTAATCCTGTAGATAAATGAATCTCAGTGGGATTGCTGAGTAATTAAGAAAAGTGTCTCTGATGGGCTTGCTTCATACGGGGAGGTGAAATAACACCGGGATAGTCAACTGATCATCTGATATCTTTACATTAAAAAAAAAAGAGAAGGCAAACCCTGAGGCATGCCATTGTCACGCTGTGTGACTGGGATTGCTTTGAAACAAGTTGGATTCTTGGTGCTGGCTGTATTGTGGTTTTATAAATTGCCATTTAAAATGTAAACCGGCGTGTGTTCTGGAAGGAAGCCTCTCGAGAGCCCCCGAGCTGGAGCATGGTGGCCTCGAGGTCATGGGTCAGGGTTCATCTGCTCCGTGGGGCTTTCCTTGATTGAGGGCGATAGCTCGGCGAGCCGGTGGCAGTGGTGGAAGGGCTTGGGGAGGAGCCATTTGCTCCCCCCTAGATAATTGCCGGCAAAAGACCCACAGAAGTTGTTTATTTTCTAGTCATGGGTCAAGATACAGACAGGATGGTCTTGACAGCCTGCTTTTGGTTTTGCATTGAGCTTTCTGGACGCTCAGTTTTACTTAAAGCTCAGATTTTTTCAGTAAGATATGCCAAATAGAAATTGAAACACTCAGCCCTTCCCTCCCCCTGCAAAAGAAATCAAGCCTTAAATTACTGCCTGCCTCTTTGATGTGTCGTGATTAGCAACGCACGCAGTTTTAGTCCCAGTGCTGTTACACACAAATCAGACCGGGAACTCTCCCTCAGCTCTTACTGCCAGCAGAGGGACGTTTTCACAATGAGACATTTGACTCAAAATAGTCGCTTTGCCGGAAAAAAAAATCCTCTTGGCGAGCAGGCTCTGGCAGCTCTCCCTTGGGCGTAAAGTCGCAGAGCTAAATCCCAGGCTGGGACCTCGCAGGCTTGATCTGTGAGGTCAGGCTCTGTTCCCCCCTCGGCAGTCAGCTGTATCACAGCCAGAAACACGTAACGTCAGCTGGGATTTTCGCTGGACAATATTGCTCTGGGTTTCCACGCGTGTGTCCTCCGGCAGGAAAAGCATCCCAGGAAGAAGGTGGTTGCATCCCCCAGAGATGATAACTGATCTCGTTATGAAAAACGTTAGTTATTCTCCGGAAAATAGACACAGAATTAAGGCATTAGGTAATCAGGACAGTTGCCCCTATAAATGATTATTTTCGACTAAAAGACATTATTATTATTGGGGGAGAGGCGGCTGCAGGAAAAGTCCATTTGACAATTGTGTCTGAGAGCAGGGGACAGAAGAGCCTGTTTATTTGCTATATAAATCAAATTAATTTAGTTAAATTTACAAAGGCAGGAAGAAAAGCAATAAGGTCTGTCCTGTGGCTGTGCCCCAAAACAGAGGCAACAATGTCACTATTAAAACTGCTCTCCCCAGGGAAACCAAGAGTGCAATGTGGCTGCAGGTATTTATTTGGTTGTTGTCATTTCCAGGGCTACATATTTTAAATCTATTTCAAGCACTGTTGAAAACCTATACTGGTGAAAAAACCACCTGCCCAGAGGGACCTGGTGGGGTGATACAAAAACCAGCATGAAGGAGAGTTGTGCTGTCTTGCTCCAAGGAAATGGTGAATTAAGGTTTTTATAACAGAGTCAATAATCCAGCTATATCTCTTTCTACCATTATTCATAGATTTATGGATTATTTATAGGCACATGTCCTGGCGCCCTAACTCTCACCTCCTGCCCCTCTCCACTGCTCTACCAACATCCTCTGCCTTGTCCATGACTCCAGCCACATCTGAAGCAGGGCACAGAATGACTTTTCCACCCATGATGCGAAAAGGAGGTAAAAAGAGGTCACACTTTGACAACCCAGCATTTCTCGCCTTGGTGTTTGCCATGTTAGTCCAGGCAAGAAAGAAGTGACGTGGGTCCTGGACACCACAGCCTGTCTCTAGCTCACAAGATGCTAGTTCAGATGCAGAGAAAGCAGCAGTCACTGCAGGATGTAGCGTGGAGGGAGCTGGGTGGCTTCCACTGCTCTGGCCAGCTGGTGATGGCAGGCACCGGTCTGCTTTGTTTCTGCTGACATCAGCATAATTGCAAGGGTACATTAAGCTGAAGGACAGTTTAATTCAATTCAGGGAGGACTGGCCACCTCTGGTATTTCTTCCTGAGAAGATCCTGAAGGTGAAATAAACAGTCTAAGAGTGAAATTCTGCCATCAGATACCTGCCTGCGAATGTCATCATTGTCATGGGAGCACCATGTGTGAACATGGAAAGAGTATTTAGTGCTCCAGGTGAGGCCCTTCTTGTTGAGCATCCTTTTTTGTACACTCTTTCTGGGCAGAGGATGAGCCTAGATTGAGCTAAGTTGACCTAGATGGGCTTAACCTTAGCTATATTTGGGCTGAAAAAATGCCACCAGCTGCCAGGATGCCTTTGGTGCAAGTAGAGATGGGAAAGGACATGGTCCAGACAAGCTGTTGCCGGGTGCAGCTCATGAGGAATACATGCCTCTGGTGATACTGTGGGGCAGTAATCACCTTAACAGCACTTGGCACTGACTACTGCCTCCTATCCATGGCGCTCTCTGAATCTCTGTGCCATTAGCTAATTGAGCTTTGTAGCAATACCCTCAGCAACACTGGCATGGGTGGGCACATGTTTCAAATGAGTAAATACAGATTCGGAAGGGCTAAGTGTCCTGCCTGGCCAGTGGTCATCAGTGGGATCTGCAAACCTTTAGATGGCAGGTGCTGGTGAGACATTCAGATAGTGGTGGTAGCCCCTGGGCTCACCAGGACCATGTGGGATGCTAATGCTGGGCTCTCTGTCAGAGGCTCTCACTGAAAGGGTTTAGAAATTTAGACCTAGTTGGTGCTTGTCCAACCATCCCCAGCCCATGTCTGTGTGGTGAGAGGTAAGGCTGGCAATAGGGATCTCCATTGCCCAAAGCAGGATGGGGACTAGAGGAACACAGAGTCTCTTGCACTGGTGGGTACCCAGACTAATTTGGGGTCACCTGAGCTCTTGGACATTCACTAGGCCCAGGCAAGGGAGATGCCGTGACCAGGGAGAGCAGCATGGGTTGTGCATGTGCCCTTGCAGCAGGCAGGACCCCTTGGCAGAGACTATTTCCCCTAGTCATGGCCAGGCTGGCCTTCCTGCAGTGTTGGTGACAATCAGGACCTCACCGAAGCAGCCCCCGCCACGGCACCCACTGCCCAGGTGTCCTGTGGGGTTGCAGGATGCCACGTACTGGAGCTGCTGCTTATGGTGGCATTGCCCAGCTTGCTGGGCTTGGGATTCAACTCACCTAGTTATGGAGGAGTGTGGTGCTACGTCTGTGAGAGCTGTAGGTGTACAATCAGTGGAGGCGATTCTGTACTTTCAGGTGGTGAGTCATCTAACCCATTTTAGGTATATCTTTTAACCTGAGATGCCCCAGATCTGCTTCTCTGCACTGCCTCAGGAGGCACGGCTGGCTAATTTAGGCATAGGCATCCACTAAAGGAAGATGTGTGCCACCTCTGATGGCTGGAAGATCCTCAATGAACGTCTCCTAAATCTGCCTCAACCAGATTTTGAAAACAGAAAAGTCCAAGACTAGGAAAATGTGGGTGTAGGATGCAAAGCTCTGAAGCAAGCCTGAATTATTTATCATTCTTGTGACCTAGAAGAGCAGGGACTTCAGTCTGTCTTGCTGGGTCATTTGGAGGCAGCCTTCCACTTCTTTTTTGTCCAGGCCCTCCTCCTCCATGGGGGAGGCAGAAGCAGCATGACCTGGTTCAGCAGGGCTTGTCTGCACACCCAGAAGCTGCTCACACTTTGACACGAGCACAACAAGTCTGTTTCATTCCTGCTACCTGTCTGTCCTTGGTGTGACTCTGTCCGTGTGTCTCTGTGCCTGTTTAAAGCCGTTGGACCGAAAAAAAAGCCAGTTGTGACTCTGTCAGGGTCCTAGGGAGGCCCCCAGCATCCTGATTACAAACCAGTGCTGGACCCGGGAGCACACTAAGGAGATTAAAGGGTGACAGCAGTGCTGCCACCAATCTGTGTTGCTGACTGCCTCTTCCCTCAGTGGAGAGCAGTTCTGGGAGAGAAACGCCAGCCCATAGAGGATGACCAGAGACAGCCTCTCCGATGGGCTCCTCAGCAAATGAGAAACCCTCCAGCCCTTAAAACCTGCTCAGAATTAGAGGCTGCCTGCGAACAAGCTGCTGCCCGGGCTCTCGTCAGGAAAAGGAGCTTCCTCCATCCATCACTACCAGCTCCTGGTGCTTTTTCTCTCTGACGTAAGGCGGCCGAGGTGGCTACGGTCCATCCACCCCCCTGCTCAGTGCTGGTATGACCCAGGGCAGCAAGCCTCTCCACTGGGCATTGCGTGAGGCTGGCAATTGAAAGCAGTACCTCCTTATGTTAATGTGGGCACCAGGCAGCCACTATGAATAGGAAATGATGGCAGTTACTTTATCTAATAACAGCATGAAAATGTAAAGTGTCTTTATTGAGCTGCTGGCTTGCTGGTGAGAGTTAAAGGAGATGCTCTCTCGGGTATAACGTTTGCAGAGAGAAGTGGCATGAGATATTGCCATAAACTCTCCCGTTAATAAGCGAGCAGAGGGAGGGAGAGCAGACCAAAGGCAGCGGTGTGAAGGGACAAAATTAAGAAGGTGGAGGCAGCAACCTTTTTCCCCAGGCAGCAAATGTCCCCCAGGGAGACATGAAGAATTCCCCTCTTGACCCAGCGACTGGAAAACTCATGTACTGCTAATAATAATGTAGGAACGATGGCTTTGAAAGGAATAAAAGAAAAACACCTCTTGCCATATTAGTGTCCTTCAATACCAGAGGGAAATGTAAGTTCCTGGGGAAGGGAGATTAGCAGGAAAAGCCCAGCTCAGCAGCTGTGCATCGACGGTGCTCTGCAGGGGGGCACGGGGTGCAGAAATGACTTTTGACCTGTGACAGATGGGGCAGACGTGTCCCGAGTGTGCAAACCATGGCTGCGTGCGTCCCCGGTTGTTGCGGTGGTGGTGTTGGATCTGTAGTGTTGCCAAGCAGCTCTGAGGGCGATGACCATGAGGGTGAGCTGCCCCGAGGGAGGAGGAAGGCAGGACTGAGGAAACCTCAGGAAAAACCTCAGAACTGTGAATTGGTTCCAGACCAGCAAATTCCATTTTCTTCCCAGTTTTGTAAGATTATCTGTGGCATTTATCACTGATATCTTAATTGGCGTGTTATTTAACTGCTTTAAAGATTGCTTTTGCTAGTTCTTGCCCGATAAAAGCTGTCCTTTTGAGAAAATGAAAACTGTTGAGACATTTAAGATTAGTTTCTGCTTAAAGCATCCATACAGTTACAGTGCAGCTACTGCTTATACTTTTGCATGGGGTCAAAATGGAGTTTTGAAAATGTTTTTGGCAAAATAATTTACCACAAATGAAATACTTGGGTAAAGCCAACAACTTTTTATCTGAAAAAACAGATAATTTTTTAAGAGGGAAAAAGATTTATTGATGCCCTTGCTCCTTATCGCGGTAGACACAAGAGAAGACAAGAGGAAGGACTACCTCCAAGTGTTTTCCAGGGAGGTTTGCAGTTCTCCTCCCTGCTCTGTGGCAGCTCTGATTCCCACGTGGTTGTGGTGTGAAATCTGCCCTGAAAGCCAAGAGGAGGTGCGGGAATGGGGACCCCATGGAGTGGATGTGTCAGGCCTGTAAAAAGCACACCATGAAGCTGTGAGCCAAATGGGTCCTTTCACTTCTGTATTCATCAGTGGTGAGGACCAGATCAGGCTCAAGAAGAGATGATGAAGGGGTAGAGAAAATGCATAGAAAAGCTACAAGAGTGACCTGATCTTGGGCAACAAAGGTGCTTTGCAAGGGAAACACTGTCTGTCTTTTGGGTTCACTGAAGGACAGTTTAAGCAAAAACTGTGTTTTCACATGGGGAAGGTCTGTGGATGGCAGAGGCTCCCCCAGCAAGGGAAAACACAATGAATTTTTGCAGACAGAAGCTTATGCAGGAAAATAATTCCAACTGGAGATATGATAAAAAATGCTAGCCATTCTACCAGGTGGTGCCACTGGTCCCTTCATGGGAAACTTCATACCCAGGCTTTTTGGAGAGAATGAGCTCTGATCAAAACACAAAGCAATCGGTATGAAGTGACACGTGCTGTACAGGGGGCAGGTTGGAGGGCCACAACTCTCCTCTCAGTTTTAAAAATTGCTAGCTCTGCTTCCCTAGGGATGTGCCCTCCAGTACCTCAATATGACAGTTCTAGGTGCTGTGGGAATACCAGGAAAATGGACAGCAGGTGGTGGCTGCTGCCTATGAGCCAATTCAAATGCCATCTCCTGTAGCTACTGCTGAAGACAAGGTGCTGGGCTGGATGGACCATTGCCCCGAGACAGTGGGACTTTTCTTATGCTCTTGCTTAAAAAGTCTAGTGGACAAGAGAAGGAAATGTGAACTTGCAGTGCAAACACCTCTCATCAAAACTTACCATGAGATCCAGGAGAGCAGGTGAAGCTTCATACATTAAGTTTTCATCCAATGGATGTAGAAAACTGCCTGATGTCCTAGCCAGGCCAGGGGAAATGCATCCTTAGCATGTCCTATTCCCCCCATGACTACAAAGGGAGCTGGGCTGATGCACTCAGATGTAGACACTCACAGGAGAGGTGCCTAGTTGGCTTCTCCTCCAGCCCCTGGCCAGACAGAAAATGGGCTTGAACCTTAGCTAGATGGGGGCAGTGACCCATGTAAATAGCCAGCTAACACCCCTGAAAGGCAGGGTTGAGAGTATAAAACAGGTTCTTCCCTGCCCCAAGGTGCCCATGTGGGCTGTCCCTGCTAGAGAGAAACTGCAGGTCAGCTCTGCCTGGTTCCTTCCCCAAGGAAATATAAATAGTGGAACCAGAGTATATCCCATGTCAGCCAGCCCTGCCAGAAATCCCAAGAACCATCAGAAAGGTGGCTGAGCAAGCAGGATGGTTGGCTGCCTGGATGGATACTCACAATGCCCTGAACAGCATCTGCCTCTCCCGTCCTTGGGATAAAGACTAGTGCTGGTCTTGTCTAAGGCAGGTTAAGTTTCCTCTCTGTCTGTTGATAATGGAAGGCAGCCTGGTGCCATCTGCATGGGAGTCATCCCATGGATGTCAGCAAGATATACAGGTGGTTTGCTATGCCTGTGGTGCCTGACGGGGCAGGATGGGAGAGAGAGCAGCATGTAGGAAGGTCACCCCCAAAAATGCCTGGTCAGAAAGGTAAAGAAGTCAGACTGAAACCCAAGCCCTGCAATTTGATGTCGGGTTAGGACTGAGCGATGCATCTCCCAGGCTGTTGCCCTGCCAAGTTGCACCGTCCTGGACACCCAGGGTTTCCCAGGAGTGTTTCCCTTTCACCTCGAAGGTCTCATGGAAAGCAAAGTGGGAAAATCAGAAAGCCAGCCCTGCTGTGGCCAGTTTTTATGCCTGGAGGATCCTATTATCATGCTAACCTGATGCAGCTGAGCTGTGAGAGCATATTAACCCCATGGGGACTACAGTGATGCCACTAGAGCTGCTAATGTGGCAAAATCTGGATTCTAATGATGATTTAGCCTATGGCCTTTTGCCACATCCTGCTTGCATGTTATAGAATTATCTATCTTGGAAATAACAGCTACAGTCATACGGAATTTGCAACCAGCAGTTAAAGGGGATTCATCCAGTACCCTTTGCACAGGGACTTGTTCCTCCTCTCTCTGGCTGCATCCAACAGCTGCATTAAGCTGTTGGGGACTTGGTCCATGGTTTGAGTCCAGGTAGTACATTAGACCTTGCATTCCCAAGCCTTGAGAAGAGCACCGTGAACTCAAATTAACGGAGTTAGGCTGGTCAAGAGCCCTCATGTGCAAAAGCAGAAGACAGACCTGGATTCTCACCCGCACACCAGACCATGCTGCTGAGCTTTTGCCTGCAAGCGAAGCTGCGCATGTGGCACGGCTACTGCAGCTTGGAGGTTGTAGGGTCCTTCGGTGTTGCGTGTTGAAACTTAGTAAGCAGGTGCTGCATGAGTGTCTTGGGACACAAAGAATATGGGCAATTAAAAATTTCACCAAAGCATCACCACGAATGTGAACTCGTGCTCTGGGCAGGAGTTACTTTCGGATGCACTCAGAGCTTGTTTTTGTCCTTTTCCACAAATATTGCTGGTGGGGAGCTGCTCCTCAGAAAGTCATGTGTAGAAACCAAGATGGGTGCAGATTCATGCAGGCATTCGGGCACCAAGAAGGCCCTTCATCTGCGAATAGAATAGAATAGAATAGAGTAGAATAGAATCGAATCGAATCGAATCGTCTAGGTTGGAAGGGACCTTTAAGATAATCTAGTCCAACCATCCACCTAACTCTGACAAAAAAATAAATAAGAAATAAGCAATAAAAAAAAGACAAAACAAAAAAAACCCAAAACACTAAACCATATTCCTGAGGACCATGTCAACCCGTCTTTTGAACACCTCCAGGGATGGTGCCTCAACCACTTCCCTGGGCACCTGTTGAAGGTGGTCTTTTCTTTGCACGAATGGCAACCCTTTTTGTACACCAGCCCAGTGACCAGGCTGTATATTTAGGTTGAAGACATCTCACTGCAGCTATGGGATCAGGGACACTTCTCCTCTCCCCCAGAGAAGGCAGCAGTGTCTCAGGGGGGCTGCCCCACGGCACCACCAGAGCTCTGAGGCTGGCTGGATGTCAGGGATGAGGGGTGCCATCTCTGCTGCCCGTAGAGGGGGTCCTGCCCCCTAAGCTACACATCCAGTTGAGTCAATCCATTGAACACAAAAAAATCCCAGGGGATTTGGCCGGTGGTATCCAATGTAAGTAACAGGCACCTTTTGCTCGTTTAAGGCAAAATACTTGCACTGATAACTTGCAGACTGAAATTTGCTGGTATAAAGTGTTTGTGCAGCTACCAACTACAAATCAGGAAGAAATAAATAATAAATAGCTGGATGCTCACAGTTACTTTGGGAACGGAGAAAAGGATACATTTAAGCAAATCAATTCGCTCACTTGTCCTCAAGTCTGTCTGAAATATTCTCCAAGTGTCTCTCAGCACTGCAAAAATTATCTCCTGTTCTCATTTACAAGCAAATGTTAAGAACTGAGAGATACATATTCCTCCCGTCTTTAATGTTTTTGGGGGGAGATTGTGTCGTCAGCTGTTTCAGCATTCACAATATCCCGCTTATTTATCTACTCAGGCCTCCTTTTTTATTTTACTTTTTTTTTTTTTTTTTTTCACACACACAGGCTCTCTGCAGTCTGGCAGAGCCAGTATTGCAGTATTGATTTAGGAAGAGGCAGTTGTGACAATCCAGTCCCTGGCTGAAGCCCACGTTCCACAGGGGCTGCTCTGTCCAGAGCAGCAGCCTCACCCCCAGCACTGAGATCACGTTTAAAAAGAAGTAAAAAAAAAAAAAAAAGAAAAGCTACTTTTATCTGTTCTGCTTTGAAGGGAAAAAGGATTACCAAGGGTAAATAAGCCATCTGAGTACTTAGCTAGCAAGCCTAAATAGCACCCTGATAGGAAGTTCTGGCAGAGAGCTAATTAAATTAACCCTCTTTGATTTATTAACAAGCAGAGCAACATATCACACAGGATTGTCCCATGAAATGAATGTGCTTTCTGATTCCCTCGGCTGCTTTGGTGCAGTCACCTCCCAGAAAACCTGGTTATGGGGATTCAAGTTTAATGAGACTCAATGGCTCGAAAAGGATCCCTGCCCACCAACAGAGATACACGCGGGTAGTAATACACAAAAGCATGTTACTTTCCTTGCACTTCCCTAATTCCTTTTTAATGCCTAGGACGATCTAATGGCTAATTAGTAATTTCCTGCCCACCGATATGCAGATGAATGACAAGCAAAAGCCTTCTGCATGTTTAATTATTCTGTTGATTTAGAAGCCACTTTTCCCTCAGTGCAAGTTTCTCTCTGCATGTGCTCTCATGCATCATGTATTTCATTATTTTTAGAAGCGTGCTCTGTGCCTTTTTATGCTCTCATAGTTCCAGCATCCAGTAATTACCATGTTTTGTGTCCAGTGGACCTGATCCACCAGCGAGTGTAAATCAGGAAAACATCGCTGACTTCAAATGGACGTATTCCAAGTTACACCAGAGACCTGACCTCTCCTATTTTTAGTGGTGGGGGAAAATGCTATTTGAATGCTGGGACCCTTGTGAAGTGGCAGAGTAAATATAAAATTTAGAAAACTTCAGAGCAGTGAAAATCCAAATCAAAGTCTGCAAATGCACAGACGTGAATCTATTTATATAGAGAGCTTTACTTCTGCTTAACCCCTGAGAGGAACTGTAAGTCTCTTTGCATATTTGATTTTTCTCCCTCAGTAAAACGTAGTCTACTTCATCTGTTTTTGCCACTTTTTAACAGTTTCACTGGTGGGCTTCTTCCCTACACCTTATATTTAGCCTCGGTACCCGAGCGCTCCTTTGTTAAATTAAGGCAATTAATAGATGGAGACGTTAAGCAATCAGTTTTGCCTGCATATCTCCACAACCTTACGTACGACTGGCTGTAATCACAAGATAAATGCAATGTGCTGATGTATGGTAATGTTCAATAATACATTCTCCACCAGGCTCAATTCATCAGGGAGTTTCTGGAGGGGGGGGGGAAGGCACTCGTTATTGGCTGTCTCTGGACCTCAAGGATAACATTTCTGTCCTTTCCATTGGCCGCCCTGCTGCTGCAAGCCTCTTCCCGTCTTATTTTGATGATGAATATGAAGGCATGCTAAGCCGTGCCGGAGCGTAGCTCTCGACCACTGCACTCCCTTCCCCGGGCTCAAGGACTCAGGGGCTCCAAGGCTGCTTCCCCTGCCCACCGCCAGCACCACCAGCAGCGGTAGAAGCACCACCACCACCAGCAGCACCAGCAGCAGCAGCAGCAGCAACCGCCAAAAGTTGTGATGCTTTTCTTCACCCAGTGCTTTGGGGCTGTGTTAGATCTTATTCACCTGCGGTTTCAGCACTACAAGGCAAAGAGGGTTTTCTCAGCCGCCGGGCAACTTGTCTGCGTCGTCAACCCAACGCACAGCCTAAAGGTGAGGTTTAAACCTATTTTTTTCTCTTCTGACATCTCCTCATCTTTCCCCCCCCCCCTCCACCCCTCCCGCCGCCACCACCGCCACCACCACCGGCGTTGCTCTGCAGGGAATTAACTGATGCTCTGGCAGCAAGGGGAGAGTGCTGTTAACACGTTGCAGCCCCGGCAGAGAGGATGTTTGCATTGTTCTGGCTGCACGATCCCCTTCGGAGCGGAGGAGACGCAACCCGCTGCTCCGAGCGGTCGTGGGAAGTCGCTGCTCCCCCTCCCCAAAGTTTCCTCATCCCTTTTCACCCGTGGAATGAACACGAGCGTTGCAAAGCCTCTGGAAAAAAATGGTTGGGAAAGTTAGTTGGATGAATTATCGTCCCCTTTTTTGGTGGCAGGATGCTGGGTGGTCTCCGGAGCACAGCTGGCTGCTGCCCAGCCGTGGGGAGCGGGGAGAGGGGGGGCACAGCAGCACAGAGGTCTCCAGGTTTTGGTCGTGTTTGCTTTTTTGGGGGGAAAAAGCTTGTTTCTGTCTCCTGAGAGGAGTCTCAAGGCGTTGCTCAGGCACTGAAAGTGTCCTTAAGCTATTTGCAAGGTGAATCTATTTTAGGCGGGAGAATACATTTGCCTTAATGCAAAACTATTTATAGTCCCCATAAAACATTTCTCTTACTGGCATCGTTCTGGTTTTTCACTGACAAAGTGTCAACAGCTCCATCCCTACCAGAGCCCTGATGTTTGTACTTAGAGAAGGAGCAGCAGGGGGAGAAAGCGACTAGGAGGCTTTAATTACTTTATCACCGTAACGAATGACCAACTTTAACAAAGTGACTCCTGCTTTGCGGAAAGTCCTTGCGGACCTGACTTACGGTGCTGCTCCACCAGCCTGACACAAGCTCGGAAATGAAAGTAATTCAGGACAATTTATCTTTGGCTCTGCTGGGGTCCCCACAAGGAACTCGGAGGGGTTGTGGGGAGCATCTTTCCCCAGCCACGGGACCCCGGAAGGTCTGTTGATGGGGTAAATCCATCTTCAGAGCAGCCCAAAAAAAGGCAGATTTCCTGCAGTTATATTTCCAGGCTCAGGCTGTGCTCAGGCAGAGAGAGGTTGTTTCTAGCAGGTCAGTAGCTCCGGGAGGATTTTCTCTGCAAAGCTGTGCTCAGCCCGGGGACCATCACCAGCCAGGGCAAGTGCTCCCAGGGCATGGACTGCTCGGGTGAGGGCTCATCTCTCCTGACATCCTGCTCCTCCCATGACACAAGCTATTTAAAAAACCCCCAGCCCTGTCATTTATCTGAAAGGATCTGGTCATCCAAATGGATAAAAGAAATAGCCGCCTTCCTAAGTGCATGGGGAGATTTTGTAAATGAATGCTCCTGAGCTCGACCCCTTTTATGTGACTGTCTCCTGCTACTTTCATCTATAATTTTAATTATTAAAGGGAAAAAAATGAGCAGAAAAAAGGTTATTGAAGGTCACAATACAATTTCAGTGCTAGTGACATTTTCTGATGAGGTCCCATAAGCACACAGAGGGGTGTCCACTGACTGCTCCACTGGTTTCTAGAGATAGACCTGAATTTGTCTGTTCAGATCCCCTCTAGTTGCAGATTTGCCGTTGATTGAGCTGCAGCATTTTAACTTGAAGATACAAAAAAAAAAAAGTTGATGTTTCTCTTCCTTTCTGTTAAACACACAGGGCATTTTAGTGTATTAAAATTCTCTATGGCCAGGCTCTTCACTTGCTCAGACCCAAAGCCCGGTGGAGAGATGAGTAATCTCAGTACTGTCTTGGCAGCACTTAAGAGTAGGCACTGGATGCAAAACTCTCTTGGAAACACATGGAAGCCTGTAGGAAAAGGTCCGATGTGTCAGTGAAACCCCAGTGAGAATTGTCTTGACCTCAGTGGGAATTGCTCCTGTGATAGGGTTGCAGCAGGAACCCAATGGCACGTGTTATCCCAAATGGGCCTGTTGTGACACCAGGCAGATGAGACAAGCTGACAAGAAACCTCCCTGCTCTGAAAAAGCCCCTCTGACTGTAAAGTGAAATATGCCTTGAAGGTGCTCCCGAGTTACCCGGCTCACATCCAGCCAGGTAAATATGGAGGGCTTTAGCACTGATCTGCCTTCAAGGTGATCAGTTTGGTTTCCTACCAGCTCTGTAAGGAGCTTACCACTGCTTTGTGCCAGCACCCGGAAGAGATGTGTGGGTCGGACCCCTTTGTGGCCAGCACAGCACTGCCGGTGCCCACCCTCCAGCACCAGAGAGTGGTCAGAGCCCATGGGCCAACGCTAGCTGTCTCCAAGCAAGACACCTCACCCCACTGACTCTTGCCTAGGGGTAGAGAGGTGGTCACCTCCAACTAGCAAAGCACCTTGTCCAAAAACTGGTGTCAAAGACAAGTTAGATGAACCTGCTTCTTGAGGTGCCTGTTTCTCCCCCCAGAGATGCACAGGGAGGTTGTGGTTGCTCCCTCCAGCAAACTGGCACAGAAGCTTCTGAAGCTGGGACAGGAAAATTCCCCCTAAACTGTCCCATACACCAACAGACATCTGAGGGACCACTAAAATAGAAAGGGCCAAACGTATTACTCTGTGGTGGTTTATAGTATTATGACTACTTTGCTGTTTCATAGTCTATTATTTCTGGCTGGGTCATTTCAACTGCAACATTTTGTTGACAGCCCCCAAATCTATCTTAACCGTTGACAAGTGGAGTGAAAACTGTATTAAGGTTCGCAGTCGATGAATACAAGCCTGCGAGGAAACAAGGGCTGGGAGCAATGTCATTCCTCTCCCTTCCCTTCAAGGCTTGAATGTTTGAGCTTACTCCAAAATTGTAAGCTCTTTGCAAAGGGATTATTTTATTCCGTATCTCCATAGCACCTGGGTGAGGGGGCTCCTGGCTGACTGGTGCAAATGATAAATGACAGGCATCATATTCGGCGGTGATTATGCACGTTGACATCTCTCACACAGGTCAGGTCCTCAATCAGTGCAAACGTGCGTAACTCCGTTAAAGTCAGATTGCAGCAGGACCTCCATTCTCACTCCTTCCATCCAGGGCAGTGCTCGGGGGTGGTGGTGGGATCCAGCCCACCCTGAGGACCCATGGTTGGTGATCACGTATGTGTGTTCAGAGATTTGGCATCACGTAAAGCACTCGGTGGGCAGCAGAGGGCAGGGGAGTCCTGGTACCCTCAAGGGACAGGTTCCACCAGCTTCTGCTGTCACAGACCCATGGCTGGGCCAAGGGGGGGGGCTCCAGTAAAGTTATGTCAGCACACTGTCACTGCAATCACAGCTCAGACCTCTGACCGTGACCAGAGCCCATCACTTACCTCTTCCTTTAGGAGAGGTCCAGAGGTTGGCAGAGAAGCACAAGCTTAGAAAGAAACCTCTGTCTTTCTTCCCACTGAAAGGCTCATTAGCTGGGAAGGCTGATGAGCCTTTCAGTGCATCTTAAAGGAGAAGATGGTAAGAGTGTCAGCGCAGACACCTCTATTGATCTGCTGCTATTTTCCCTGCGCACGACAGGCTGACGCTGGCAGCTTTAAGCAAGGAAAGACAATTTTGCAACCCTTCCCCTCCATTTTGCCTGTTTGGCAAGGGTAGGAATAGGGTGGTGGGGGGTGTGTGTTTTGGAGCCTCTTTGTCCCCCTTGCTGCTTCCCCAGGCGCGGCAGCGACGCCTTACAACACAGCGCTGCGCTGGGATCAAAATTCACTTGGCAAGCAGAGAAAGCCACATATTTACTGCACTTCTACAGGTCACCTTCATTCTCAATCGTATTATATGCATTACCTTGTAACCTGTCTTCCTTCAAGCGTACGGTCGTCCTGACGTCTCCCTTTGGAGAGGCACCGCCAGGCAACGGACCTCCCCAGATAAGTGGCTGCTCCCTGCAAGACCGTATTAATTAGAGGAGCACCACTTATGCTGCAGGGCCCAGCGTGCAGGGAAAGTTTTAAGGCACTCCGTGCGTGGGGAAGAAACGAGCAGGGTTTGCTGGCCCCCGTGGAGAAGAGGCTCAGTGAATTCCTCCGCATTTTCCCTCTGTTAATAGCAATTCTCCCCAGCACTGTTAAATCGGGGAGAAGGTGAAGGTGGGCAGCCGTGCCCTTGCTCCTTATCTGACATCAGACCCTGCCCCAAAAACCAGCCATAGGTGGCAGGGGACTGCAGGGTAATCTCAACCCAGCTGGGCACTGATGCTTTGCAAGGGGCTGCGTGTGGCTGGGTAAAGCAGATCCTCTTCATTCAAGGAGTTACTGGCTTTTTACATGCAACTTTATCTCTTTGAAGAGGGCGAAAAATGTTCTTGTAAAGAGTAAGAGAGTGTGTTTACAATGCTCTTGTAAAAACCGCCCTTCCCCATCTCTGTAGGACCTAAAGGAACTCGCTGAATTATTAAAAGAAACATATTTAAAGGAGGGTGTAAATAGTTCAACCTTATATTGAAAAAGGGTCGTAGCATGGTTTATGAGGCCAAGCTGTCTTCTAGATGCATTTTTAAAGCAACAAGAAAATCTAGTCTGACTTAGGGAAGGCATTTGAATCCTGTTATAACAGTTTGGCTCCGTGCACAATGGCCAGCCAAATAGCATTATAATCCACTTTATCCCCAGCAGAATTAAAGTGCTATGGTCCATTATACCCCCATGAGATTTATTTATTTATTTGGTGCAAGGGAGGAGAGGGACTCTGAAACCTGCTGCTAACAACCCCCAGACATCCTCCACCACCATCTCGGCCCAGACACCCTCAAATCTCCCATGCAAGGGCTGTGATTTGGGGACCCCGAGTGGCGCTTGGCCCCAGTGTCTGGCAGGATTGTGGCAGCCCTAGTGAGAGGGGTTGCAAAACCCCCTGCTGCCTGCAAACCCACACTCCTGCCAAGCTGCCTGGGTCCCATCCCAACTGCGGGCCAGGGTTGCCTGAGCCCTGGGCACTGCACTTCTTCCAAATCCTTTTGTAGGGATGTGGACAGAAGCTGCTTTGTTGTCCTTTCCCCCTCTTCCCACCCCCTCCCCCTGGCTGCTTGCAGCTTGGCCCCTGTTTGGAGGGGTTTCAGTGGGCAAAACTGGTAATCAAGTTGACCGTGAGCACCCTGGGAGCCTCCATCCATGCGTCCACAGCCACCGGCCAATGCAACCCTAATGATGCTCCATGGAGGGGAGGAAGGAAGAGCACACTCTGGTAGCCCTCCCTGGGGGCTCTCCATCCACCGCTGCCACTGTCTGGTCCCCCTCTCCCATAACTCATTAATCTTGAGCCCATCGACCCACGCACCTGCACAACCCACGGGATGGTGGGGTTGGTGAGCAGTGTGGCACAGGCTTTGCTTCAAGCACCCTGCAAAGCTGGGTAGCTCCAAGCTTCAGGGTGGTCTCCCAGAATAACAATTATGGGGTCTCCTTGGCAGAGGGAGAGAGAGGGGAAGAGCTGCCACCTCAGAAGTGTCTGTGATAATATGCTCCAGCTTCCTTTTCCCCCTCTTCTGCCTCAAAACCATCACAGAAAATTAATTACCGCTGTTAACTGGTGCTGTCTGTCATGCTACAGCTCCAGAGATGGGATAGAGTGGGTAAGCATCGAGACCTTTCCTATCCACATTTGATTTTGAGGGTGAATTTCCATAATAAACTCAACCTGGTCACGGGACGTTTCAAGTCAGATGCTACCAACGGGAGACAGTGCCATTATTATAATATTAGAGAAATGCCTCTCCCCTCAACAGGGCATTTGACAGCAGGATGAGGAGTAGCCATCAGACACCGCCACACATCACTTTGTAATCCTCCCACTCTGATACGGCTCAGTGTGTCAATAATTCCTCAGAGCAGCCCTCTGGGTTAGACAGAACAGCCCAGATACCTCCCTCAGGGGAAATACTTTCCCAAAGCAATTGCTGTGGCCAGCACATGGGGTGCAGAGGAAAGAAGGGAGGTTTAGTAGGAGCCTTGATTACATGAAATGATGGCGAGTTCTCAGTCTGCTTCCCAGCAGATGCAAACCACCTTTGGACATTCCCGCAACTGGCATTAATTAGCACACTGTGCTGGTTGTCTCAGCAGAGAAGCCAAGCACTGAAATACTGTCCTGCAAGGCTCAAACATTAAAAAGGTTCCCAAGCATCGTGAATTTTGCTTAAAAATCAGAATTTACAGAGTATGCAGAGAGTATAAATTCTTGTTTCATCATTAAGATGCTGTCCCGGTATCAAAGACCTCCCAGCACACTCAGCTGGAGGGCACCTCTTAGAAACTTCCTTTTTTCCTCAGAGACAGTCTGAGGTTCTTAAGTAATCAAAAAAACCACAAAAAATGAAGAGTTTAAAGGAAGAACAGCAGATCCCGAGAGCTCCAGTAAAGAGAGGCAAAGGAGCTGCTGTGTCTGTGCTGTGTCTCCCTGGGGCTTCAGTGCCTCCTACGTTGTAGTAAGACCATAATCCTTGTCCTGCCCGGCTCAGAGATGAGAGTTTGGGTTCCACACAGCACCCTTAAAGCCTTCCCATCACAACAGGCAATCAACATCTCTCTGCCTGGTACAGAAGAGGGAAAAACTGTGAATTTTGCAATAATTTCACAGAGTGGCGGGGGGGAGGACAGCCTTTACCCAGCTTTACTGGGGACAGAGTGAGGTAGTGAGGAACGTGGAAGGACACAACCATACTCTCCTGGCTGCACAAGGTGATGAGGACTGCTGATCCCTTGGCATGGTGGGAGCAATGACCATGGGAGTGATGACCGTGATGGGCTGCCCGCATGCACTGGCACACATGGCATGGCATGGCACAGCATGGTGCAGAGCCATGATCCTCCTTGGAGCTGCTGGAGGTGGGTGCCAGGAAGCACGTGTGCCACCAAGAAGGAGAGAATTCTTTTGGGGAGCTGAACAAGATTTAGGTAATGCGTTAGTCCTGCTTTTTGGTGTGGTTTTCGCAACAGAGGTGAGCAGAGCTCAGTCACCACGTTCTGATGGAGCCTGGAGAGCCTGGGCCTGAGGCTGTGGCCTGTGGCCACTCTCCACTCTCTGGCTGAACATGGCAGCAACTTCCCAGCCTACCTTTGTATCTATGGGCTGTATTTAGAAAGGAAAAGCACAGATGTTGAGACATTAAATGCTTATCAGACTGCGATATTTTTCTTTCTTTCTATAGCTTGTCCCTTTTCATTAAGTACCTTTTCTTCTGTGGTATTGTTCCTCCTCATCGTGCCCATTCCCCACTGTACCAAAGTCTTAAAGCAGAAGATTCTCCTCATCTGTTGTTCAATAACCCTATTTTGGCCTTTTTTCACTCCCGCTGAAAGGAAAGCATCGCTAATTTCAGTGCAACTTTGGATCTTTTATTTTCCTCTAAGCTCCTTTAGAAGAAATCACAATCATTCAATCCTCAGCTTGTTCGGTGCCACCAATTTACCGATTGACAGATGAAGTCCCACTTTAAAATGATTGCCAGCAAGATGAGGAGAGCTACAAAAAGCAGCGAAACGTTGCTGTCACCACTTGCTGATGCAGCTGGCGAGGAAGCCAAGTGCCTTACACGCCTGCAAAATCTTATTGCCATCAGGCACTGGATCAGGGCTCAAGAAGGTCAAGCTGGAGGTGCCGCCTTCGCCTGTTGTCCACCCAGCACAGTGAGCTATAGTCACTATCCAGTGATAGTGACTACCACTGGCAAAAGAGAATATCTTCCTTCTGCTTCTGTGTGGCGGTGCAAATCCACTTTCAGCAGGGATTTAAGCTGGTGGTCTGGTGTGTGCACTACTGGAGTAGTCACATGTCCCTTCTGCTTCCATGCTGCAGGAGCAAGCAGCTGGGCAAGGCAGTGGCCTCAGCTGGTTCTCACAACCTCCTACGAAGCTCTTACCCCTAGGGATTATTGAGGGCTGTGCTGAATGGCAAAATTTCAGCTATGCATGGAGATGTCCCGAAAATTGTTCTGGGTGACCTGCTGCTAATAGCCACCTGCAGTACTCCTGCTCAGCTTTCCCACGGCGTTCTCCTCCAAAGAGGGAAGAACATCCTGGCACATACACAGTGTACAATTTGAAGCACTTTTATTTATTTAGAGGCATTTCTGAGCATCTTATATAACATTAATGGATTTATCTTTAGCTTTCCCCTTTAGTCCCAGCAATAACGTGGAAGTGTCACCAGGGGAGAATGGCAGAGACCTCTGAGTACTTTGTGTGTTTATTTCCTTGTACTTTTTTTAAAAGGCATAAATGTTCGAAACAACTTTGGAAATTAGTTAATCGGTAATTTCCATACCAGATCTAGTGCTTTCAGTTCTAGTCTTTTCTTCTCGAGCAATTTCATTCTGAGCTGATACAAACTGAAATGCCTTTCCCTTTCAGATTCGCTTCCCCAGTAAAAAATAAATCATCTGCACAACTTTAGTGATTTTACCGGCATTTTGCACATGGAAATATTAAGCCCCAGAGTGGTTGGTGTATTGCCCATCAACCCCTGGGAAATGTGTGGCAGAGAAGAGACACAGGTCCTTGTGAATATCTTAAACACAAGATCACACACTCTCTCACATCAAGTGCCAGCTAAAATGGAAAGAGAAACAGAGAAATGGAGCATAAATGAGACAGGAAAAGATTAAATCAGTAATGTCCCCTTGTGCAGAAAACAAACACTACAGATGAGCAAGGAGGCGACTGCTACAGAGCAGAAAAACACCGATCAGCAGAGGATGAAAATGTTCTTCCACTCTTAGGGACTGCCATGTGGAAAATAAGCAAAGTTATAAGTGTGAAAATGGAGTAAATAACCACCACACAAGGATTATGTAGGGCAGCTGGGGTAAGGGGACTGTTAAGGCCACCTTCAGGCTTTGCAGAAATGAGAGGTTGAAGTGGGAACGGCAGGGTGGTGGCACGCGTGGTGTCAGAGGGTGTAGCTTTGCAAGCCCTCTCCCACCAACACCTGTGCCCTCAGCTGTGTATCACGGTGGTGCCCTGAACTTGGCAAGAACACTTGGGGGTTCAGCGTCAAGCACGTGCACAGATTCAGAGATATGTATGTTTTGCAGGATCAGACCCTTTATATTTATTCTAAATATTATCAAACTTGATCCAACAACAGTCTGTATGAAAAACCTGCTGGAGTCCAGCAAACTTACCCATCCCTTTTGAAGAGCTCAGGGTGGACCAAAGACATCTTCCTCTTCAATGGGGAAGTGAGCCTGGATGTTTCGCTACTGCATTGCAACGTCTGTTCAGATGAGGATCTTTGTTTGCCTGCAGAAATATGTTATCTCTGCTGGTTGGAACCCCATGGTATTAAAAGTCACATTGCAGACCAGTGGAGCCAGGATTTGTTTGTGGGGCAGTACTGTGAGTTCCCTACTTGTACTACCTGAGAGCTGAGGACATCTCTGAGATGCAGCATCTTTTGGTGTCTAGGGTCAGTGAGATGAATTGTCCTCAAAGGAACATTGCTTTTCTTGGCACTGGTGATCAAGGAAGCCAGAAGACTAGCTTGGGATGGATATGGCATTTTTATCTAGCTGAAGTTAGATGAAATGAATGCCACCTACACCCTACAGTTCCTCTGAATTATGCAAAAGAAAACCCAATCAGGATAATTGTTTCCTTAAGATAAATCCAGAAAGTTTGAGCACAGTAATGCCAAGTATTATATTCATTACTATTTTACACAGGTTCAGGTAAGACTATCTTCTTTTCACCCCCCAAAAGCAAGTTTTGAGGGAAAATTCAGATATAGCAAAAAAGGTTTGGCAACATAACTGCAGGGTAAGAGCTTTCAATTTATTTCTACTAGAAGGGGCTTCCCATCAAGGGCCAATCAATGGGACTTCCCATCAAGGCTTCCCATCAATATCCCAACAGGGAATAACTTTTTGGACTGACAATGAAGAATTTCAGGCAAAGCAAGTGAATAGACTGTGGGTGCTGTCACCATTGCCAGGCAAGACAGAGGGACAAAAGTAAATGTAGGATCATGCATCAGGGCCAGAATAACCCCATGCAACAGTGCAGGCTGGAGGTGAGTGGGTAAGAAGATTTGCAGAAAAGGCCTTGGGGGTCCTGATGGACAAGCTGAAAGTGAGCCAGCAATGTGCCCTAGTGGCAAAGGACAACCTCATCCTGGGCTGTGTTAGCAGGATTGTAACTGTCAGATCCAGGTGAATAATTCTTACCCTCTGCTCATAACTCGTGAGACCAAATCCAGAGTTTCAAGTCCCATTTGGAGCTCCCCACCACAAGAAAGGGATTGACACAGAGGAGCAAGTTCAGTGAGGGGCACCAAGCTGGTCAGGAGGCTGGAGCAGAGGACGGAGGAGGAGAGGCCAAAGGCTGGAGAAGAGAAGGGAATTGCTGCCTACAGTTAACTATTGAGATTGTATAGAGAAACAGAGACAGAATCTTCCCGGACACGCACACTGGAAGAATAGGAAGGGCCAGCCATAAGCTGAAACAAGGGATATTTTAACTAGATATGATGTAAAAAGTCCTTCTCATGGGAATGGTGAGGCAGTAGCACAGGCTTCCCAGAGAGGCTCTGCCGTCTGCATCCTTGGAGATTTTAAAAACTCAATGGGACCCTGAGCAACCTGATATACCTTTGCAGTTGACTGTCCTTTGAGCAGTGGTTGGACAACGCAATGCCTAGAGGTCTTTTCTCTCCTGAATTATTCTGACCCTGCAATACTACTGCAAGGAAGGGTGCAGCAGTGTAAGGGTCTCAAGAGCAATTGTCAAGCGTTTGCATCAACAATGACCAAGCCAAGGTTCATATCTGAAAGATATCTGAAAAGAGTGAAGAAGGCAGACACAGACGTGGGACACACTCAGATATCCTAGGATCAGCACAGAAGACTGACACCAATGAAGAAGTACGGAAATATACCAGTTACACAAGTATCTGGTAACTTAAACTCATCAGAAATGCAAATCCTTATGGTAGTTCAAAGCCCAGGGATATTATCAGCTAATTAAATCAATTTGGATTGGAAAGGAGGTCACTGGGGCAGATGAGGGATGGCCAAAGAGAGCAAGACATACTTTAAAATATGCTTTGGGATAAGCACCCTCATTGGTAATTACAAACAATGCAAAATAAACTCTGAAGGGCAGAGGACAGATTGTTCAACATCTATTGGAAAAGACTTTGCACTGTGGCACAAGGGTAAACATATCCTAAAGAGCGATGAGTGGAACAAATAATGTGGAGCAAGTCATGTGGAGCAAATAATCCACTCGGACAAATCTGCCTTTCGTTCTCCTTATGGGATGGCTGCCAGCAGAACAAACTTTCCCTGGGTTTATTCAATTAACTGCTTCACGATCACTTTCCCCCTAAGGCAGGATCCCTAATGCTTCAGACTGCTTTTTAGAGTGTGAGCTATGTTAATTAGCTGTGCAAAGAAGTAGAAAGCAGAGAGGCTACTTACATAGTTTGCTTCTGTTCCCTGACTGGGTTCTGGGTCTGATTCTGGACTTGATGGAGTTTGTTTCTGTTTACCTTTGAGCAGTGAAAGCCAGAGTTGCTACAGAGATTTTGGTGACTTAGGCTGAGATAGCCTCACTGGAGGTGAGGAAATACTGATTTACCCAGCCTTTTTAGGCTGACTTATGGTTTGCAGTATGGAAGTCTGTAGCTGACCTGTATTTTGGGGGGGCAACTTAAAATATTGCCATCACACATGACTTTGTTGGTTCCCTAAAAGCTGGTGCAGGATGCAGGATGCCCTGATGCAGGAACAGCAAAGGGGGAGACAAAGCTTGGTCCTCACTCCACCTCCAACCCATTTCATAGGCCTTGGTTGGCTTATTAAAGGTTTGCATTAGTATGTCAGACTGAAGAAGCAGGTGAAATGCAGGGACATGTTCCCCTTTGCCACCTTGGCTGTCGGAACACGACTCCCAGCAGTGGCTGTGCAGGCACTGGGATCAGGAATGTCTTAGGCCACCATAGCGAGCTTCACCAGAAGACATCTGACAGGAGCCTGAGGCATCGGTCCTTGAAAAACGTTATGCTAGTGTTTAAGGTTTGTTGGCTTGGGTGCAACGTTTGCGTTTTATTTTCTCTCCTTGTATTCCTACGAAATAGATGAGAAGTGGTCAGGGGCATGTCTGGATCATTTAGTTTCCTCTCTGCCATCATTCTGGCAAATGTTATTTGGGAACCTCTTTACTACTGTTGAGTCAAGCAGCACCCCATATAAATATTTGTCTCAAGACACGTACGCAGGTTTAGACCTCTTGCTATCTGTGTTTTTGGGAGTGGGTGCAAAGACATGTTTTCCAGAGCCATGTGCCAACCTCAAACGCAAACTCAAAGAAGGCAGCAATGCAGCAGGAGAATGCTTTTTACAAACGAAGTGTCTTTACTTGAAGGCAATTAGTGGCAATGCCCAGCTCAAGATTTTAAAGTGTGCAGGAAAACAGACACAAATGCTTGCAATAATTTGCCATTGCTTCATCTGGTTTCCCCCTTACAGTCAAACTGGAATCTTTCATCCAATTATAATTCCTGCCTGGAATCTCAAGGGTCTAAATCATATGGGAATTAATACAGCTTTAAAAATAAAACAAAAATTTTTACTGGGTTTCTTTTGCCACAGAAAATATTTCACAAAAGAGACTCAAAAATGTTAAGGTCATGCAAGGCTGCACAAACATAACCACTGGTTTGTAAATAACTGATTATAAAGAATGAATTTTCTTTTAGGCTGTTGGTAAAAGATGAAGGCACTATCAGAAAACAGATCTGAAGCCAGCTTAATCTCCAGGAGCTTCACAAGGCAACTGGAGATAATTTAGTGTTGCAGCTAAAAATAAGCTTACTGGTGAGGTTTCTCTTAATAATATTTAAGCTTTTAATGATTTTTTAATAATAAGCCACTGATTAGAAAACAACATCCCAGTTCACAGATAAATCCAGGCTGTGTCTGGGTATTTTGCCTATATGCTGCTTTAACTAAAGCAACTTTAATTTGCCAGAGGCCAATCAACTGCCTGTAGCAAGGGAACTCAGTCTGATGAAGCAGATGTTAAGGAAGGGAAGACCTTTTCTTTACTCACTCATAGGGAAAATTAATTGATGCTGAAAGCAGCCTTTCGGCATTTTTTGTAATAGTAACTTTTGTTTCTTGACTTTTACTACACAGAAGAAACTTGCAGATCAAGTAGCTTCTGAGTTGTTTTTTTGTGAAAAAGGCCCTTGATGTTCTCTACGGGCAAGTCATGCAGTGGGCTGCAGCCAGCTCCCGTCCTGGCTGACCCATAATTACAGCTCAGTCACTCAGGAGGACCTGTGCCACCTGGTTGGTGTTTGCAAGGAGCTGTGTTGAAAGGCAAGTGAGAATCTCACCTAACCCTCTGCAGTTGGGCAGTCCTTCAACCTAAGCCCAGTTTGGGGGACGATTTGTTTCCATGGCAGTGAGCAACCTTACCTCTTGGTGGGTATCACCAGACTCCCCCAGCGACTGTCTGTTCCTGAGTTTCACTGAATTTTTCACTGAATTTTTAGAGTTGGAAGGGACCATAGAGATCATCTAGTCCAACTCCCCTGCTGAAGCAGGATTGCCGAGAGCTTGTCAGAGCACGTTACTCAGGACTGCATCCAGGGGGGTCTTGAAGATCTCCACAACCTCCCTGGGCAGCCTGTTCCAGGGCTCTGTCACCCTCACTGTGAAGAAGTTTTTCCTCATATTTGAGTGGAACCTCTTATGTTCCAATTCGTGGGCAAAATTTGGCTGGGCTCCCTGGAGAGCCCTCCGTGATGGCTGACCCAACCCTCCGAGCCCAGGCTACAGCTAAGGGTGAGAGAGAGTTTGCTGTGCTTACCTCCATACTCAAAACTGCTTTTCCCCTCCATGTACCAACACAACCTTTGAGCTCACCGAGAGCACCGGCAGGTTGCCTGTCCCCTGCCCTGCTGGCTCCAGAAGCCGGGGTGCGAGAGAGGATGGAGAGGAGGCACAGCAGAGGCTGGGTACGAGCCAGCCTGAGCCCAGCAGCTAAAGAGCTGCATTAGGCGGGTGCTGTGCCTGAACTAATAAGCCCTGCAGGATTCAGGATCTGTTCACTGCAGCATCCTGCCGAGGTGTTGAGGTTTATTGGCCTTCAAACCCAACGGGCACATCCCCGTGCTGCAGTGGTCCATCAGCTCGCCGGGATGCTCTGCAGGCGTCTGCACCTCTGGTTTCTCTCTCCATGATTGAGGTAGGGGACAATGTTCCCTGACGTCAGTTTGGTGGTTTGGGACGGAGGCCAAAATAGCCAAGTCTCCTGCTGTAGGTTAAGCTGCTGTATGTGTGGGAGGGAGTCATCTGCAAAACCGGTCCTGTTGCCATAAATACTGTGATGCCACCCATCCTTTTGGTGTCAATGGGACTTGGGGCGGGGGGGATACGCTTTTCCAATCCCAGAGTCAGACTGTAAATATCTAAAATGCAAAACGAGGATGCTGAAGCTTAATTGTAGCCACCTAAATTTATAATTTTTTTACCTTAATCCCTTAATGATGATTATGCTGCAAGTAGAAAATATAAAGCATTTCAGAAGCATTAAGTAATACTTAGAGGGCTCATTAATCCACAGTTAATATGCAGCCACCACTGAGAGCGAATGAAGCAATCATGCCGCTCCAGCATTACGCAGCACGCCACCCCTGCCTGCCTTCAGGAGGGAAGTGGAGGATGCTCACTCCACCTGGGACCTTGGGAGGAGGTGGAAATGGACACAAAATGATGGTCTGGGGTAGACACCACAAGGCATGTACAAACTCCCTTGTCTTCGGGGATTTGAGGCAGATCTGCATCAACATCTTGACTTTTTCCCTAACAAAGATGGCAAAGTTGGTGCCTTTTGCTTTCAGCTTCCAACCAGAGTAAAATTCAGCCACTTAGGTCGAGGTTGAGGGTAATGCTTTGGAAAGGTGCGTGTCACTGCAGCAGCCTTCGTGCTCTTCCCTAGCCAAGGCAAAACCCCTGGGAGGTCAATCATAATTCATCTAGGCTTCACCACACCAATGACTCAATTTAAAAAAAAAGGGGGATGGGAGGGGGAATTCACCTGCCTTCTCTTCACTGATAAACAGAAATGCTCTCCGTCACTTTGAGTTTTCTTGGTGGTTCCCCATGAACAACAGCAATCAGACTGTGCCTTGTTCAGTGCCAAGCACTAACAGTTCCCAGCATCAAAGCAGAGGCAGAAAAGGCAGTGTCTGCAGTACAGCCAGCCACTCGCTGGGATTTAATTCCAGGGAAAGTGAGGGATGGGGGGTGATTCTCATGGAAAATGTCCTAATGTCATGCGCCAAATAAAAGAACCCGTCTGTTCAGTGACCTTCGGCAGGGTCTTAGCTGGCAGAACATTCAAGGGGGTACTTTTTGCTGCCTTTGGGCAGGGTAAAACGAGAATTGGAGGGGCATGTCAGGCAATAATAGACATACATGTACCATGTCGTCAGAGGCAAGATCTTCCCTTTGTCCTGCCAGGAAACTTCATTTTCCAAATACCTGTCACCATAGGAAATGAGTACTGAGGCTGTCACAGTCCCGAATGATTTTTTTCGTGTATTATCTTCACTTCCAGTGTGTGAGATAAGGCTGAGGTCACTCATGTGCTGGCCAGTCTACGGGACTCGCTGAATTGCCTCTCAGACGCAATACAGTGTCACGGCCAAATCTCAAAAAAGGCACAAATCTCATCAATCCTGGGCGGCTGCTTTAGCTGTAAAGCAAAGAGAGGAAAAAGAGCAGGAAGCCTGCCTTTCTGGTGGGCTTGCCTTTCAAACCCAATCCCAAAGCCAAAGAAGGGAAGAAATGCATGTGTTCAAGGGGGCAAATCCTTCTCTTGACAAGAGTGGAAGGGGTGCCGTGCCCCCCAGGGTCCCAAGCCTGAAGCTGTGCCCCATAGCTCACGTCTGGGCACTACCCAGGTGGGAAGGAACCTGTGGTGTACATGCAGCATTGGCAGCTGTCCCAGACTTCATAGCCAGGAAACAAGGGGTGTGGACAGGTTATTCTTAAAATATAACAGATTGCTGCAAATCCTGCTTGCTGCTGCCCTCCTTGCTAATGTGGAGATATCCTCTGCACCTCCTCAAATCCAGAAGCTGTGCCTGGGGAGGCAATAAATGCCACGCCATGACGCGATGGTCCCGATTTTCCAGAGTTTTTATCTAAGCATAATCCACTGATGTTATTTAATTACCATAAAGCAGATGCCTTATAGCATCCAAAATACATTTATTTGCCTTAATTTTACAGTGTGGTAATTAACTACCAAAGACTTCTTTAAAACATATTTACAGAGGGAAATGTCAGAGATGCATCACATTTTCATGCCCAGTAAATGCACACGCAATAACCAATTTGGTATTTAATTAGCTTGCTTATGAGCTCACCTCTGAGGAAAATTATTTCAGAGAATGTGTTAACTACGATGCTTAAGCAGGTTCTCAGAGAGAGGATGCACAAGCTGCAGGTCAGCAACAATTTTTCGCTTTATTATGTCAGGGTGTTTTGCTGCTCGTACAGGCTTAACGTAGTTATGGCCTTTACATCATTTTTAAGTTAAACTATTAACCACATAGAAAATCAATACGCAATAGAACAACGTTAATTAAGCAAACCATAAATCAACCCTTCTGTAGACACAGCAGGTAATAAAGACTTTCATAGAACTCCTGGCCTCTTGTGATCAAAGGAGAGGAGAGTGTTACCATGAACAACACATTTCTGTGCACCAGATCTGGGTTAAGCGATACATACACGTGAACAAATATTAATTGTGAAAGGAATTTATACCTGTCAGGACCAAGTAACAGTGTAGTCAGAGTTCTTTCTGTTGTAGCTCCCTGGACAAGATGGAAATTGCACAGCTTAAGTGGCCTCTCTGTCTCTCTGTCATGCTCAGGGATATAGTCCTCCTGGGAAGTGCAGAGCTGGTTCCCTCAAACAAGGATCATACCACCATTCCCTGGGATTGTTGAGCTGCCTCTTAGCCACCAACCCCAGAAACCACAGGGCATCACATCTGTGTCTACTTTGGCCTAAATGAAGTGCAAGTCACAAGGCTGAGGATCTTCCACTGCTCATCACTGATTTTGTGTACTCACAGCACATTCACCCATCACTGAGGACAAGCATCTGGAGGGAGCCCGTGAAGCTGGCAGCAGGGGCAGGCAAAAGGAGGGATTCTGTTTTGAAACTTCATTGACATAACACAGTGGTTTTTTAGGGTACAGTGAATTTTTTTTTGCCACCCAGACATAAATTCACATCCTTTAAAGCTAGAAGAAGCTCTTAGGGTAACTAATCAGGCCAGCTGCACAAATCCAAAGCCAAGATCCTTTCTCAGGAGATTAAGTCCATAACCTCAGTTCCCTGATGTCTTTTAGAAAGACCTCCAGCTTGGACACAATGACTTCCACTGATAGAGATCGCATGTCTATGGACAAAATACGATATTTTTAGAAATCGTACTGTCAGCAGAAAAAAGGGCTACATTTGATTACTTCAGAATGGCTTTGGGGAAGCTGGGAAGGGACTGTTCAGTGTTTTCGTTTTCCTGAATGTTCACGAAATAGCGTGAACTTGAGAATGCACATAAAAGCCTGGAAATTAAGCATCTCCTCCGTCCTGCTTGAGAGAATTTTGATATCCCCACAGAAACACTGCGACTGTTGTAAAAAACAAAGAAACTTTGCTAGGGGGCAGGGGGGAAGGCAATGAAATAACCCCAGAAAAATCAATTGCAGCTGATTGACAGTAGAGCTTTGTATCGATTTGGTGAGACTCCCCTTCCTCGGGACAGTTTTGCAATAGCCTTACGGTCCCTCAGCGCTCGCCGCGTCAGCCTGTTCCCTCCACGGTGGCTCCTCTCTCTCCCAGCTTTTGCAGGTGCAGCTACAGCTCATCTCAACTGCTGGATCAGCACTTCTTGCCCTCTGAGGCTTCGTGAAAGTCACCCCAGTTTGCAAAACCACTGACTGGTGCTTCAGCACTCAGCAAAAGCCAGCGATGTCTGCTCACACCACTTACACCCTGCAGCAGAGTCCCAGCTCTCCCCACTGCTTTCCCACTCCCCTGCCCCATTTTGCCAGATTGGTCCTTTACTTGTCCCCCAGTCACATCCTGACCCATCCAGTTGGTTTTCCCATTCCAGGAGCTGGCAGAGAGCACTCTCCCTGCAGAACCTCTGCTCCTGCAGGCTCCTAAAGCAGCCCTGCTCATTCCACATCAGGGAGATCAGGCTTTCTGTTCCCTCAGCCTTGGGGGTACCCGCCTGGTAGCATTACAATGCCTTAACGCCCCACTTCTGTTCTAATTCAATACTGAAACTCCTGTTTCAGGGAACTGGGTCTTCCTGTACATCTTTTTTTTTTTTTTTTTTTTCCCCTGGGGTAGGGAGGCCATGGCTCACTGGCCTGGAAAATATCATGCTTGTCTTTGGCAAATAGCCAGGCTTATATAAAATGTTCCTCAAGTACAAACTCCCAGTCTGCTTATAAATAGTTACCTGCGTTATAGAGGTGGAAGAACCAAGGCCTTTGTGAGGTTAATTTTTTTTTTTTTTTTTCTCCCCCTGTGGTAGGGAGGCCATGGCTCACTGGCCTGGAAAATATCATGCTTGTCTTTGGCAAATAGCCAGGCTTATATAAAATGTTCCTCAAGTACAAACTCCCAGTCTGCTTATAAATAGTTACCTGCGTTATAGAGGTGGAAGAACCAAGGCCTTTGTGAGGTTAAAGCAAAGTCTGCAATGCAGAAAGGAGGAAGCCCCGGTCTCCTCTCTTTTCATTAAGGAGTCATTCGTTCTCAGTAGTTCTGTGGAACAAGAGATGAAACCTCCTCTGAAGTCAGGGAAAGTCTCAGGAGCTCAGCACTTACAGGTTCACACCTCCTATCAGCAGAAAGAAGGGGTTTTTTTTTGAAGTTGATCAAAATGCATTTGATTTTGAAGTCACAGAAAGCCATTAATTATGCTGTTTTCAGAGATAATCAGTCTAGGCACCTGCTACGTACAACAAACAGAAATACAGTGCTAAAAAAAGAAAAAAAAAAAAGGAAGAAAAGTTAATGTAAGCTGATAACATTTGTAGTCCAGAAAAGGTGCCTGTTGAAGGACAGACACTATTCCCTATCTCACCTCAAAGTATATGAACTGGGAGCTTTTTGAGGACATTTCAGCTCCTGACAGGTCTGTTGTGGCAGCCCCAACAGTCTAGAAAATAAATTAAGAAAATTAACCCCAAGTCTGTGCTGCATCGTCTCAAGATTACATTGAACTTGTTATCCAAATCACAGAAAAAATTAAGAAGCTGTTGGGTTTCCAGGGGCAAAAGTGCAAATTTCATGCAAGATGCTTTCTGTTTGTCCCTGAGGGCAGAGCCTGGACATCACCCGTGAGATGCTGCTTTCCAGATACACCTCTGTTGGTGACGGTCACGGAGGGAAGACTTACAGCAAATGTCTTCTCCTGATTATTAAGAGGAAGAGGGAAGTTTTGACTGAATTAAATCTGTGGTAGGATTTACTTGGAACTAAATTTCAGCTGAGCTTTATGCCCCTGTTTCACAATGGGTAGTGCATTGTCCTTGTTTCCTTTAGATTTTATCCACCTTTGAACCAGAACTGAAGAGTGGAGAGTAGAAGTGGGAGGTGGTTTCAATAGCAAAAAGGGGAACTGGGTTTTGGTCCCTTCCCTTTGGATGGGTATGGTCATCTCCCCGCGGGGCAGACAGTGACCCCAGAGCAGGAGACATGCATGATGGAGCTGTGGCAGCAGCAGCTCTGAAGATCAGCCTGGCTCTTTGGCCGTTCTGCAAACCGAGCTCCCTGGAGAGCAACGGGGTAATTGTCCCGCAAGTCGTCGAATCTGCATTTTTCTGATCACTCGAATTCACAGCGAAACTGATGATAGTGCAGGGCTTGTACTTTTCACCTGTCTTTTTCTCCCCCTTTAATACAGCAGAGTGGTCCACTATTAATGGACACGCATTAAACTGCTTGGCACAGCATGTTCAGCAGGGAGAGCAGGAAATGATCATTTCAGGGCCACTGCAAAGAAAACCTGTTGAAGTGTCTTGGGGCAGAGTGAAAATCTAGTACTTGGGGATTAATTATCTGGAATTTAATGAGGCCAAAAGCCAGGTAGCAATTAAATGTCTGTAGACGGAGAGGGGAGTTTCGTAATAGACCTCAGTAGTGAGGCTGGCTTAAAAAGTTTCTGCTCTCTCATGTCAGTCTGTTACCAATAATACTGATTTTGGGGCTGTGCTGTGAGCCAGATTGCTGAAGTGATCTGCACTGCAAACTCTTTTGGGGGATTATATTTGAGCTGTGACATTTCAGAATTAGGCTCAGGTTTCTGCCAAAATGGAGCAACGAAAAAGACATACGTGTGAGTGTGGATGCACGTGTGTATTTGTGCACATGAGTACAAAAGCATTGCAGAAGTGATGTTTGCACAGAGAAAGTACAGTATCAAAGTCCAAGACTGGTGGGTTACATCTATACTGCTAAATGAAAGAGGGATCGGAAGCAATCTCTTGCCTAAAGCTAAACACCAATGACTTCTTTAACTGGTTTGGGTCAGCTCCTGTTATAGGAATATCATCTTGGAGTGATGTAACTGGGGTGGTGCAAACAGAGCCAGGGAGTGATAACTCAGGTATGTGGATAATCAGGAGTCCAGTGCTTGGGTTCACTACTTGATATTTTCTTGCTAGATATAGCCATGTATCCCTCTGCACTGAATGTACCCAGCTTCAGATACTGGCTTTCTGTTTTAGACCCATCTATGCGATGTAATCAGATTCAGAATATTTTGGTTTGATTTTTGACCTCCTTAGTTTTATTTATATATGCAAATATATAAATAAAAGGAGTGGTTCCTTATGTTAAATTATACTTTGAATAGAAAGTCCTATTTTTCCTGATTTATCTTTAAAAATATGTGAATAGATCATATTTAGTGCTTTTAAGAGAAATATGTTGCACAGTAAAACTCCTGACACTGCATCATCTGCCACATAAGTGTCTACTTTGCATGAGCCAAAAATCCAGTCCGATCCCCTATTTCATCCATTCCAGTTTTTCTGCAGAGTTTGTGTTTCTCTCGGAGTACAATAACCATATCACTTCAGTTATTGCTGTCATAGCAAGGAGATCAGACACGCTCTCTGGCTTCTCCATACAATATATCAACTCTGGTTATGCAAAATATTACAATAAATTATTACATCAAACAGGAAGCAGACAACAGGATTAAAACACTATGGCATGACACATATAATATGAAATTATAGGCACACTACCTGACTAAGTATATGTGTATATATTAGTTTGCATATGGGGCCCAGGAAAATATTTGATGAATTGGGGATCATTTTATTTTTTAAATCAAGACCAGAATATAACCACTCTGTGCTTGAGCAAAGCCTTTTCTTGCCTCTTACAAAAAGACTGATGATTTTGTTACAGCCATGGACCAGCTCTCCATCACATATTTTGTTTTTTAAAGCTATAATGAGATCAGCCATAGCTCAGCTTTCCTTAACTCTCTGCAGGCTTGTATCAACGCAGATGTTCATGAAGAAGAGATAATGGTTTAAAAGCTCTAATTTTGTTACCCTTTCTGCCATCTAAGCTGATCCTAATGTGATTAGGAAAGTCTTTTCTTACTTAGGCAGGGTCAGTTTGTCTCAGAGGAGGTAGGGAAAGGAGACGCTGAGGGTGCCAGCCCTGGCTTCATGCTCAGAAATGTTATTGGGTGGCTAGGAGTCTTGTTAATGTGGCGTCCTTCAGCATATCCAAAGTCAGGGGAGAGCAACCCGCTTTAGTAATTCCTTCTTTATTTGCATTTATCTGAAAGCAACGGACTGCCACTGTTCCACAAGTGTACTTCATACAAAAAGAGGGTCCCAAATCTGGTCGCTGTGGTTGCACCAGGTCAGGGCATGTTTGTCACATCAGATTTATCACACAGATTCGCCTCAGTGCAGTGGAGGACCACAAGAAACACAGTGCATTGGGCAGCAAGCTGCCAAAGTGTTGACACAAGATGATTGGCTGCCAGACCTCCTAAGAATTTCGTATCATACACCACCAGACAAGGAGAAGTTAATGTGGTCATAAGGAAGATTAGTTTAAGGTCAGAAAGTACCAGGATGCTCCCAAATCATCAGGAGCTCACGTGAAATAGTAACAGTAACTGAGACAGGGAGGAAACCCTAAAGACATGTTGCTGCAGTGTTGGCCAAAGTTTGGCATCAACAAACATCACGGGCAGCAAGTTGAAGACTGGAGGGTTGAGGTGGGCTGTGGAGGTCATGCTGGTTTTAGAGCTATGCCCCACCAGAGTGGGGCAGGAGCAGCAGGGAAAGGAGGGCAGGGCTGTAGGATGACACCCATTGGAGGAGAGATACATGATATAAAGGATGCCGAATGTCCTAGTGGTTGGGCCACATCTGTGCTGTGTTGTGACCCCACGCCAAGGAGGTGTATGGAAAGGTTAAAGAGAAGATCATTTCTCCTCTTCTGCATTTGCCTAGAGCAGGCCTGGGTGGAGAGAAACACTGACAAGCTTTTGTGTGGGCACCTTCATCTAGCCACAGGGTATAAATTGCCACTTCACCCCACTGTAGAACCCCATCAAGAGGTCGCAAACGAACTAATTTAAAAAAGATGGTGTTACTCTATGCCTACAGCCCCCTTCTTCACCCCTGGCAGTAGGCAGCTGCTCAGCCATTGCTTTCCCCATCACACCTGAAATGTGAGCAGGCTAACACAGCTCGAGTCAACCTTCATCTGCAGGCACTGAAGACCACATGTCCAGTCTTCGCTACTGTCTCAGTCCATTTTGTTCAGGGACACCTCTGACAAAGCTAACACGAGGGTCTTAGCCTCATGCCAGCATGCTGCCCCAACCTCTTGTTTCTTATGCGCTTATTTTCTGGTTGTCCTGATGCAAAACATGGAATTACCCTGGCAATTCTGGTTGCAGACAAGTGATGTGTGGTGTGCATCAGCTCTCCAAACTGCACAGGCAAGTGGTTCCTACTCTCTTTTCCCTATAGGTGACTCTACTGCAGGTCTGAGTTTGCTGCTGTCTTTTGGGCTGATTGCACACCCTGCCTTTTCTCCTTGTAGTAGTAGTGGATGCCAGGGACAGGCTCCTTTGATGTTTGTTACTTCTGCCTTGACTCAGCATTGTATTGCAAGGTCTTTCCCCACTACTAGACTCCATGCTGAGATGGCTCAGCCCTGTTGGACTGTCTTTTCCATAAATGGCACAAACATGATTTTGTTTCCAAACGTGTCATTCTCAGTATTTCAATTTTTTTCATTTCCTGCTGTTTTGGTCTTAGCTTTGGGTTATGTTTCAGCTTGGTTTGCCAAACTGCTCTTTCATTAATTGCAGGTGCCCCTGCAGCTGGCGTTGTTCAAACAGCATTTTCAGGATTGCTGAGACCTTATACAAAGTGGGAAGGGTTTTTTCATGTCTGATGCAACCAGGCGTTATAAACTTCCAGCAAAAAGGCTGCTTTCAGTCTATGGTTCTTTGCCTGCTCTGTGGCACTGGACCCCTGGAAGTGCTATTTCCATTTCCTTCATATTTCAGCAGTGCTGCCAGGGGATGACAGAGTTTGGTTTATTTCGTACAAACACCAATTTTCTGGTTTCCTTTCCTTTTGATCTTCACTAATGTTTCTTGCTCTGTTTGCCCTTTGTGGTGTGTTAACCCTGGCCAGCAACTAACCACCCACCAGCCACTCGCTCACTCCCCCTCCAGCAGGATGGGAGAGAGAATCAGGGGACCAATAGTGAGAAAAGCTCATGGATCGGGCAAAAGACAGTTTAATAAGTGAAGAGAAGAGAGAAAACAAAGAACGAGTGATGCAAATGCAGTCACTTGCCACCTCCAGCTGGTTTCCAAGCAAAGACTACCTTGGAAAGACTACCCACCAGTTTTATTGCTGAGCATGACATTATATGGTACGGAATATCCCTTTGATCAGTTGGGGTCAGCTGCCTCAGCTGTGTCCCCTCCAAATCTCTCGCCCACCCCCAGCCAACTCACCGTGGGGGGCAGAGTGAGAAACAGAGAAGACCTTGATGCTGTGCAAGCACTTCTTGGGAATAACTGAAACATCTGGGTGTTATCAACACTGTTCTGGTGGCAAATCCAAAGTCCAGCATTATAAGGGCTGCTGTGAAGAAAGCTAACTCCATTCCAGCCAGACCCAGTGCTCCTTAATTTGATTTCACTCCACACTTCCAGTGACTCCTCCCTTCATGCCCAGTGCTCCCTTCTGGCACCAAATACAGAAGATGCCTGACTAAATGCAGGGTCTCTTTTTACCCAGTGGAGGGAAATAAGCATGCTTAGATTAGATGCAAAAGCAGATCAGGGGGTCAGCCCAGGGGACTACGCTATTTCCTCTGTTAGGAGAACCCATATTGACTAGATCACATGCAGATGCCTGTGAACCTGTGATGTTAGGTAAGATGAATAACACTTTTTCTTTGAGCTGTTTTTGAAACCTTTCTGTGATCTCAAAACTTTGAAACACAGAGCATAAAACTCTAACCACGTTTCTCTTTTTGAGATGGTAGATACTCTAGTCCAGCAGACTGTCACCTTCCACTACCTAAATGCTCCAGATCTTCAAAGGCATTTTGTTCTTACTGTTTGACTCTTACTAAAACCTGAAATTTTGTCCTTTAAAAGAGTCAACACCATGACATACTACATACATCACTTTTCTCTTGTGTATAAGTGGAACCACGTTTTTAACCCCTTTGCCTTTGTCATAACCCCCCCACACCAACAGAGGGAAGAATGAAGAATAAAAGGGAGAACAAGAACAAAGAAACCGGATTTTCCTCTACTGGTCATGCTGGCTTTCTATGCTGGAGAGAGGAAAGTGTAACCCTCCTTTTCTAGGTCACTTTGTTCAGGCACCTTTTGCTATGCACAAAGAGACTTTGTAAGCAGGATATACACAACTTTGAAGTATAACACGGTTATTTATTGGTTGACACAGACAAGAGATAGCTGGGATTTAATGTGCTACCAGACTGAGTATTAGCATGCTCATGTACCTGATAAGACACCTGAGGAGTCCTTGCTGGCCAGTCAGTCAGCCATCAGGTGGGGACTCGTACGTTTCTACTGCACTTTGGCAGGTTCTCCATGCTGTTGAGTTTCCAGTTTCTAGCTCTCTGTGTTGCCATCTAGGACTTTATATCTTTCCATGCTGGTGGTTTTCATCTTAAATCCTTGAGTTGTTCTCTATCCCCATGTCAGCAATTCTACCTCTGTTTGCTTTTTCACTTTTCTCATCTCCTGAGTCAATGCTCTACAGACTTTCTCCCAGCTCTTTCTCAGCAGCCTGGGCCAAAGCCACATAACTGGGTTGAACCAGAGCCAGGCGCTGGGTCCCTGGATCACAGAGAGCTACATTTCTAGGAAGAGAAGAGGTTGTGAGTGTGTCTGGGTGTAAGTGATTTATGGATGTGCAGATCCGTAAGAGATTTTTGCTGGGCACCAAGATCAGCAGTGCTGGTGAGGATGCATATTACAACTGATAGGTTCTGGCATCATGCCAGGCTTTCATGTCACTGGTATCCTGTCCCTCGCATCTGGGGAAGCCCTGTATTAGCATTCCAGCCTGAACCTCTAGTCTGGTTGAGCCTAGTTTCATTTTTTCCCATGCTCTTCTGAAGCTACAATCATCAGCAGACTCAGCCCCCACTGGCAGAGCAAAGACCTCCAGTACCTGTCCCCTCCTTTTGAATGCACTTTCTCAGTATCTTCACTGAAGATAACCCATTCTTCTCTGCTGGCTGTATGAGATCCATTTGGTGCAAGTTCAAGTGCAGTGTCACAGAGCAGAGTAACTCTTCTGCAGTCAATAGACTGAGATACCCAAGGTTTTCAGCAGTCTTCCAGTATACAGGGGATGGATAGGTTCCTGTGAAGGATGGTGCCTTAGCCAGTGTAGGGGCAAATTGTGATACTTCCTTTACCTGTCCATGAATATGGTCAGGGCAAGATCCAGTTCCTAAAATACAGTTAGATGCTTTTTAGTCTCTAACTCCAAAAGACTCACCTGATCACTTAGACACTGTAAGAGTGCCTGTACACTGAAGTTGGTACTGAAAATGTGCTAATATGTGCCTAGTGTGCCTCCTCACCCCCAAAGGGCTGACATCTTAGGACACCATCTAGCTCAGGTTAGTGTCTCCCACTTGTACTTCTCCAGGTGCAAAATCAGGCAGTCCCATGCTCCCCAAGGAATTAGATCCTGTATTCAGTTTCTAAGTGGACCCAACACAGAGGGACAGCAGGAGAAGACACAACTCCCTGGCAGCAGCTTTCAGTCTACATTTCATTCACTGCTTGGCAGAGCAACCTCGAAGCAAGAAGTCTCTCCCATGGGGTGGGAGTCACATCTCCTACTTCCCACAGGAGTTCCATAATGGTGGAAGATATCAGGGCAGTGATCACCCTCCACTGTTTCTGTTGAAGTGAGGTCATCATGCAGGCAAAACCACAAGCCTCTTGGGCTAGAAGAAATATGACTCCATATACACACCTCTTGTGGAAACAGTGAACAGCAGCCTGGTTTCTTTTAGCTGCTGACTGTCTCCTGTAAAACACAATCCACAAAAACTAGGACTAGATCCTAAATTTATCTTCCCTCACGTCAGCATGCAAACTGCGAAAACCTCTGCTGTCCCCATGCCTCCCTGCTCTGAGCAGCATGGCTTCATAGTGAAGGTGCAATGGCTGCAGTGGAGCTGTGTTGTCTTTGTTCAGCTAAGAATTTGCATTTATAGGGGTTCACCCTTTCTGTATGGTCCTTTTTCAAGGTACCTGTTCTGCTCAGTGCCGGAGAAATAACAACAGCAGAAATAACGAGGGTGGCACGATGGTAAAGCAGCCACGTGAGAAATGCACTGCTCCAGTGCCAATGAGACCCGTTCTGGCTGCTCAGCATCTGCTCTTCTCCCTGGAGCCACAGCTCCTCTACCAGCAGTGTCTCCGAAACCTTGAGGTGCCTCTGCTGAAACATGATGTCACCTGCACACAGCTGAGCATGTTTCAACTGAATGTGACCCTTCGCCAGGTGTCTGTAGTTGTGCTGATGGGATTTGGATGTATAATGAGAAGCCAAATTTACTTGAGATACCCTTGCTCCAGAGTGCCAGTTTCAGGAAACTAATGACATAAAAGGGAAGTAATGCACTCCTATGCCTGTGCTATACACTTAAGATTAATTCCCTGTAACTGAAACTGATTGTTCACATAAATCTCACCCTGCTTTTAAGCTAGGACATAACCTCAGCTTAATTGATATTCGTGCTTGAAGACAAAGAAATCAATTTGGCACGTCTAAAGAGCCTTTAGGTTTTTCACAGAGAAAGACTTTCCCTGGCAAATGAGCTTGTCTTTTTATAGGCTTGGGTTTGCAAACACGGAAGATCGAGGTCAAGGGAGGTTATCCTGCCCCTCTGCTCTGCCCTGGTGAGGCCCCATCTGGAGCACTGTGTCCAGTTCTGGGCTCCCCAGTTCAGGAAGGACGGGGAACTGCTGGAGAGGGCACAGCAAAGCGCCACAAAAATGATTAAGGGCCTGGACCATCTCTCCTACAAGGAGAGGCTGAGGGACTTGGGTCTTTTTAGTCTTGAGAAGAGAAGGCTTAGGGGAGATCTCATTAATGCGTACAAATACTTAAAGGGAGGGAGTCAGGAGGACAGGGCTGGACTTTTTTCAGTGGTGCCCAGTGACAGGACAAGAGGAAATGGGTACAAACTTGAGTATAAGAAGTTCCACTTAAACATGAAGAAGAATTTCTTTACTGTGAGAGTGGTAGAGCACTGGAACAGGCTGCCCAGAGAGGTGGTGGAGACTCCTCTGGAGACATTCAAAACCCACCTGGACAAGTTCTAGGTAGACCCGCTCTGGTGGGGGCGTTGGACTAGATGATCTCCAGAGGTCTCTTCCAACCCCATATGATTCTATGATTCTAAGATGTGCCTTTAAAAGTTACATACGTAGCTATAGCTCTCCTTGGTGGGCTTGGAAACAAAAACACCTGGATTCATCCTTACTGTGGTCTCCTTGGCTTTCAAATGCCCAGGCACGTGAAAACTTACACAGATAGTTCCATTCTTTCCCTTGCTGTCTTACTATTCCAAGACAAGGTACCTATTTATAATTATTTATCAGTGTGTACGCAGTCATGGCCTGTGGAGGTACCTGTTGAAATGTGGGTATGCCACTTCCATTCCTGTTTCATTGTTCTTTGACTACTGCCCACCCAGTAACATCCTCAGATTCAGGTGAAAATGCACAAATGAGGCGGGAAAGCTCATTTTACCATCAAACCTCCAGTGTGGGCATGTCAGTAGAAAAAAAGAATAAAATGTGTGAGAAAGCTGGTCCTGATTTCTGGCTGATTGGATTTTGGATGGGGTTAGCTGCATACCCTCACAAGCACACCCTCCCTTAAATAAGCCCTGAACCAAGCAGGTGGGAGAGCAAGGAGTCTGTGCTAGATTTTGAAATGAGCTTGTACAGCAGTTCACTGCACACTCATCATGCCTTGTAACATGCACTGCCTCCATGTCCTACAATTTATGTGCTAAGTATTTCTAATATAGCAACCGCATTGATTTCAAGGGCAGTTTGCGGAGCAGTGTGACTCTTCAGCTGACAGGGAAGGTAAAGCCTGAATGCCCTCTTCTAGCCGTAGACGAACTAAGGTCTGGCTGAGGAGTTGAAATTGGTCCAAAAGAGCTGCTGACACAAAGTGTGCTTGAAGGAAGAGATGTTTTTTACATAGCGCCTTATGAAAACAAACACGTACCTGACACGTAACTGAATCTTGACATAAGATGCCAAAAGAAAAAGCCTTCCACAGGAAAGCGCTTATTATTTTCCCTTCCAAATGACTGAGTGCTTAGTAAAGGTGCTAAAAGATGTCCCTGAAGGCCGACAGTTTCTGTGCAACCATTAACCTTCAAGGGCTTGGGAAGCAGCACATGAACTCCCCTGATGTGAATTTCTGCCTCTCGCCTACGCAAGCAGAGCTGCCTCTGGGAGCAGGAAATTCGGGTAGGGCTGTATCCACCAAAGCTGCAGTGTGCCATGGCCACAGCACTAACTTGCCATTGTCCACGCTGTGTGATGGCCAGCACTGTCCCTGGATTTGTGCTGTGCCAGCAACTGCTCTTCTTGATGGGCTCAGAGGGACCAGGAACTGTTCCCACAGTGGCCACCCCATCTAAGAGGCCAGTTGAACCACATGGACACAAGCTGTGCCACTTGTCTTCAGGGCCAAGGAATGGCTCCTAGTCTGTTTTATTGGCGTGTATAAAGGTTGTTAAATTAGATATGAGCTCTGGACCTTGACCACCTACACCAATTGTTCCTTGACACAGCTTCAGCCTGCATTGTCTCCCTTCAACGAAGAACTGTCTCTAAGCCAGATTGTGTCACCTAAGCTTGGGACAAGAGATCTGTCCCTAGACCTCTTTTATTTTGGCAGTTTAGGCCTTGCACATTGTCCTTTGTATCATTGTCTTTCAAAGGCTGCAAACCATGCTGAAAACAGGCATGCTTGCTTTGTCACATGGAGTCTTTCACATAAGGGACCAGGAGTTTATCAGCATCAAGGTGTCTCCACACAGCAAAGAGAGGGTATGAAGGTACTCCAGCTGGCTGGCTGAGATCCTGAAAGCTGTCTAACATTAGAGTGAGATGTTGGCAGTCCTTGTTTGTGGCTCAATTAGGGCAGAATCAAAGGAAAAGCAGAGATGTCATTAGGAGAGCCTAAGTTCATAAAGGTACTAATCTCAAGAAGGATATGGGGTCAACAAGGAGGCCATGTTTGTGGCAACATGGGGACAAGCAGTGCACGGACAGGGAGATGGAAGAGACAGGAATCAGGAAGAGACAGAATCAAAGGGCTGAAGGTCACCAGGAAGCTCAGGAGCCAAAGCATGAGCAGGGTAGGATTAATCTCAGCTGAACGTAGGACCCGAAAACCAGATGTCTGTGTCTGAGCTTGGCTTGTTGACCCTCAACTCCCCTTGGAGGCAGTGGAGAGAAGTAGCCAAGTGATGCCAGAATCAGGACAACAACAGACTGAACTGGAAAAGAAGTTTAGCTATAACTCTGTCGCTCTACAGCTTCAGATGGTTTAACTCCTTCCTGATGTTGTGTCTTATACATCAGGAATACATTCATATACAAGAAAATCAGTCTTGTCTGATTTTTCAGCCTGCATTCCTTCAACTACAGTCACCTGTGCAAAAGGGCTTTTGTAAGTCAGTTTAGGTTGATACTGGTGTCACTGATGCTTATTTTCACATTTGACTCTTAAGAAAGAATTGTAGTTTACTTTGCTCCATATCTTAGTGTAAATTTGCTGCTTAAAACTATTTTTTACCTCAGTATCTCAGCCTGAAACATCGCTTTGCTCTTAAGTTCTGCCTTGATGTCCATCACCTGCAGTTGCAACTGTATCTTCCCTTTCCTGTTCTCTTACTGTCTTTTCTATATCACTGCCTGGGTTGCATGGTTTGAAAAATAGTGGCCAGCCATCACTGGTACAACTGCTTGGCACCTAAGTACAGAAGGAAATAAAATATTGAGTGATAATAAGTGAAAATGAAACACGGAGCGGCATGGCAGACCACCAAAATTCTGAGGTTCTTGAATCACAAAGTTTCTTTCCTTGAACTATTCTGATTTCACAACATCATCCACGCAACTACTGTGTAACCACGGGTATTGACAGGCCCATGGCTACTTAGCACAACACGGGGTCTTTTTCATAACATATTAATTTGGATGATCTCTGGCCAGTTGAAGCCACGGCTGATTCAGATCCTGTACATCATTGCTGCGGCTGAATGCCATTCTGATAAACAGCAACAGAGTGAAAGAAACCAAGCATCATGGGGCTGCTCCTCCATTTACTTAATGTATCCTCAATAGCATTGCCCCTGTAATATATCTGTTACCAATCAATACTTGATATAATTTTAGCGAGTGGTGCTGGAGCAAGCCCAAAAGCTAAAGCAGATCTTCGTGTAAAATAAGCAACAGGAACAAATGAGGAGAAAGCTCACATGGGATGCAAAATGGAGATGTGACTTGCAAGTCCAACTTTGCAACGTTGACCTCATAACTTCAGGTCCACCAGAAAGACAAAGCATCTCTGGGGACAGAGCATTTCTGATGAATGAGTTGGGACTGCAGTGATGGGACTAAGGGAGTGGGTGGTTTTCCTCTGTAACTACATCAACACTTTCTGTGGAAACAGGTTCTCCACTGCCTGCCCTGAAGTGAGCTGCTTTCTCCAGTGCTGACAAGACCTCAAGCAGGGATGAGGTTAATAATCTGCCCTGGCTGAATGAAGAACTTTGGCTGGAATTCAGCGTAAAATAGCAAGTTTATGACCTTTGGAAGAAGGGGCAATCAACTCAGGAAGACTAGAAGGACATTGCAAGGTTATGCAGGAAGAAAATTAAAACGGCCAAAATCCAACCAGAACTTAATCTGGCTACTACCATAAAAGACAATAAAATTTTTTTCTATAAATACCTTAGCAACAAAAGGAGGTCTAAGGAGAACCTCCATTTGTTACTGGACGGAGGAGGAAACATCGAGACAAAGGATGAGGAAAAGGCGAGGTACTTAATGCCTCATTTGCCTCAGTTTTTAGTCGTAAGACCAGTTGCTCTCTGGGCCCTCAGCACAGTGAGCTGGTAGCCAGGGACAGGGAGCAAAATGAAGCCCCCACAGTCCAAGGGGAAATGGTTAGTGAGCTGCTATACCACTTAGAGACACACAGGTGGGATGGGATGGGATGGGATCCACCCAAGAGTACTGCAGGAGCTGGCAGAAGTGCTCATGAAGCCACTTTCCATCATTTATCAGCAGACCTGGCTAACTGGAGAGATCCCAGTTGACTGGAAGGTAGCAAATGTGACGCCCATCTACAAGAAGGGCTGGGAGGAGGATCCAGGAACTACAGGCCTGTCAGTCTGACCTCAGTGCCAGAAAAAGTAATGGAGCAGATCATCTTGAGGGCTAAGCTGAAATCCCACTGTGGAGAGGAAACATATAACCTGACTCCACAAAGTAAGAGTAAGATACTGCTCTGAGTACTTCCTCTGCCTGTGGATGCACTAAACAGACCTCTGTGAGCTAAGGACAATGGGACCATTTTCCATCATATATTAGGCCAGAAAAAGGAACAACTGGTCAATTAATGATTAAGGGGCAGGCAATTCTTACATTTTTCTTTTCTTCAATATGTGAGACAATGCCAGGACACAGTGTCACACGATAGGAAATGCCCAGTGTGTCAGCGTAGGTTGCAGGGAGGAGCAATGCTGCCACATCAGAGACAGTTGGCAGATCCGAGGGTCCAGGGTACAACTAGAGCACAGTCTCAGACCAGGACAAGGTGCCGTGGTGCTGAGCTTCATGTGCATGACATACAACACCCTCGCTCTAGGGGCAGAAGAGTCTGAGCAGAAGTCATAGAAATATGTCTTGCTCTTCAGACTCTAACGCAGTCAGGTTATCCATCACGTTGCTCAGTATTTCCCCTAAAACTTGAAAGCTATTTGTTTCCCAGCACTGAGGATGCTTTAGAAGGAGACCAGCTTTGTTTGACCTGGCAGCAGGGATTGGTCTGCAATCAGCATCAGGCTAAGCCTACAAGAGCCTGCCACAGCAGCTGCTGTTGGGACCAAACTGTCCCAACACTGACCCCCTTTTGGTTTAAAACCTCTTTGCTGGGAAATATAGCTGCCAGCAGCAATGGAGGGGAAAGGACTAAGTGAGTACATGGCAAACTGCTCCTTACTCTGTGTGAAGTTCCACATGCAGCAGCTCAATTCCACTACCAGGTATCAACGGAAGGAAGCCAGGCCAAGCTGGAAGTCCTGCTGGGTTCCACGATTCAGGTCCACAGCTCAAGGTCCTCTCGTTACTGAGCTTTTCCCGCATGTAATTCTAGAAAGAGCCTCTGGTAAAGGCACTGTTCATCTCATTATCAATTCAATTTTTGTGACAGCCCTGCTAGGGCTCTTAATTTCTTGTGTTAAAACAACAAATGAGATGACCCGACTGCAATCTCTAATAGGTATCATGGGTCAGTAATCATTCATTTGTTATAGTGCCTCTCACCCAAAGGACAGAGATGAGAATTTGTCCTCCTAATGGCAAGAGTTGTAAATTAGCTTTATTTCACTGTTAAATCTAGAGGCTTGAAAATTAGGATGACCAGCCCTTAGCTGGGAAGAAAATGTGTCAGCTCAAGGGATTTTCTGCATTAGGCAAATAGGCAGCTCATAATCACCCATTAAGCAGTCACAGTGGCTGTCTCCTGGCATCCTTTGCTACTCCGAGTTGTGATTCTCCTGCTGCACTGAACATAGTGAAACTTTTCAAGTCTGATGTCCGGTTCTGGGACAGTGACCCCAGCACCACTTCTAGCCACGGGAGAGAAGTGGACATCTCTCATCGGTGCTGCATGCTAATTTAATCTTTTCCTGAAAATAGGGGTGTTCAAGATAGGGATGATGAATTGCTCTGTAGAGGTATGCCTTATCTCCATTATTAAGGGAGCCTCAGACGAGTAGCTCAGATTTGAATATGTCAATCTTTTAGACATTTACACTTAGGTGAGACAAATCCCACCCAAAATTTATCCAGCTGTTTGTCACAGGTGTTTCTTCTGCTAGGTAATGCTATCTTTCTCCTTGAAGGTTTTGCAAGCCCCATGTGTCTGAAAGATGTTAGTCTCAGTTAGCATGAACTTGCTGTGGATTTGGAAATTGCAGGGTGAGTGTCACTGCATGCTCATATGGTGGAAAAGTGGGAAATGAAGGGTTTAAAAGGCAGCTGGAAGCCATGTTCGTAGGTGCATGAAGACTTGCAGGTACTTAAGAGCCTTCACTGAGCAAGTAGCTGCTGGTGAAGCCTTGGAAACACTTGAGTGACTCCTCCTGGGAGTGTGGATCTCTCTCTTGAAGCAGCTACACAAGTGATTCGTGTCTTTGGTCTGACAGGTTACACAAAACACCCCATCTGCTTGCTAAGATTAGTCCCAGAGGTCTGCCCAGAGCTCCCCTAACCCTGTACAAAACCAAGAGGAGATGTAGTGCTGATCCCGACTGAGTCAAGTTGTCACAAGTGCTTGCAGTTTGTTGCAGCAAAGCCATGCTGTTCACCCAAAGTAATGTCCCAAGAGGGAGCAGGGACCGAGCACTGGGTGGTGGAGCTGTGCCCTCTCTTGCACACATGCATCCTGGCCCAGGGAGTAAGTAGGCAACACTGCAACGTGAGAGACAGGGAGCAGATCTTCCCTCAGTGTCCCATCCCTGAGCCACCATGCTTCCTCCCTCCAGCCCTGGTGGCCCTTCGGGAAGAAGGAGAGAGGTTTTTCCTGGGAAAGAAAGGCTGAAATGTCTTTGATGTGATGAAATGAGTGGTCTGTCATCTTGTTCAATAACATGTCACACAGAGAACTCCATAAAAATCTCTCTACAGAAAGCTGAAAATACGAAAAAAATAATAATCCACCCCACTCTCAAATCTTCAAAACCTGTAAGTCTATCAGAATAGTTATACAATTACTCACTTTTATGTTGTGCAAGGTATGGAGTATTGTATGGCCAGATAAGTTTATAAGAACATGCATTAAGCTACCTGGATAGGGAGTACCTGGCTGAAATTAAAACATAAAAACTTCCCACAAGAGAAGTGAGGGTGTGAGGGGGGACATTAAAGTGCAAGAATGGCTTTGAATAAGAAATGTGGCGACTTTGGCCCCTTTATCCTACACTTGCACTGAAATAGGAAATTTTAGGATGGAGATCCGGAGAAACCAGAGCCAATAGAAAGAGCCTGTGGTGCTGTAGCCAGAGTTGCACCACATACACCAATGACTTTCCAGCAAAAGCCTCCCCAACCTAAAATAACTAGGCTCCAGGAGCTGCAGCTCTGCTGGGTGACAGATCTCTCACCTCTGGATCCATGGTTCGTGGTTTCCTCATGAACAACATTGTCAATCCTTTATGACATCCAACCAGTCAGCCTCAACTCAGTGCCTGGTAAAATGATGGAACAGATCCTCCTGGAAGATGTTGGAACATATGAAAGACAGGGTTGTGAGTAGAGACAGCCAACACGGCTTCACCAATGACAAATTATGCCAGACCAATTTAGTAACCTTCTACAATGGAGTGACTGCATCAGTGGACAATGGAAGAACTATGGGTGTCACCTACCTGGAGTTCTGTAAGGCCTTTGATATGGTCCCCCACAATATTCTTACCTCTAAATTGGAGACAGTTGGGTTAGATGGGCGGCCTATTAGATGGATAAGGAATTGACTGGATGGCAGCGTCTGAATACTTGCAGTCAATGGCCCAATATCCAAGTAGAAATCAGTAACAAGTGGTGTCCCACAAGGGCCCATAGTGGGACCAATAATATTTAATAACTTCATTGATGACATAGTGGGATTGCGTGGACTCCAACCATTCTGTGATTCTGTGATTCTATGCTCCCTGCTGCTGGTGGCACACAAGGTCAGAGTGGAAGTGGCAGCAGGCTGGAGGGTACTAGGGGATTCCCTCCCCAAAAGACCAGTGCTGCAGGAGGGGCAGCGTGGAGACTGACTCAGCCTCTCCTGGCTTGGGGAGACATTTTTGTCTCAGACCTGAGGCATTTTGACAGGACAAGTTGGGAAAAAAAAGCCATGCTGTTTTTCTCTGTGCTCTGCTTCTTCTGCAGGCAGAGCACTACAAACTTGGAGGCTGTCAATACAGCACCTTTCCATAAGCATGAATGTTAACTTAGAAGGTTGTTGGGTGCTTTTTTCTTTCAACAAAACCCTTCAAACTTTCACTCTATTAATAGAGATAATTTTCTTGCTGTAGGTGGAACATTGTCTTCTCTGGCTAAGCTGAGCCTCCCTTTCTGTTCTTTCTTTCCACCTGCATCCTCCCGATGGGAAGAAAACTTCTAGAAGAACTATTCTTTGAGAATTTGAGGGGGAGGAAGAAGAAGGAACAGGCTATGATTTGCACAAAATTAAAAGAAGAAGTATTTATGACACAAGCCAAATGTTCCCACCGAAATGTCCCTTTCCTTACTGCAAAGAATATTTCAATGAAACAGCAGCTTTCATTACACAGACTAAAAAAAAATCCCCAGACTTGCAGTTTGGTTTTCATGCCCAGAGCTAATGCCTCGCATTGGTTTTCTGAATTGTTTTGCACTTTTCCCCCTTCCTTAAGATTGACTGCACAAACTCAAGCCACACTTTCAGCTGACAGTAGAATAATGACAAATTTTGGGTTGTCTGGTGAAAGGGACCCTTTTTCTCATTCAACGCCACACTTACACTGCAGGCACATGGAGCAAGCGTGAGCTGCAAGCTCAGGGCTGGGTCAAGAATGGAGAAGGGGCAGGGACATGCAGGGAACAGAGAGTTACTCTGAGCCTGGCACAGTTTATTTTCCCCTCTTCACTTCCTAATGCTCTTGAAAACTGAGCATGATCTCCACCACACCAGACCATCGTGGATGGGTTTGAGATGCCCATCACGCACTGGTACCAGTGGGAGAGAGGTTTTAATCCCCTCTTACATTCCTCCACAGTTCTCGGGAGAAAGCCCTAACCAAAAAGGAGGATTGTCTTATGGCTGATAGGTTGCTTGGTGATTGTTACAGAGATGTAGGTGCGGGCACAGCCTATGAAATGGGGCAGGGAGCCAGTGTCAGCAGCACTGGGTGCCTTGTGCTTCCTCCCTGCTCTGCATACGTGGTCCCAGCCCAGGATCTGAACTCAGCTGTGATCTACCTGGCGTAGGCTTAATTGCTCATTATCCCATGCTAGTTACGAGAGCAATGTGGCATAGACTATAGAGAAAACCCTTGGCCAGGAGGCATGTGTGGATGGGATTGGAGACATGAGTCCCACCAAGAGAGGTTGCAGGCTTGCTCAACAATCACCACCTCATCCCTTTTCTCCTTGCAGCAGGCCAGTAATGTTTGTGCTGGCCTTTGGCACTCCTGGGGTGCGTTCCTGAAAGAGCAGTTAGTAAATTTAAATGTCATATAATTGAGATAGCTGTAGGTTGTCTGATGGAAGGGAAGCATTTCGATTGTCTCAGGGTGGATTTGGTCTAATTATCTCAGATGACACCAGCAAATCTGCTCCTCTTGGAGACGTGCTGTTACTGTAGTAACTTGTAAATGAATATCGGATGATGAGTTATTAAAGCCAGTCTGAACTGGAAAGTTTATGAGCACAGTGGGCAATAATTTCTTCTTTTTTTTTTTTTTCCTCTTTTCCATATTAATCTCTTCCTCAGTGTGAATGTAAAACACAAAATCAACAGGTCAGATATAGGGCTTTTGTGAACTCTGCCTCCCCTATCAGATAGAGAAGTTGCAGCCTGGAACTACTTTATCACTTTGCTTTTAATTAAAGCCTATAATGCACTTTGCATTTTGTTAACAGGTTTTATACAAAATACAAAGTACATAAAGGATGAAGTGAATCTTCAGATAATTCTACATTTTGGATTATCACTTTTTACATATGCAGGCTACATCATCCAGAGACATAACCAGCATTGCCTCATGAGTGGTCTGGTGATAGATAGGGGTTACATCCTGCCCTTCTGGAGCAAGAGATGACAGTGTGTGCCCTGGCTTCCGATACTTTCCCTGTGTGACCAAGGGGATGATATTCAAAGCCATCACCACTGCTTAAACAAGGCATAAAATCTTACCCTGGTCCAATAAGAAGCTGAACTTCTCCATGCCCCAGTGCCTCAGCAGATGCAATGCAACATCCAGTATTCTATATGATGGTTTGTTGTCACTGAATTGTGCCCAGTCCTAAAAAGCAGCAAAGGGAATTCAACTAGCAAATCAGGTCCCAAGGGCATGTCCCACTATCCAGCCTGGCTTCTTTTGTATCTGTAGTGGCTAGAGCCTCTCTGCAAGGCTGAGCAGTCTGCCAGGAGGAGGTTCAGGGTCCCCCAGAACTGAAACGGAAAGGGAAATGATCAGATTATCTCTAAACCACCAGAAGAGGAGGAGCCCACGTATCTGATTTGCAGCTGCCCACCTTTTCCACCTCTGTTGCTGGTGGTAGTTCTAACTCAGGATCTGGGGTCTGGATGCATCCCCAGTAGCCATTTGCACTTCGGGGAATATCCCTGTGGTAGAGACAGAATCTGCCTCCGCTCCCTCCACAATCATGGTGGGGACAACAGCTCCCGCACAACAGAAACAGACTCAGTTCAGCTCCTTCCTTCAGTGCCTCTTCAAAGGGCTTCAAATGGTACAGGCAAGAGCACCCCTGTAGTCTTCTCCTTGAGGAACAGAAGCAGTTTATTGTCTTCTGTTGTTCCCCTTAGTTTGAAAAGGCCTTAAATATCCAGAAAGCCAATGTTTCTGTCAGGAGTTCCCAAGCCCAAGTAATAGAGAGAAGAAAGGCAACGTGGGTGATGGTAGTGAGCATGGATGTACGATAAACCTGCACTGAGCAAGGATGCTCGAGGCACTATGAGTGAATCTGGTCCTATGTGTTCCCACAGTCATGGTCTCATTCTGTCTTTACTCAAAGCCAGGATGCCTTTTTTCTGTTGGTACAGATCTTAAAGCTAAGACTCATCATAGAATCATCTAGGTTGGAAGAGAACTTTAAGATCATTGAGTCCAACCATTAACTTTACACTGAAAAAACCACCACTAAACCATGTCCCTAGGCACCAGGTCTACCCATCTTTTAAATCCCTTCAGGAATTGACCACCTCCCTGGGGAGCCTGTTTCAGTGCTTGATAACACTTTCAAGGAAGAAATTTTTCCTAATATCTATCCTAAATCTCCCCTGGTGCAAATTGATGCCATTTCCTCTTGTTCTATCATGTGTTACTTGGGAGAACACATGGACCCCCACCTCTCTGCAACCGTCTTTCAGTAGTTGTATAGGGCGATAAGGTGTCCCCGCAGCCTCCTTTTCTCCAGACTAGACAACCCAAGTCCCCTCAGCTGCTCCTCACAGGACTCTTCACCAGCTTCGTCGACCTCTCTGGATGTGCTGCAGAATCTCAATGCCTTTGAGGGGCTCAAAATTGAGCACAGTAGTTGAGATGTCTCTTCAATCTTAAAACTAAGAGTCATGCTTGGTTAAGCCCTTGGAGCAGACACAAGACAATTACTCCAGAGCAGGTGATGTCTATCAACTTGCCAACCTGCCAGACCTCCACGGTTCCAGATGCTTCTATTTCATCCTTTCATCTCCATACTTTTTATTTATTTCAGCTAGCAAGTAACTGTGTGAGGTGCTCCACAGGAGCTGCCTATGTGCATGGGTTTGCTTGTATCTACTCAGTCTATTTTGTTCCTCAAAAAAAAAGCACAGAAAGTGATGTCAGGTAGGATCCAGTAAACACAGGAACTAAACCAGGGTCATTTGTCTGCATGTCCATGACCCATCTGCAGCTTTGGCTGAGGGTCAGTGAGGCGGTGTATCTCCCTTCACTCTGAAATGTGAAGTTTTGGTGTCCTCTCACCTGGACTGGGAATGGTCCATCAAACTTGATTTTAAAGTAGGTGAGCATGACCCTGCTGCACCCTGCTGCTGTCTATATCTGAGTGTCTCTCAAAAAACATCTACAAGGGTGAAACACTTTAGTATGGATCTTGTGTATATTTCATTATAATTAATTGTTTTCAATATATTGAAGAATGTCAAGTCTCTTGATATTTTTTGCTTGCACTTCAAGACTGCATGACAGTTTATGCTGAAAACCCTGATTTTTGAAAAGCAAGCAAGGGATTTTAATTAGAGAATAATGTCTTTCTTTCCATCTGGAATACATTTAAAATGTTGTAACATATTTTTGCTACATCTATTACTACCACAAAAAACAATTTTCTTTTTTTCCAAAATACCTCTGAAAATATATGGCCTCATCTAAAATTTGAGTTCCTCTGACAGAACTGTGGTGCTACAGTGTGGACATGTACTAAAGCAGCATTTTCTCTGCATACTCAGAGGTGTGTAATTAGCATGAGGACAGCCATTAACACATCCTGTGCACTGTGTCACCAAGTCATGCCTGATTATGTTGCAAAGTGAGATTAGCAAAATGAGCTTGAAGTTGTCCTCTTGCTGCCATTTGATAGTAGGGAAAACAAATCCTTCCACTGCCAGAGCTGCAACTAATATTCAGTACTTAAGAAATTCAACTGATGCATTCATAATGAATAGGATTTTGTGTAATTAAAATTTTAAATAAATCCCCAACATAAGTCCTGGCTTGGACTTCTTAATTTTGGATATAGAAATTCAGCTTTTAACAAAATAGGTTGAGGGTTGGGGTTTTTTCTCCTTCCTTCTCTTTTCTTTCATCTGAGAGATTTACAAAATCTCATTAGCATACTAAAAAATAGCAAAAGATAAATTAAATGAAGACCGGGATTAAAAGACTTGCAGTTTCTTCATGTCACCTTTATAGTTCTTTTGAACATCTGTCCCTGTGTGGTGGGTGTAAGTAACGTGGAGGCGGATGTTAGTGGGTGGCAAAGCTTTTATGAGGCAGAAAGAAGCTGAGAATCAGAAAATTATTGGAGGCAGTTTCCATACAGATGAGAAGAAGCAATCACACCCTGAGAAGCCAGGGAAGAGGAAGAAGACAGTAGGAAAACTGAATATATAGCACATTTCACTGGCAAGGAAAGTGTCGATTTGGTTCAACAGATACCCTGAACGTCATCATGGAGCTCTCACCCAAATCATCCCAAAGCTGCAGGCCCGGGTCCCTCCTTGCCTGCAGAAATCTTTAGGTCAAAGCCAAAGTCTCACAAAGTTCTCGTGGCATGTTTCCAGGTTGCTCAGCTACCTATGACTGACCGCATTCCTTGTTGTCCCTGGTGACACGGAGGGCGAAGGGGAAGATGAGATAAATGATGGCAGGTTAGCAAGGAGGTTCTACAGCTGGGAAGAGCTGGACTCCACTCCTGTCTCTGCCTGGAAAGTCCTGTATGATACTGGAGAGTCATTTACAGCAAGCTGTTCACGGATGGCTTCTAGTCAGTCCAGCTCTGCTCCCAAGTTGCACAATCTAAAGTCTTAGACCTGATTTGCTGATAGTTGAGTCACTTGTAGCTGCATCTAAGGTTAATGGAGGCTGGCTTTTGAAAATATCAAGTGCTCTAGGAGGCAATTCTACTATGAAAAATCAGGAGCTGTGTGATATAAGCAAGGCAACAAAATATGATCAGTACACTTGGATCTTCAATCTCCCCGTGCCTAAACTCCTTGACCCAAAACTGGGAAATAATACTGCTGTTGTACTACAGCTCAATATCGTAGGTATCAGCTGACAGATGCCTGTGATGAACAGAGACAGCCACAGCAATGAGCCTCGTAGAATAAAAAATACTTGGCAAAATTAACTCTTCTCAGAGGCGATTTAAAAAAAAAAATAAAACTGCAGTCTCAAATTTAGGACTGTTTTCAAAAGGACAGCAAAAGTAAGCTTATCATCAAAATGTGTGGGCTTCTATCCCCCCCAGCTCCCACCATTTTTGAAATAAAAAATGTACCAGAGTATTTTAACCTGGACAAAACAATGTGTTTTTCCCCACTGCATTATTCTTAGAAACATTTGAAACAGACCTGTAAGTGTTATGAGTCTAATATATAAATATGTGTATGCGTGTTCACGTAAGTGTATATTCAGTTGAATATACATATTTTACAGTCAGGCTGAATCAGCTGTAATCCCAAACAGCCTAAGTTTTACAAAATTGTACACAAATAGGAAACTGGATCTTGGGGTGGGGCTGGCCATCACGGGAGGCAGCATTAGCCCAGGTGGTGGGTTTGTAGTGGGGGGAAAGGGGGCGGAGCACAGCCCCTCTCAACCCCTGGCTCCCACCGAAGGACCTGTTGTGCTGCTGCAAACATGCACAGCTCCTACCAAGTCTCCTGTAACCCAGTCAAGAAAGCTATGGCTGAGGATGAAAGCATTTGGATCCATAGAAGAAGCAAATACAGCTTCCCTCTCGGGAGGAAGGTTAGGTGACAGTGTCTCAGGATGTGCTAAAGATGGACCAGGGCAGAGAGAGTGCTTTCTGATAGTTCAGGCTGGGTGGTGTGTCCGATAGCTTTATTGTCATCTCTGCCATTTTTTGCATGCCCCTGCTCAGAAGCTCTGCTGTGATGACCATCAGACTACACCATTGACTTCCCCAAGCAAATAGCCCAGCCCATGGGTGAATTAATGAGTGTTTGCAAAGTTGCATGGGATCACTGGATAAAATTCAGCTGCACAAGTGTGAAGTGTATAGAGAAGGATGATTATTCAAAGCACCTGCTTTGCTGTCAGAAACCCTTATTGACTGGGCAGCAAACAAGTCCTTGTTGTTACTCCTTGGCATGTTCTTGGCACATGCTGCACTGTTCGTAGGCATGTTAAAAGGCTAAATTTTTTTTGCACATTACATGCATTACTGAAAGTAAAAGTCTGAATGGGATATCCAGACCTGAGCAGCATTCGTTCTTCTACAATGTGGTGGTGCTACTCACCTTTCTTCTACTCCAAGATTATCAGGGTCTGGGTCCTCTCCCATGGGGACTGGATTCAACCTTCCCTCACCCTGAAGGGTTTGCAGTGAGCAAATTCCCCATTTGCAAGTCAGGACTTTAATTGCAAGTCATTTGGCTGCTCAGGGCAGCCACCGCCTTTGCTCTCCAGTTTGAAGCTGTGCCAACGTGCAGCAGAGAAGCAGGGCTTGAGGGATCACAGTATAGCCAGTGCCTGTACCCCACAGGGCTGGGAGCTCAGCCAGCAGGGGTGCAGTGTGGATTACTGCCTCTGTTTCCTCTATTTTTGCCACAATTGACCTAAAGTCTTTGCTAGTTAAAATACAAAAGGTCCCCCAGAGCATGAGGAGCAATACCAAAGCCCTCTCCCCTGGGTGGATGTCTCAGCTTTGCAGCCATAGGCTCAGAGATATGCTTGTGTCTTCTCTACCTCTTGGAGATCTCTACCTCTTGCATCTACCCTTCAACCTTCCCCTAGATTTTCTATAAAGCCACTGGTGACTGGAGGTGTAATGAAAAAGGGAGCCATGGATTTGCATCCTTGTGTGAACAGGCACCCATTTCTCTCTCCACGGACTGTGTTGTCTCTGGTGCAGCAGGGGAAGCCCACAGTGGTACAGCTGTCTCGTGACCGAAACGGGGGTGCTTTTCTGCTCCTTGTCCAGAAACCAGTAAAACCTCTGTGGGTCTGCCCCCAGGATGGGTTTGGTCCTGGCTGCATGTAGAGAGCAGCGTCTGTGGGGATGTTTCTTCAGCATAACTTGAGATGTAGTGAATTACACTCCGGGGCTCTGCATGGGCTGTAAAAGGAGCTGATGTTCTTCAGAGTTAGCCACCTACTCATCAGATGTCAAAGTTAGAACAGATGAGTCACACCTAGAGCGGTTTGTTGCATTTTTAGCAGAAAGTCTGTAGAAAGACTGGGGCAGGACCCAGAAACCCTGTGTCCCGGGTCCAAATATAACTTTTTTCTTTTTTTTTTTTTCTTATAAGAAAAGCACCTTGTGTTTACGAATTGGTCTTTTCCAAATGACTTGTTCTTAAAAAGAATTACACTCTAATAAGCTGCATCATTAAAAAGAACTTATCCTGTGAGCAGCAGAGCCTGGTTTCCTGCGGTTTGGTGTCTCATGGTGGGATTATTTCGCATCTAATGAGGTGCACTCTGGCTGAAGCCTTTTCTCCTGTTCATAAAGACGCTGTCTCATGTGAATTCTCTGGTGTCTATAATACATTTGGGGTCAAACTGCCATTGTTTAGGTTCTCTTGTACCTGATAATGTAATATCGCCCACGTGGCAAGCTGTTCTTCCCTGGAGATGCAGAAGGGTCATACTTCGCTACCCTGCTGCCTCTTCTCACAAAACTGGTTGAAAATTAAAGCCTTTGAGACTTCTACCACACAGGTAAATTTGACTGAAATTGGCCAACAGGCTAAAATATAATTAAGAATAATACTGGACCGACACAACCATACAATAAACCTAATTTTATTAGGTAATTGGCAATAAATGATGGAAAGCAAACACCAGAGTAGATTAAACATGGAAAAAATGTTCATAAATATTTATCCAAGCATTTAAATGCACTCAAGGTGACCATTTTATTCCCGTTTTGCATTTCAATTTTAGAGGTTCAATTCACAGCCATATGAAAGACCAACAGGACCACAGGCACCCCAGTAGTTACACTCATACTTCAAAAGTAAAAGTAAAATAAGTTTTCTGTGAGGCTTTTTTTCAGAGAAAGAGAATTTTTAAACATTTCCTTCAGAATATTACAAAATTTAACATTTAGAAACAGGAATGTTGAATAATTCAGAAACCAGATTTTGAAGATGATTCTCACCTAGTCAGAGAATAAAAATAGATCATGTGGTTTGTGCTGGATTTACAGAATTTTCAATAAACCTGAACCTGAGCAAAGTCACACCAAAAATCCTTTGCTGAAGGGATTAATGGAAATGTTTCAAAAATGTGAGGCGTTAAAGAAAAATCTCAATTGTTTGCACATAAACGAAACAGATCGCAAATGAAGGAAATGAGAGACACATTGAATAAATTGATCATCATAATTTATTTTTCCAGTTTGTGAGTCATAGAAACATGCTTATCATAAAGTTATTTTTGAAGATACTTATATTTTCTTACCTTGGATACAGTTTAGATGGATGAGCTACCATTGCTCTCCGTGCTTATCAAATTAGGAGAATGCATTTCTAAATTCAATTACATCCCCGGTGGAAATGGTTTCTCTGACTCTAGTAATCTTTGGAGAGGAATTATACACAGTCTATAAAGCTTCACATTTCAAAACCTAATTTTGAATGTTATTCAAGAGGTTAATTTAAGATTCATCTTCCTAAAGAGGAGTTAAATAAAACTGATAGAAGGCTGAAACTTGTCGAGTGGTTGAGAGGTTTATCAGCATGTGAGTATGAGTTCATTAGTTTTAATTAGTATAATCACTAATGTTGCATTAACAGTTTGGTGAGAGAAAGTAATTGCTCACACCCACTGTATTAGATTGGGAGATTAGAATTCATTTTATGAGGCAATTAGCATTTCAGGGATTTTTTAAAAGGCTTTTACGATCTGCCATTGCAGTAGCCTCCTTCACCAAAAAGAGTTTAAATTAACCATAACTTTCATCCTAATGGGATGCAAAAATTAATGTAGAATTAAGTATGAACCAGCAATCCCACTGCGATAAGCAAGCAGCTAAAGCCACAAACCTCGATTAGTGTATAATGACCTGTTTTATTTCCCAGACAATGATAGTCATTTATCTGTCCTCAATTCATTATCTTCTTGGAAAGTTTATATTCTTGAATTTTATACAGCAAAACAAATAAAATATGAGGAAGGGGAAAGTCAAACAGTTCTATTGAAGTCATAATTCTCCAAAGAAAAAGCTTCAAGGTTCAATAACAGGACTTAAAGAGTCAATTATTCTTCGTATTAAATGTCAGAGGAAGCAGAAACAGCTCCCTTTGATACCCAATGCCTTGGGAAGCACTATGAATTTCACAGCAGCGTCAATCACAACCTTGCTCTGCCCATCAGGTCCCTTGACAGCTACTGACAGAAAGAGAATGGAGATCCAGGATTTTGTCATCCTGGTTGGCAAGGAAGCCCTCATATTCTGAGCTGGGAGAGCTGACCCAAGATATTGCCTTCCAAAACATCCTGGAAAGAAAAAAGTGAAAGTTCTGGTAGGGAAAAACTGCTTGCAGTAAGAATATTCGCTTGCTCTCACATCAAGGCTGTAATGAAAGGCATCACAGCATCCATAGAGAGATGACACAACTTCCTGTAACATATCTGACACCTATTGTACTAGAGCCCTCAGCCCAGGAAAGACCTGTTGGAGAGACTCCAGAGGAGGGCCACAAAAACAATGAGAGGGCTGGAGCACCTTTTCTGTGAGGACAGGCTGAGAAAGTTGTGGTTGTTCAGCCTAAAGAAAAGAAGGCTCCAGGGAGACCTTCACAGCAGCCTTTCAATACTTAAAGGGGGCCTACAGGAATGACGGGGACAAACTTTTTAGCAGGGCCTGTTGCAGCAGGACAAGAGGCAGTAACTTTAAACTAAAAGAGGGAAGATTTAGACTAGATATAAGGAAGGCATTTTTTACAATGAGGGTGGTGAAACACTGGCACAGGTTGCCCAGAGGTGTCATAGATGTCCCATCCTTGGAAACATTCAAGGCCAGGTTGGACGAGGCTCTGAGCAACCTGATGTCATTGAAGATGTCTCTGCTTATTGCCGGGTGGTTGGACTAGATGACTTTTAAAGATTCCTTCCAACCCAAACTATTCTGTGATTCCATGATTCTATGACTCCATGGTTCTATGATGCTATGATTCTATGATTATACTTGTCCCTGGTTAAAACAAATCTGTGTTCAAAAATAGCTGAATAAAGCCCAAGTCTGCTATGACTTCAATGTGGCATGGAGGAGAGCAACTGTTAGATGTTAGAACTGTACTGTTGTTCCTGCAATTTTGGGTACATACATATGTTAAAAAATGTAGACATGGGGCAGTGTCTGAGGAATTACATCAAATCTTCCTAAAACCTATGTTAAAGCAAAATGTGCATATATATACATATGTGAGTGCGTGCATATCCTTAATTTTTATAATCCTTATAAGCATCTCCAAAGAAATTCAGAGGGAGACATTGTCCTCCTACATTTAAGCACCTAAAATTTAGATACAACTAGACAGATTATATCTGTCACAGACAGATTGCCTTAGTCATCCTGGCAGCATCCTGTGCCACCTTTAGGAGGTGAATTACTCCTGCTAAGATCTGTATCCACCACTGGGAAGGGCTGCCTCCCTCTATTGACTGCGGAGGCAATCCAAGGTAACCAGGTTTCCGTCTCGGGTGGCTAAAGTAAATGCTTAAAATTGGGTAGGATGAATCATGACCAGCATGCCTGTGCCTTAGGGTTTGTCTATGCACTGAGCTATTCCAAAGAGCCATTACTCTTCCTGAATAGCCTTACGTGTGGATACACTTTTGGTTGAATAAGACTCACTCATTTCTCTTCAATAACATCGGCTTGGCAGAGGTAGAGTGCTTTGCTTCTTGGTCCTCACGTGGAATCCTTCTGCAAGAGCTGCTGCCTTTTCAGCTAGCTGCCCTACCTTAATCCAAATTTACTTGTATATATATATTTTAGTATAAAAATGCCCATCCATCCACCTTTGAGAGACATTTAAGATTTATGGAGGTAAACGCATCAATTAAGCACAAATACATTGACAAAAAAAAATAAACGAAGGTATCATACACAATAAAAACTGACTTTTATTTCATAAATTATGGGTGTTATAAAGCATATTATTTCAGGAGAAATGCCTGTATTTGCCAGTGTGTTTCATTAAAGAATAATAAAGCCATACATATTTCATTTCCTTGTTCTGAGCTGCAGGAACCTTAACTATATAACATGCCCCATGTCGTCCTTGCTTTGTTGGGCTTTTTTTTTCTTTTTAATCAGATTTTCCCCCCCAAACTAATGAAATTGCTCTTTAAACACATACATCACTTTCATTTGAAGTGACTTATCATGGCTCAAGCGGTTTCTCTCTTCTCCTGTAGAACACGGCAATTGCCAGCATCTTCTGCTGCGCTGATCCAGTCCTGGATCGCCCCTGATCTCAGCCTGGTTTCAGCAGTGCTGAGTTCCTGGTGTTCCCACTGGTGCTGTTTTGGGTGGGGTATCTGGTGGCCGTTGTCTGCTGGGTCTGCATCTTACATATCTGCACCAGTTCATTGTCCACCCGCTATCACATTGTAATCTCTCTCTTCTTGTAGTATGCACCGACCCGCTGTGCAGCTGGGCAGACATCTGCAGAGCAAGGTGTCCTTCCTCCCTGCCATCACCACGAAGCAGTACACGACCCCCAGCTGGTTCCCTGCACGTGCCCGCTCTTCTCCTGCCCATGGCAAGGGCACCTGGAGGTGGTGGTGTCCCACCTGAGGCAGACCCACCGCATCAACATCCTTCAGGGGGCAGAGATTGTTTTCCTGGCCACGGACATGCACCTGCCCGCCCCCACAGACTGGATCATCATGCACTCTTGCCTTGGCCACCAGTTTTTGCTGGTCCTCAGGAAGCAGGAGAAGTATGAAGGCCATCCCCAGTTCTTTGCTACGATGATGCTGATCGGTACGCCAACCCAGGCCGACAACTTCACCTACCGGCTGGAGCTCAACAGGAACCAGAGGCGCCTTAAGTGGGAGGCGACCCCCAGGTCGGTGCTGGAGTGTGTTGACTCTGTCATATCTGATGGGGATTGCCTTGTGCTGAACACTTCACTGGCTCAGCTCTTTTCCGACAACGGAAGCCTAGCGATAGGAATTGCAATAACCACCAGCAAAGTTCACAACGCCGAAGGTGAAATGTGAGGGGGAAGAGGAAGAAAAGGAGGAGGAGGAACAACGGTGCTCTAGCTGCCTTGTGAGAGCCAGAACTTGTGGACTTTTCGGGGGGGTCTCAGGTCTTTTATGGTATTTAGTACTCATCCACAGTGGGCATTATGTAAACATTCTGTGGTTACGGTCTCTGTGTAACGTATTTACCATTTTGTTAATACAATTTTATGAGAAATTTTAAAGAGGCTAATCAATTTATTGTTGCCCTCCAGCAACACTGGAAACAACAGCTTTCTCCTGAAAATGCCACCCGGGGTGACTTATAGAAACCTTTGGCCTGATCATGCTATGCAAATGTGTTTCTATCTGCCTAATTGCCTGGTATTAATGAGGCTACTGTGCCTGGCAAAAGGTAAAGTATTCCACTAAGGGACAAGAGCACCCAGGTTTCCATACTAGCAATAGTGATTTCACTCTTACACTGTGGTCACAACTAAGCCTCAAGGAGTTTGCATTTTCAGAGCTCCCTTCAGCTTCTGGGAAAACAACCTTCACCACCCAGTGAGAAGTTAAACCCTCAGAAGAAAAAGTCACCACCTCCACTGAGCTGGGGCCTGGGAAGCCTCATCCTGAATTAAATCAGGGATGACAGATGGTCGCTGTGAGTGTGGTTACATCACACTCTTATATCATGATGGGCAGTGAAACGCTTGCTGGATGGCCTGGCTTCAGGATAGGTATAATTATTGCCAGCCATTGGGACATTTACCTTTTTAGCTGCTATTTCGTTAAGCATTCAGAAAAAGGTTTTCAGAAAATAAAGTATCAGGACAGTCCTAAGTTGTGTACTGATCTTGCTATTGAATTCTGTGCCCCTTAGACTCTCAAGTGTGTGGCTGAATATTGATTTAAAACAATGCAGCTGGAATACCTGTGTGCAAATTGGCTACTAGATTTCAAATGCTCTCCTTTAAAAATAACCTTTTTTTTTTTCCTTCCATTCACTTGGAAGGTGGTGATGGTCCCTTTCTTCTGCTGAGGGTGTTTCACAGACAGTGATGGTCATAAGAAGAGAAGAACCTAATAGAACCTAATAAGGTTCAACAGGAGCAAATGTAAGGTCCTGCAACTCGGGAGGAAGACCCCTGGGCACCAATATAGGTTATGGGTGGATCTTCTGGGAAGGAAGGATCTGGGAGTCCTAGTGAATGTCAGGCTCTCCATGAGCCAACGATGTGCCCTTGTCGCCAAGAGGGCCAATGGAATCCTGGGCTGCACAGGGAGAAGTGTAGCCAGCAGGTCAAGGGAGGTCATTCTCCCCCTCTACTCTGCACTGGTGAGGCCACAACTGGAATACTGTGTCCAGTTCTGGGCTCCCCAGTTCAAGAGGGACAGGGAACTACTGGAGAGAGTCCAATGTAGGGCAACAAAGATGATTAAGGGATTAGAGTACCTCCCTTACGAGAAAAGGCTCAAGGAGCTGGGGCTCTTTAGCCTCAAGAAGAGAAGATTGAGGGGAGACCTTATTAATGCTTATAAGTATCTAAAGGGTGGGTTGAAGGAGGAGGGAGCCAGACTCTTTTCAGTGGTTTCCAGCAATAGGACGAGGGGCGATGGACACAAGATGGAACATAGGAAGTTCCATTCAAATATGAGGAAGAACTTCTTTATGGTGAGGGTGACAGAGCCCTGGAACAGGCTGCCCAGGGAGGTCATGGAGTCTCCTTCTCTGGAGATTTTCAAGACCCTCCTGGATGCAGTCCTGAGTAATGTGCTCTAGGCGATCCTGCTTTAGCAGGGGAGTTGGACCAGATGATCTCTAGAGGACCCTTCCAACCCTGTCAAATCTGTGAATCTGTGAATAAGAAGGCACAGGCTTCTCTAAGAGTTTCTCACTTGGGTGACTCCTTGGGGAGAGTCAGAGGTGGGTGCTGTCCATCTCCTGACACTCAGTCCCACCTGCAGTCAGGCAGGTGTTTCCTCCACAGCCAACAACAGCAGTGAAATCCCACCACAGTAGAGGATGTATTAAAGGAGTGGGATCTACAGTGAGTGTGATACACGAGAAGCATGGGAAATTGTCTTTTCCTGTTTTCCCTTCTGCCCATGTGTGGCTGTGGCCTGGCTGCTCCTGAATGGTTTTTTGAAAAACATCTGGCGGGTTGGGTCAGTTAGTAGCTAGAGAGGCTGAGGCTCATTCCTTGAGTCCCTTGGAAAAACAAGAAAGGGTGGGAAGCAAGCTAAGAACATAGGAAGTTAAGAACAAATGAGTGTTTCAAAAGTCATCTCACTGTAGCTACCTTTGGGTAGGAAAACACACTGATGCTAATCTCTCCCACCGGCTGCTCTCCTGGGAATTATTATAAATGACACGTGAAGTAAAACGAATTGCAATTTTTCTGAGACAAATGCTACACAGGTAATGCCTTGACTTCTTACCTGGGCTTTCATAGCAGGTCACCGCTCAGAAAGGAGCTAGAGTCTCTTCAACAGGCTGCTCATGACCACACCAGCTGAGGTCTGAAGAAGTCTCAGTCCTTCCAAGAGTATGCTGGGGCATACCTTCACAGCTGTCCCACCTCTGAATTTTGGGGGCCAGGGAGGCATGCTGGTTTGCAGTGCTTCACTGGAACATGCAGGCTTCAGAGTGGCTTGCTGTTTTCCTGCGGCATTAAATATTCGGAACCAACAACTGCTTTCCTTTCCCTGAATGATAGCAATAAATAAATCATTGACATTTTTGTGGACTGAAACTGGCTTCTCCAGCTCCTCTGACAAATATTCCACTGCTGAATTAAAACAAAGCAAAGTCAATAAAACCCCACTAAAACCAATTCCTCTAGCTTAAACTTCCTGATCTCTTTGTACATTATGGTAGAGACCTAACATAATGCTGCTTTTGTTGCCTGATCATTCTAAGAGGATACATATCCCTCAGATATTCATTTGTTCCCTCTTTCTAGTTGTCATCTTTTGTTCTTGAAATATCTACTGAAATGAAGAATGTGCTGTTAGCATTTTTGGGCATGCCACTTGCCAAAGGACCAGTATATTCCTGGCAAGATGAGTGTGACAGCAGCAGTTCTCTGGGATGGGCATCTCCATCCCTTGCCAGCAAGCTGGTTTTCTAGTTTCGATGGGGTGAAAGGCACAGTGGAAATGTGACCTCCCTGGTACAGACCTCCTCACATACCATGTGTCCTCCCAGAGCTTTCTCATGATCACACCAACAGTTCAGCCTTTCCATTTCCTTCCCAGTCTTCCCCCTCATTTTGTGGCCACCCTTTTCAGACTGTTCTCAGGCTCTCAACCTGTATTTCACCCTTTGGCTTGCAGAGACCATGGAGCTTCTTGCCTCCTCCCACTTTTGCCTCTTGGGTACCGTTGCTTAAATTGTTCTCACTGCTCTTTGCAGCCAACCAAGTAATCTCCTTGCATGGCTCTCTCCACAGCTGCAAATCCCCAGCTCCCAGCCCCAAATCCCCAGGCATTTCAGAAACCCAGATACATTGGAAAATCTGCCCAGGAAGACTCCCAATACAGAAATGGAGGACACATTTTGGGGAGAAAGGAGATAGGGATCCTTAAACCCAGCCTTTATAAGCATCTCAACATAAAACTCCAAGGTTTAAGGGTGTATTTAAGGATTTGCTACTATAGAAGACATTCTAACTCTGTCATAATTCAAAGCCTATGAGCAACCCTTCACTGCCATAAAGCAAAGGTGAAGCACGGTAGGACATAAATTCTAAAAAACTGGCAAGTAGGATCAACAATGAAATTCTGTTTACATGCACTCTTTCAGTACCTATAATATAGCACTTTTTACAGATGTCTACTCATGATTGAAAGACAGCCATAGCCTGGCTTCCCAAATTTGGACTGAAATCGGTGCTTGTAGAATTAATTTCGTAATCTAATATTTTGCATCTTTACATTGTATTATACCCAGTCACTCCAAATTCCTTCAAAAAAAAATGTGAATAACACAGCTTTACATCTCTTTAAAGTAAGGAAGTACTCTTCATTAGGTGCAGAAGAAAATGAGGTCTTGCAAAATTGCTATGCATGTGTTGCAAAATTCTGTTTTCCTACCTACCTGAGAGCAGCGTTCCCTCTTTATTTTGTTTTATTTTTTTTACATAGACAAAATGGTGGGGTTTTTTTAGAGTTTTTACATATCTGTGTTCACGGAGAGATTTTCTTGTACCTAGATTAGTAAATTGCAACAATAATTTCATCAGTCTGAGACAGATGGATGGCTACCAGACCCACTAGAAAACCTACTTTGGTTCTTCTGCACCATCCATCAGACACAGTGTGAATGTTAATGTCAGATCTGCAGTAAAACAGCATTAGTGCTTTCAGCTCAATCCCATTATGAATTAAGCTCACATCATACATCCATGACTCCTTATAAATCAGCTGAAAGCATCCCGATTCTCATCATCTTGAAGATGACAAAGGATCTTGCTGTGCCAGTGCCAGCCAGAGGGCTTGCTGAGAAGTAGGGCAGTAGTCCTCTTCCCACAGCACTCATATCACATCCTCCGATTCATATCATCCTTCACAAATACAGGCCAGTAAGCTCCTGAAGAAAGGAGGGACGGTAAATTTTGGACATGGAAAGGGTGATAACAAAATGAATGGTTTCCAATAGATTTCCGGATACTGCTGCCTGGCTCTCTCTTTTGGGCATCCGAGGAATGAAACCCAATTGACATTACAGTAGTATAGGTGATTTATCTGCTTTTCTAGCCCATACCACACCTGAAAAACACTTTAATCAGAGAAGAGTCTACCAGAACAGACTCAGAGATGCATTTCTGCTCCAACTGGATCAGAAACACCTTCTCACATGGAGGAGCTGCAGCTTCTGAACTGTTCAGACACAAGCATAAGTTTTTAATCCCTTTTTTTTTTTCTTTTTAATCTAATTAGTTCTGCATGCTCACACCGTCTGAGTGAAGGGCGGAAAACAAAGATTGCCACATGTATCATCACCAGAACTATTCACACAAAAAGGTGATTCATCTTCTAAAGGGATGAACCTGCAGAAAACGAGGAGGTTTCACAGCAGGGTAGCACAGGGCATCACCTGCAAGCTCCGGAGGCATACACATATACTGGCATACACTGAGGGCAGAGTTCAGCCTCCGGACAGAAACATTACTCAACAGAAACCACTCGGAGTGAGGTCACAGCAGGGACTGTCAGGAAAATCATCCCACATTCTGAGAGTAGCAAACCAGTGGGGAGCTGAGTCTGTGTGCAGAGCCATGTCTCTTTACATCAGTACCTTGCAACCAGCAAAAGGGTCACTCGTCTTCTGGGAGTCTTGTCTTGGGACCAGTGCAGAGAAGACTAGCCCTTGGCACTGTAGGTCTGCGTGTGGATGGCCCTGACTCTCCCTGGTGAGTTGCAGACACCCAGACCCAATCCTGTCCCACAACTTCCCTGGTTTTGGTGGGTATCCAGCTGACTGCAACTACCAGTGGTTCCTCCAAGCCCTGGCACCCAACAGTTTTGTTGTCTTTCATCTGCATAGCTCCCACCAAGGTAGAAAAGTACTTGCTGAAAACCACCCAAAAAATCTTTGGCAGAATATCAAATTAAACCTATACCTCTTACCCTTGATTAGGACTATGATCATTCATTCTCTCTTCACAAAGGCAATAGACTATTGAATAGCTTTTTTATCCCCCTTTGGGGTCAGTTCCTCCAGAACAGGCACATGCACATGAAGGATTAGCAGGCACTGATCACCTTCAAGAGAAGGATGAGGACTAGCATCCATTGCAAAGATGGTTTTTCTCACAGTACTTTCACAACGGGGTGCCAGGCTCCAGAAAAGAGCCTAAGAAACCTTAATGGGAGGCAAATAGGAAACACCAATTGCAAAGCCTGCTGTCCTTCGACTAAAATGAGCTTTATATCTTCCAGGGACTGAAAATCCTCCTGAGACATTGCCTATCTGAATACATCACTTAATCTTGTAGAAAGCCCCAGGACTGAGGGGTTCTTGCTGTTAGAAATTGCATCAAGTAACCTTATTGAAGATAAATGGCTTTGAACTTTCATGGCAACAGTGATGAACTGCTTCAACATCCATGTGGTGCAGGCTGAAAAATGAGAGCTTTTAGACACAGAAATAAACTTATTCAAATGCAAACGTGAGATGCGGGGCAGAATTTCCAGGTGATCTTAAAAGCACTTTCCTTGTTGCCGCAGACTGGATGTCTGCGTAACAACAGTCACGTTGCTGCCAGTCAGGTCCTATTGGCTTGAGTTCAAGAGAAACTCAGATATTCTTCCTTTCTTTACTAAGGGAGGGAAACAAGTCTGGAAGGGATCTTTCTTTTCAGACTGGACAGTCTGGCCAGCAGACTATGGGGAAGGTGCTACATCTCCTGCCTGTTCGGGGTGAATCCAAAGTTGCAAGCACAACCTATGTAGACACTTTCTTCTACAATCCCTGTTTCAACTATTGAAGATAACAGCTGTCAGGCAGCTGTCTTGAAGCCTTTGATGACTTTAAGACTGTTCTCTAAAACCTACTAATATCAGCTTTTAGGCTGAGGTGGTTTTAGGGCATGAGACAATGAGGCTCCACCAAGGCTCTGCTAGGTTCATGAGTGTGTGTGCATGGGAGGGATGCAGGCAAGTCCTAGATGTTTGCCTCTGCCTTTCACAGCAGGAGCTCTTGATACACCTGCAGTGATCAGCTTGGATCTCTCCTAATAAACTGTGCCAAATCTCTGAATCATAGAACTGGATGCCACCAGTTCTAGAGATGTTCTGTCCAACAGCAACCAAAATCACTGGGAGTTCCCCCCTTAGCTTTGAGAATTAAAACAGGATCTTGCACAGAAACATTAGGCCTTTTCATATATTCATCAGATGGCTTCGCTTTAGGGATATAGGTTCCTCTCTGGCTTGTGACAATGACAGTAGGCTACTGTACTGTCCACAATAGGGTCCTGATCCCCAGAAAGGCCTCTGGGAACTACAGTAATATAAATGAATAATAGTATAATATACCAACATAAAATAATAATGCAGTGAGGCCTTTTAGGGCTGATAACATCTTTTAAAGTAGCAACTGATACTGAAAGGGATCATTACTCAAAAGGAGCTTCAGGTGATGCCTGTGCTTTTGCCTTATTGAGATGTGGAAGAAGATATCCAGAAGAGTGACAGTCTCAGGGCTACTCTGATTACTCAAAGAAATGCTGAACTGAAAAAAAATTGTTAGGAGAGTCCTGAGTGAAGCAGAAATATATTGCTGTTGCCTCTGGGCAGCAGTTTCTTGTGACATGTGTCCTTGGAAAAGGATTTCCAGTAGGCAGAGAGGGTTGAACTTCAGCATATCACAGCCCCTGCTCTGTCACTTCAAGAGTTTTCGCAAAGAAATACCTAACTGGGACTGTAAAAAAAAAAAGAGTATAAATATCCACTGAATGTTGTGACCAGTGTGAGAGCTGCCACGGAGATTTATCCAGTCTCCTCTGGTTAAGCCTCCACATGCATCCTCTGCTGGATTGGCAGAAGGTAGGGACAGCCCCAGGTCAGAGGAGGACTGGCTGCATTCCTGACAGCCTGTAAATTGTTGTTGCTGTTGTACAGTGATTGAGTGTGATAACTCCTGCATTGAAAACTGGTGGAGATTAAACCTGGGCCCTCCAGCAGTGTATATCTGTACCAGCTGATGTTGACAGCCAGGCTGTGGGTTATGGCAAGCTCACCGGTCCTATAGCTTGTGATGCAGGACTGACAAATGTTGACTGGTGCTTATGTATATACTAGGAAGTCATGTTGAAAAAACATTCCTGCATGAGATACGTCTTTAGCGTACTGAGGATGAGCACTTAGTCGTACTGTCTGTGCTGGCTCTGGATCTCATCTCACCCATGCCTCCTGATTACTCTTCTTCTCTCAGCTGGAAACCTAGAGGAACCAGAACCAAGTCACCAGCCATACAGGTGTCCATGCCACTGAGACCAGCACAGAAGCACCAAGGGGATGTCTATCCTGGAGGGCCCGTTGCTGTCCATAGAGAGAAACTCCAAACCAGACAGACCCAAAAGCTGAGAAGTCTTTGAATATAAGTCTTAGCTTCAGAGACGCTCCATTCAGAGAGAAATAGAGGATTTCTATCTGCAAAACAAACTTTTCTTCATTCAAGTTGTAACCTAAGCAAAAGCCATAGAATCATAGAATGGTTGGAGTTGGAAGCGATCTTAAAGATCATCGAGTTTCAATCTCCCTGCCATGGGCAGGGACAACTCCCACTAGACCAGGTTGCTTAAAGCACCATCCAGCCTGGTCTCGAACACTTCCAGGGATAGGGCAACACTTCCAGGGATGGGGCAATGATTCATGAAGTTTCCCTATGCAGTGTTGGTGCCAATTCCCGTTCAGATTTGATGGCTCTCAGGTCAAATGGGCCACACTTTGGCCTCTCAGTTCCTCAGTGACTGACAAGACTGTTCTTCTGCGTAGGCACAGTGTAGCTGTTCTCCAGACTTGATGATGTTCACCAGGTGCAGGCTTGCTGCAGAAACCCCAGCTGCACCATTCAGCCACAAGGTCAGAGTGAGCCTTTCCAGCCTTAGACCCGTAAAGCAGCTGTGTTCATGCTGCATTGCCGTGAGTTCCATGATCTGACTACAGGTGAGCCAGCACAAGCATCAGAAGCCATCCTGCCATAATAGCCACACCACTTTGCCAGGTCAAGTCACCTGCTCAGCCCGTGGTGGGTCAGCTGCCCATCCTGGACATAAATTAACCCTATGGGTTGCAGCCATGTACAAGACTGATACACAGTCTAACATGGCAAATCCTATTTTCCTCTCCCGATTGCCCTGAGCAGACAGAACAGCCAGTTCTAGCAACAGGTCTGAACCATCATAGCTCAGCTAGGAGCTACACTGACAGTGGGACAAAATGGCACCAAAATCTAACTCAGATACAATGAGTGGCGGAGTTCACCAGCAGCTAAAAACAAGAAGAAATGGGGCATGCTGATAAGGAGATTATGGCAAAGTGCCCAGATACAAATGTGATAGGAAAAAGACACTCTTAGGCTACAGGTCAAGAGGTTCTTCTACAGCAACCTTTAGTTTTGGTGGTAATGTCCTGGCAGAAAGCTGACACAGCTTGGCTTTCAGGCCCGTAGGCCTGGGCAGCAGCCAAGAGCAGCATTTATTCATTACATGTAAACTAAGCAAATTGCCAAGGGAAGGGAGTCAATAAACATGGAGCCTCACAACACCATTTTCACAGAGTGACCTTTCAAAGTATAATTGCATGTTAAAAGACTCAATGGCAGTCATCTTTGATCAGAGAAGAACTAACCCAGTTGGCCTGGGGACTTATTTGTTGTCAAGCAGGAGTGTGTTGGAAAAAGACTGTGTAGTTAGAGGCTTTTGGCTAGCTCCTGCACGAGGTTGTGATCAGGAGAGGTCCTCCTGACTCCTCTGCTACACAAATGTTTGGTCTCAGGCCCTGTAGGGAAAGGCAGAAATAACAGTGGTGATGTTGGGAAGCATTTTTATTGTCACTAAAACGCCTATGGCTTACTCATCCAGTGGTGACGACTCCATTCAAATCACTTTGTCTGGGGAGACATTTTCATTGTGGGCATGAGGATGTGTGATCTTGAGAATGGACCTTGGACCACAGCCTTCAGGCTGCAGCTCCAACTGAAACACCGTCACAGGATGTGGGGTCACCCACCCCCAAGGCAGAAGAGATGGCTGTCCCCTGATCACCCCACCCCAGATCAGACTCCTTCCCTGGCAAGCAGCCTTGCCTCCAGCCCAAACACCCCACAAAACTATTCTTATTCCTCCCCAGTCAACGATCCCATCCCCTTGCAGTGCTCAAAGGCCCTCACTTTAATTTTTTTAAACAGAAAACTTTCCAGCTGAAAAAGTGAACCCAAACCACCTCGATGTCATGTCAACATAACTGCACAAGACTTCATATTCCCAAGGGGTTAGGGGATCCTGGCTATCTCTTCAGCCTTGTGTTAGATGCCACATGTCATAACACAGTGTCATTTCCCAGGACAGACACATTTAACCCTAAGGCAAACTAGCACGAGGCATTGCAAAACGTGCAGCAGGCAGAAAACCAGCAACAGACTGAGAGACAGACTTCCAGTTTCAGTTAGTTAGAAAGAAGCATCAAGGAGTGCAGTAAGGAGTACTTGGAGCTGGACTGGCAAGGTGGGCATCCCTGAAGCTCAGCAGAGGACTATGCAGAAGAAGAGGAGTTTCTGGAACATGACTACTCCATGATTTAATTATAATTCAGGTCACAATCCAAATACTTAGCTTAACCTCTGAGATGCTGAGGTGTATCCATCTGTGAGCATCAAAGACAGTATCTTCAGAAACCCATTTTTTCTTTTAAAATTCAAGCAGTGTCACTCTGTTAATGCCTCTAGAAAATTAATCCTTTGAGAAACTGAAACTGTTCCTTTTTGTGTGAACACTACAGCCTTACAATGGCAAAGCTCCTAAAGCAGCTGCTTCATTTAAGGACAAATGCATAGCAATTTTTTCCTAGGACTTCAGTCAGGAGATCTATGCATATGTCTAAGCATTTCAATGGTCAGGGAAGGACTAAGCACAGACTGCCTGAAGCCAGGTGAGGTGTGCCAGATTGGAGTTTAAGTAGAGAAAGCGGCATAGGAATAGGTAGGAAATTTACTGTACAAATCCTAAGCAATGTTTTCTTCCATACATTGTTTGACATATCCTTGTATTTGTTGGCATTCATATTCCACTGTCCCCCAAATATTCAACATCAACTTAATATATTACGTTGTATGAAGTGCTCTACTTTAACATGCAGTGATGCCTCAGAGAGAGAATTTCTTAATCTGAACCAATGTATGTAATTTTCTAGAAAACCTTATGATGATGTATTACATGAAAGAGCAGCAATAAACCTTTCTATTGGTATCTGTAAAACATTTCACAATGTCTGCCATGAAAAATGACATTAAATCCTATTTGGCATTCTCAGCTTGCGTTGGAGGGCGACTTTTATGAAGAGGGTAGTGCGTCATGAGAGAGTAGAAATGAAATATTAGGGAGAAAAGAACAATTGCCAAAGTGCACTGCCTGTAAAAGCTTGCCTTACAATTCGTTATTGCCTACCTTTAATCTTCTACAGTCACAACCAGTTTGAAAAGAAAAGTGTCACCATCACCAAAGGCAAAAAAAAGGTCCCAGCACTCCCAGCTTGGGCTGTCCCCAGTTGCTCTCATGAGCTGGATTCAGCACGGCCTGTGTCTGCTGCTGGAAGCCTGAAAACTCACGTGGGAATAAGAGCTTTGGACCTGTGTCTAGCCCAAAGCTGGTCATGTGGGGAAAAGAAGTAGGGGGTTCTTGGCGGTTTCCAATCTTCTTGTCATTTCACCATATGGAAACAACATGAGGCCACTCCTCATTGCTTTCAGGCTTTGGGAGCTGGTTTTTGTTTGTTTGCTTTTTTTATTCTGGACAATTAGCAGGGAATAGACTTTAACACTACCCCATAAATTGTCAAGGACCTTCACAGATTAATTCTTCAATTTCAGGTTGGTTATTTACAAGATCAGAATTGGGCAGGATCTCTAACCCTATTGCCTGTCAATTCCTTTTAACATCAATCTTCTTCTTTGCTTTCTTATTGCCAAAACCTGTTTCAGGCACTCATGGAGCTTGATAGAAATTGCCTTGAAAAGAGCTGAGTGATCAAAACTGACCAGATGTGCAAGATGAATATTCATGGTTTATTGGAGCAACCTCCACCCTCTTCTCAGAGAAGGGTATCTTCAGCTGACCTGTTGTATCTCATACAAATTACTGCCTCATTACCACTTATTCCTATGGAACCTTGCTGCAAGGGACATGAAGCTCATGTTAAATAATTCAGCTAAACCGTGAAAGAAAACTGTATCTGATACAGAGTGGAGGCACCTGAAATTGTCTGCCAAACGTACAAATGAAAAGAGACCTGAAGGAATTACAAGAACCAGCTTCTCCCCTTGGACATGAAGCATGGATGTTATCCTCTCTGATTTTAGACATCTGAAAGATAAGTGCATTTGCACAGGTCACCCGTAGTTTCCCTTGTGGAGAGTGAGGTCCACTTTGAGCATGTGACCAATTTCAGCTATTTAGACACCTGCTTTGGGGGGAAAGGCATAAAGTCGTTAGATTGTTCACATCAACCTCTGCTCTTTGTTGGGGGCTGAAATCTCCAGGAGAATCAGAGTGAAACCTACCCCAGACAGACACCACAGGCTAGAACTGAAGGGTGGCTTGTGCTTGCACTAAGTGTTTAAAATTCCCCAGGGGGTTGGACTAGATGATCTCTAGAGATTCCTTCCAACCCCATATCATTCTGTGATTCTGTGATTCATTCATCTACCAGCTGGCAATAGCAAAAGGTTACCAAAAGAGCACCCTGGGCCGCGGGTTAGCATCGGTCTCCAGTTCAGCAGCAAAGAGAGGATTTAATTTCGATTATCCTCACTTTCTCTGACCTGCCAGCACAATCCTAGACTGTTTCAACAAGGTCTAAAGAGGAGGACTCCACCTCTTTATGGGATTAACAAGTTGCTTGATAGCAGACAAAAAAACAAAAGCTGACAATGAGAGAGGGAGATCTGGCAGGTGATTTTCCTCCAATTCCCCATGAACAAATACACTGGCAGTTGCAGAGCAGTTGCTGGTTTGCAGAGAAGACAGTAGTGTCTTAAAACCCAAGGCAATAAGGGGCAGAGTGCTTTTTGTGGAGCAAAATCATGTTTGGGGAAGGCAGTGCAGTTCTTCCTTTAATACAGCCAAACTTCATACACGGCAAGAACAGGGGCTAAAAATAGCCTGGGATGCTAATGAGGGCCTGGCGCACACCGTATGTATGACAAGGTGATGATTCTTTTTGAAAATGAAATAATTTAAGGAGTTGTTTCATTTTGTTTCTTTCTGCTGGCGCAAAGTGTTCAGAAACACAAAGCTGTTTGGGTCTTCTTTTTTTTTTTTCTCCTTAATCTTAGGAAAATGAAATGTTAATGGACAAAGGAGAAAACGACTAGAAGCAAGAGTTGCTTTATTTTTCCTGAGGCTGCTCGCACATGATCAGCAAACAAAGTGGGTCGGAGGGAGTACTTTCATCACATTTCAGGTAGATTTCCACACAACCCAAGATGGGAGATTGGAATACTTCTTACACAGAAGGACTTTGATTTTCCATGATTTATAGACACTGGGGGCTGAAGCATCCACATTTTTTTTATTTCAGCCCAAGGCTTAGACATGTAGCTTGTGCAAGAGATGGACCGTGAGCTCCAGCTGGACCTCTCTGCAAGCCTGGGAGACTTCTGCATCCTCACAGCCCATTCCCAGGCCCTACACTGTCCCCCAGGAGTGCATGCATGATGCAGCCTGTCCTCAATTGTAAGCACTCCCTGTCCTCACCTTGGTCACCTCTCCTCCTGAAACCCACCTGGCAGTTCCAGGTTAGCTCAGGACACTCACTTTTGTGGGACACCCAATTTCCCAGCTGCCCATATAGCTCACACAGATGTTCCCTGGGGGTGAGATGTCCCACCATGCTGGGAGAGAGACGAGGGAAGGGCTTGCTCACATCTATGAGCAGCATGGATACAGAAGAACTGAAATCCAGCCCTGGACGCAACTGCTGGTGGTGAGGCTGAGCCCTCCCCAGCTCTGGTGTACCCAGGCAAAATTGCTCAATGGTTTGGGGAGGATGAGGGCATTGCATGACACAGGGCTGTGTAAACCATATCTCCGAAGGAAACCAGGCTGAAAATCAGAGCAGGAAGCTAGAAGTGTTTATGAAACTTATCTTTTTTTTCCTGTCAGTGGCAGCCAACTGCCTGCCTGTTAGCAGCCTACATTGGTGGACCATAAAGCATGCAGGAGATCAGGAGCTGTTTTCTGGCACATGCACACTTGCCTCCTATAAATACTACTCCAGGAGGGAACAAAACAGGTATTGTTTCTTAATGGTCCCATTAAACGGAGCCACACAGATGGCAATTAATGCATCATGACATGACTAAATTGTAAGAAGAAACTGCTGCAACAAGAAATCACCACAAGAACAACAGGATTCATTTTGAGATCAACTCCTTCTTTGCTTGAAGAGCTAGGGACCAGCCATTCCACATTATGAAAGATTTATTCGTCTGCTTTCCCGAGTTTCAGGTCACAATGGAGCTTTGTTATCTTTAATAGATTCATGTACTCCTTCCCTAGTGCTTTGTCAAGTAATAATACTTACAAGGCAATAAAAGGAAAAAGAAAACACAAAGAGAAGAACCACCCCCTGTGTCATAAGTCCCGGGTAGGTGAATGCATGTATGCATTTGTGTGTGTGTGTGTGTGTAGGAGAGGGGTTGTTTATTGCATCGCCCAGCACAGAATGAAATAATTTATGTACCATCTACATGCAAATGTATCTTTCATTTAGGTAATAAACTGCACCCTTGTATAATTTACCCAAACAATGAAGCTGCGAGGACACCGCTACTAATCTTCAAAAATCAACTGTGCCTTTTCAAAAGGGATTTTTGTCTTTCTATGAATTGATCAAACTTGACAAGTAATTTCAACCTAATGTTCACGGCTATCCTCCTCTCTCCTCACCATCTGTAGGTGAGAAATCCCATTTTCTGGAAGTGACAGGAGGCTGCAGACATCTGTAAAAAAAAAAAAAAAAGAAAAAAAGAAGTGGTTTTCCCAGAGCTACAGGCAAAACAGGGGTGGACTCAGGAAGGATATGAGTATGATGGATTCTTCATGCCTGCAACCACCCACATGGAGTCATGTTTTTTAAGCCACCAAGCTTAATAAGAGCAACTGAGAGACTAAAATGTCTTTGTATTTAAAATACTATGGTAGAAATGCTCCACTGGATTAGCCTTGCTCTTGTTAACAAATATAATAAAGACTCTAGAAAGAAATTCATTCTGCAAACTTATTACATCAATGAAAACTGCATTATAGACAAAGAGACTGAATGTAAACTCAATTTGCTTCCAGATTTATTTATAAAAATATCAGCTTTGAAAGCTGAGCAACCCTGCATCAAGCAATACAGGAGAAATTGGAAAAAGGCCAGTTATCACCCCACCAGGATCACTGACACGACTGAGATTAATCCAAAATGATTTGCACAGCTACAAGAGAGTTTTCTGCAAATTTTGAGATTTCTCCCAGAAATTACAATGTCAGCTTACTGGGGCCCTTTTTCAGCCATATCAGGACACTTCAGGGAATAAGGAGCAGTCCCCGTGCACCACTGGATGGAGATTCTGGTACTCCTAGGCTGAGCGTATCTAACCCCAGACATAAGCACATCTGTGTGCAATCCATATAAATACACCAATGCTGAGGGAGTAATTATTTTTTTTTACTTAGAAAACCTTCCGTGAACAAGCTTTCCTGCTTTCTGGATCACTGATGCTCCTAAGAAATCCTTCAGGGCTATTTTTCCTAGCAAGCAGGAGGTCCTCATGTGGGACACCAGGTGCCCTTACACCCAGCCCGAGGTGAAAGGATGTTTTTTTTCCACCATGCCTACATCTAGATAACTGGACCCAGGAGTGTTCTCAGCTGCTGAGTCCTTCTGCACATCTGCATGAGTCCTGCCTCCAAGAGCTGCAAGCCAGGTTTTTTCCCACACACAGAGTCTGCTTCCCACACAGAGGGATCCCCTACCTCCTCTTTTCAAACCTCTTCTGGAGCTATTTATTGTCACCTTTGGGACAGACCTGCTGAACATAAGCTAAAGTACTCATTTAATGAGGATGAGGGGAATAAGTGGTGGCCAGCAGGTGAGCTATGACTTGAGGCCAGCTTTAGGTCCAGTTGAAGCACCTGGCTATGCAAGGCATGAAGGATGGCTGGAGGGTGGCAATTCATTTGAATTTTTGAAGTTCTGAAATCTGCTTTAATTTTCACATTAGAAGAAATCCCAGAGCTTCTGATGGTTTTCACAGCAGGGGATTATGCCAAAACAGACCAAAAAGATCCTTTGAAAGATTGAAAAGGTCAGAGCTTTCAGATCTTTTTGTATTTCTCCCTCTTTGTTTCCATTCCTCAAGGATATAACCAGACAGTCCACCTCAAACTTCACTAAAGCAGAATGGGAGAACACAGTCAAAATCAATATATGACTGCAAAATATCTTCTACAGGAAAAAAAAAAAAAGAGCTAGCAAAACCCCACATTTTTTAATTAAAAAAAATTTCTCTCTGCAACTCACCTAAGCACATTTTCTTCTCAGACATCTCAGCTGAAATAAAATTTAGGCTTGCTTCTGTTGTTGGGTAGGTGGACACTGTGTTAGCTCCTGAACCAAGAAAATTATCTTCATCTCAGGGCCTGGTCACTGCTGGTTAATGCAGGTCATAGGGTTTTCAGATCACAGAAGCAAGAGCTGATCCCTTAAATTTGCCTCGTGAAGGCACTGGCAGCAGTACGTCAGTGGAGCAACGGCAGGTTAGTTGTGCAAGGACACAGACAGGACTTTTTTGGTCACAGAACTCACCAGAATGGGATTTCTGAGCCAGTAAAATGCCAGGTGTGCTTGTTTCTACTTCAACAAGGGGAATAGGATTTCATTTCCATTCTATTTTAACAGTGGTTTGGCAAAATACATTGCCTCTACTATCAACATTACTCTTGTAGGTAAAACAAAACAAAACAAACCTTCTATGATAATTCATCATTTTCTCAAATCATCCAGTCCTGAAGTATGCTAATTTTTTTTCTCCTTAAAGCCTTGGGCTTCCTGAGGTTGTGAACTTAAATCCTTGGTAAGGTCAGAGAGACAGACTCCTCCTCCTGATTCAGCTCTTGCACCTGCCTCGGTTGGTACCTCCAGGCAAAACGTCTTCTACTACTTATGAGAAGAAAATTTTACAGTGCTTTTCCTCTCCTCTCCTCTCCTCTCCTCTCCTCTCCTCTCCTTTTAGCTGTTGCTCTGGGCCATCTATCAACCATCACTCATGTCAAGCACGACCAGACCTGCTGTTCCCACCATCAATAGAAAAAAGTTCATTAAGTTCTCCAGATTGTTTGGGTCATTGAAGGGAGCAGGGCGAGAGCCCAATGCCATTGAAACCTTCATTTTTCTCTGAAAAGAGAGGTAGCAGCCTAAGTTACTGCCAATTTCCATAAAGCCAGAAAAGTCCGGCAGTATCAGTAAGATAGGATTCAGTCTGCAGCTTCTCATTATTCAGAGGGATGGGAGGATATGGAGACGCCAGAGTAATCTGGAGCAGACAATGAAAGTTGTCGAGGCTCCTCTGATTAAAACTGCAAATCCTACAACCCTAACCCTAATCCTCCCCTGTGGAAAGGGGAGATTAGCCCGGGTCCCGAAAAAGATAACTCTATCTTTTCCTTAAGTTACGTGTTAAAATTCAATCTCCTCCCAGGAGACACAGTGCATGGATATTGCTTTTTCTCTCTCCCTAATTAGGAAAGTATAAGAAAGTAAACACTGCTGCTTGCACAGTAACTGGAGCGAACTGCCTCTGCACTCTCTGATTGCTTTATTAGCACACTAAACTGACCCACACGGCAGGGAGGACAAGCCAAGGGAGTCTTTCCCAGCCCTTGGGGGTTATAGAATCATAGAATCGTCTAAGCTGGAAAGGGACCTTTAAGATCTTTGAGTCCAACCATCAACCTAACACTGCCAAACCCACCACTAAACCATGTCCTTAAGCACCAGGTCTACCCATCTTTTAAATACCTCCAGGGATGCTGATCCCACCACTTCCCTGGGCAGCCTATTCCAGTGCTTGATAACGCTTTTGTTGAAGAAATTTTTCCTAATATCCATGCCAAACCTCCCCCGGCACAGCTTAAGGCCATTTCCTCTTGTCCTATCACCTGTTACTTGGGAGAAGAGACTGGCCCCCACCTCCCTACAACCTCTTTTAGGTAGTTTTAGAGAACGATAAGGTCTCCGCTCAGCCTCCTTTTCTCCAGCATAAACAAACCTAGTTCCCTCAGCTGCTCCTCATAAGACTTGTGCTGATGTTTTGCAAGATGCTGAAGCAATCTGTCAGCTTCTGCTCGTATGTACACCAGTGTGAATCTGCAGCAGGCAGCCATGCTGGGGTACCACAGCTCCTCTGCCTCCTCAGGTCTCGCACACTCCTCTGGTCATAAGGAGCAATTTTTTTTAATGGGAATATTTTCTGCATGTACCAGGGGTGATCCTGATCTCTCTGAGGTGCCTGATCCAGCCAAATCTTTGCATTCTAAAAGCTGCCTTTAATGTCAGTGGGATGGGCCATGAAGGCTGCTTTCTTGGCAGCACACCGGAGGGGTGCATTTATGTTTTGAACTAAGGAGCACCCTGCAGCCAGGGCCTGTGGTGGCTGATGTCCTCCAGGGATGGGGACAGAGGCAGCCCTGTAACACAGGCTGCAGGCACGTTCAGAAGATGCTCAACGTTGGTACCTAGTGATGCACTCTTCCCCTCCAGCATCCTTCCGCCATCCTTCATTCCAGTAAGCCCCCCATGCATTTTTCCCTGGCTGACACCCCAGTCAGACCAGAGGCAGGCGTGCAAATCTTGATTGCACAACAAACAGGGAAGGACCATACAGACCAGAGAGGCTTTTCCCAGTCCCTGACTGGTACCAACAGTTCCTTGTCACAACAAGGCACATCCTTGACGAATATCCCTCCCCCAGCTTCTCAAGCCACTGTGCTCACCAGTCCCTCCATATGGGGCTGCTGGTTTTCGGCAGGAAAAGACCACTTTTGGAGGACAAGGTGGAGCAGAACCCTCTGGGAGAATTACAGCTGCCACAGGGCAGGGGACCCACTTCAGAAACGCATGCCATTGAAGGGCTCAGCAAACCCAACAGAGGGGCACCAGGATGAGCCTCTGCCTGTGAATTAACTCTTCTCAGATCCTGGAGAAGACGACAAAGTAGCAGCCTGCACTATTGTTTTTTGTCAGCCGGGCACTGACTGTGCTTGGATGGAGGCAATAATAACTTGGTGGTGTTTTGTTTCCAAACCAAACACGGATGAGACCTTTGAGATCAACTGGAAACCCTGCTGATGTCTTTAAAACACCTCCATGGAAGGAATGCAAAGCATTAGCTGTATTATTTATTTTGCAGGGCATAACTATGTTTTGAGACAGGGAGGGCAGTGCTCATTAGCAGCATAAATGTACCAACCTGTGTTTTCAAGCTATTAATATGGTGGCTAGTGTTAATGGAAATATAATAGAACGAGATGTTTTTAAAAGCACAGGATTTAGCACAGTCAGGGAAAGAAAAAAAAAGGACATTAATGAAATTTTAATGAGAAAATCAGCTTGCAGTAATTTTACAAGTAATGATTATTTCCTTGATTTGCCTAGCCTGAATAGCTTTGTCTTTGGTGGGATGCACTTGCAAGGCATGCATGTGAGGACAGTGAATGGTGCATTATTGGCCACAGCTCTGACTGTCCCAGAAAAGAAACACGGCCCAGGGTTTTACTGCCTGCCTGGATGAGAGGCTGGAGCCTGACCACCTCCTTTCCACTAAAGAGCAGGGAAGGCTCTTGGGCATGCCTTGGCCACAGGCTGCTAGTCACTCACTGTATCACACCTCAGCTCTCTCAGTTTATCCTTAGAGTCACCTACCCTCCTCCTTCAGAGTTGGAGCTGAAGTTCTTGACCTGGGTAGTGCAACTTGTCTTCCAGGAGCACGTGCACCTAATTAGGCACTTAGCATAAACCAAACAATACACAGGATTTTACTACTGCACACACATATATACTCATGCACACCTTGCAGAGGTTTCCTCTTTGCCAAGAAGTGGACCAGAGCTCTCTGTGGCATACTGATATGGGGGGACCATCACAGCTTTCCATCAGTGAAGCTGAACCAGAGGGACTGGATGGTGCTAATTGGGCTAGAAGGGCCAGGGATTTGTCTCACCTAGCGTGGAGCACCAACAGAGCAGTTGTCTCCTCCTGAACATCCCACACTCAGCTCAGTTTACTATCTGTGGGGAGGAATGGGCACATTTTACATCTGTCTTGTCTGACTGCTTTTGGACCTCTGTGCTAGGAGACGTCTTGCAGCTTGAAGGTGCTTATTTGCCTTCACTGGGGAAAACTTCTTCGACAATATCTGAGCCTGAGATCTCCGCTGCAAACTTGCTATTTGAATCCAGACAGACCTGGTCAGTCCTTCCAAGGTCCTCCTAAAGTCCTGCCAAGATCACTCTAAAAGACTGTATATACCTATATCAGTCTTCTCCACTGATGGCATCAGACACATCCAGGGTCTCAAGGAAAGAGCAAGAGAGAGGCTGTTTCAGGGACAGATCAGGATGATTTCTATACTACAGTTCCAATGGAGGTTGCTTGAACCTGCCTTATCCCACCCTGGTGGCAGAGAGAACACTCAGGCAGGAAAACTCTCTCATCCCACAGAGACAGCATCACCATCACCCTCTGCTTGGATTACATCTCCCCGACCCCATGTGTTTGAGAAGCTGTATCTGAGTAGCAGGGTTAAATCTATATGTATCTTCAAGGGCACAGCCTCAAAGAGACACCTCTTGCTATTCCTGGAGTCTGATCTCTAGGATATCCTCTCAGCCTCTCCCAGTTCTGCAGCTGTTATAGAGAGAGAACCTCTGCCACCCTCTGTAAGGCAAATTGTCGCTGGTCCCCCATAAAGGGCTGGATCATGGAGCCAGGAGAGAAGCCCCGTGTGGGAAAGACTTAAACCTGGTGCCAGTCACTGCTGGTACAAAATGCATAACTTTTTGGGCCAGGAAGGAAACTAATTTTATATATATATATACACATATATAATTGTGTAGTCTGAGCTCCTTGACAGAATTATGGGGCATTTGATTTCACTCCATATTTTCACACAGTGCTCAAACCTCCTTGCTGAGCTATGGCATGTGTTTTAGGAGGACATCCAATTGCTTTCTGAGGTCATCAGTGAGAAAACAAGGGGGTATCCAGGAGGGTCGTTGTTTATGATGCCTGCTTCTTTAGTACTGGTCACGCTTTTGCAGCAAAAGTAAACTTAAGCCCTGTCAGGCTGGAATGATTTGTCAATGTGATGTGCAGTGCTCTCTCCCCACTGTTAGTGCTCACCCAGACCTGTGAGCCACCAGTGTGGGGTGTGTGCTATTACCTGAGCTTTTCTTTGGTTTATGTTTGGGTTTTTTGGTGTGGGCTTTTTTTTTTCATTTGGGATTTAAAAAGGCTAAAGTGAGAACTGGAAGCCAAACCTTCATGCCTGAACTGCAGTGACTGCAGTACAGCGGAGGTAGCTCTGACCACTTCAAAACCTTAATACCCAGGAAATCAAGTGGACACCTCTAACGTTCAGAAGTCACTGGAGCGACTCACCGTCATTTTCTTTTCCCTGGTAGATTTATTCTGTCATTTGCTTTTGTTTGTTTTCTTTCCAGCATACTGTGAAATTTAAAATTAAAGTTCTACTCTGAGGGGAAAGGAGTGCAAGAGGTGTTACAAGTTATCTGAGCTGCTAAAGCAGAAGGGAAAAAAAATCAGCAAAGATATTGTTTGTCACCTGCCCTTTAAAAGGGAGTGTATGGCTCTGAAAGCTGTCATCCTGCAGGATGATGTTCACTTTAGTCGTTGTCACAGACAACGCAAAAATACTTTGGTCATTTTTCTTTTTTCTTTGGTTTTGCCAGCTGAATTTTCTGTGGACTGAACTTGTTCACCTTAGGTGCTAGTTCAGCAGAGTACATAAAACATGTATTTAATACTCAATGGGTATTAGCAGAACGGTTTGTAAACATTTTCAGGATGGAAAAATGTGCTTGTGCTAAAGCTATCTCCTCCTATAGTGAAGGGAAACAAATGATGGTGTGGAACCTCTTCGATTTTTTGCCGCCATCAGCTTTTCTCTAAGCAGAAAGCTGGACTTTGCAGCAACAAATCTTGTAGCATGAGAAATCAGAGATCTTTCACCCAGCTTCATAGTTTAAAATGTAGATGTTTACGTCTAAGCCCAGTAATGCAGCTTCCTTTATAGCCAAGGAAATAAGCACTCATAGAGTGCTGTCACTGGTCCCCTCTGAAAGCAGTGGTGAGAAAACACCCTCAGCCCTGGAGACCCTCATAGCAGTCGTAACTGCTCTCCACAGCCTTCCTTAAGGGTAAGCCTATTTTGTTCTTAAAACTTGAAAACCTTGAGTTTTCAGCTTTGAGCTCAAGTAGTTTCTTTCTTCAGTGAAAAAACTGAAGCTGGTTGCTGATAATGGCAGCACTTCTTCCTTTGGAATCCATTTGAAAGAGTCAGGTAGCACTACCAAGCTGTTCAGCTCGTGAGATTTATTTGTGTTTTCAGCACACTTTGAAGCTTCGAAGTGCCGTGTAAGTATTATTGGAACTGTGTTTTCAAGCCTGTCCATCACCTGCCTGATTGCTGCATACCTGAGCTTATTGCTACCCTTTGTAAACATCCACAAAACCTGTCTTGTGAGAGGTCATTACACGTTCATTCCCAGACACCTTTAAAGGATTTGAAAATGGATTATAAAGATTTACATATATATGTGGCTGTGTGTGTCTGTGTGTATGTGCATGTGTGTGTGCATGTGTATATATGGCTTATACATTTTATATGTATATATAAGAATATATGGAATAACTTGGAATTATATTAGAAGTTGGTGATCCCGAAAAAGAATTAACCAGGCATGAATTGTGCCTCTTCACCTTCATTTTACCCCTGATATGTATATTTGCGTGACAGCTTTGTTTCCACTGTCTCTGCCTGTGTCAGTGACACCTCAGCCTGTTGCAACAACAGGTGTGGGATGAGGAGGTCACAGCACTGAGGAACCAAGAAGGCTTCTGTCTCCTTGAGTGACCTGGACATCTCCCACCGCAGTGTGTCTTGGGGTATTTACTGGGCGTGTATACTGGTTACCTTAATAGCAGGAGAGCCAGAGGCCAGGCAGAAAGGAAAGACGTAGCTGTAGGTGAATAATCTACCGGTGGACAAGAACATCCCACAGTGATGCTCGAGCTCTGGCTGAGGCTGCCGTCGTGTTGCAGCCCAAGTCCCAGGGCTCATTTCTCAAAGGCTGGGCACAGCAGACAGTTAAGTCATTTTGTGCAGAGCAAGAAGCAGTTGTCAAGGAGCCTGGCCCCCTTCCAGGGCATGTCAAACCCTAAAGTAAGATGGGCAGGTCTTCACACTGTTTTGCATGTGTTTAAATCCCTTTCCTGGAGACTCTGTGGCCGGGGATATCTTTTATTAAATCACTGTAAAAAAAATTACCAGGCAGCTGCCTTTTGGTCTCTGCCTTCCCCCCTCCCTTCCTTTGCCTCCTTTCTCTATTGAAAATTGTGCGTTGCCCTCCAGAAAAGAAGTGGAGGAGCGTGGAGCTGTTACTGGGTGCTGTTATGGTGGGAGGCTTAGGGGTCTCAAAAGAGGGAGTGGATGAGGCAGAGAATTGAGGACCAATGGTTGACACCCCAGGAGGGTGCAAGCCCTGGGAAAGGGGCTTGTCGTCAAGTCCTTCACCTAAATCCCTCACGAACCCTGCAAACTGCTTCTTGCAGGGCCAGAACTAATATGCCTTTTTGCCTTAAGCAGGAAAGAATCCTTGCAATCCATCCAGGAGCTCACTACACCAACTTTTCTAACATGACATCTCCCTTTTAATGGTGAACTCAGCTGGATACAACCAACCACAAAGGACTTGAGCCATACCTGTTTCTCCTAAACATCTATTCAGAGAAATTAGCACAGCTGCACGTCTGAGCAAGTCTGTCCTGCTGAGACCTAAGGAAGAGGTTTAAAAGGAGGAGGCAGGTCTTACTCACGTAGCACAGCCCACTACCACAATGCACTTGTGAGCTACAACTATGTCAAGTCCCAGGGTGTGGGAGCAGCAGCCCTGTGGCTGCACCCATCCTACAGATTTGCCCCAAGCTGCAGTGGTAGAAATCTTGAAACTAAATTATTAAGAAGAAACATTTCAAACAGGGCAAGGCTTAGCCCTCCCTCTTGCCTAATGACATTTTTCACCTGTAAAAATTGCACCTCCCTGTTTGCACTTGCAAAACACTTCCCCGTGTACTTGCATCTCTCCCCACTCCCCTTTATTCCACCAAATAGCTTGCTTTTCCATCCCAGGTGGAAAGAGCCCGTGCAAATTGCAAGGCTGACCTTCTGAAAATGAGGCCTTGAATTACTCCTCTCTTGTATTTAACTTCCGATTTACCATATGGTAGGAAGATAAATTAGATAGGTTAATTAGGAAGCCCTGGAATTCTGTTCATCATTGTGCTGCGCAATCATAGATGCATCTTGCCTTTAGGACCCTGAATATGCTGACATGTAGACTTTTCTGCATGCCAGCCTCACGGCATCTCCATCACAATAAAGGAACGGGAGGGGGAGATGGTTGGAGTAGCCAAGCAAATCAGGAAAAACAACCAGCTAAATTGAGTGCTTTCTAATCTAATGCATTTAAGTCATACTCAATAAAGCTTGCCAACAATCCCCTGGCCTCTCTGCTGTAAAGATCACAGAGGCATCTGATTAGAATAACACGTGTCTTCTAAAAATCCTCTTTTAAAAAGATTTTCAGTCTGGATGGGCAACATGTAATGAATCGGAAATGCCCCTTTGTGAGCGTGGGGTGAAGGGGCCATTCACCAAGCCCACCCAGCCTCGGGAGTCCTACTGCTCCCTGCCTGCTGCAAGCTGGAAAAGCCATCAGCTATGGCAAGTTATCCCTTTCCTGCCAAAAGTAAATAAATGGAACAAATAGCCCTGATCAGTCCTGAATTCAAGTAATTTCCTGAAACCAGTTTTGGGCTTGAAATCCAAACCCAGTTTTACATATCAGGAAAAGCAGTCACACACCCAAGGGTCCCCGGGAGCCTCATCCCTCAGAAAAGTATTGATTTCAAGATGTATGTGATAGGACTTACAGTAACTTCTGTAAGGTAAGGCTCTTGGAGTTTAGGAAACAAGAGTGGGCAAGGATTTGAGGAGAGACTAGGAATACAGTGAGGAAATAGATAATGATGGTGTCACATCATGGGCACACTGCAAATCTGTGACATGGGCTGTCAAGAGGAGAGGAACACAAATATTTTTTTGAAGAGTAATTTAAGTTTTGCATCTGAATCTTGTAAAAACCAGATCAGATGAAACCTTGATTATATGTTGTAAAGGAGTACAGATTGTGCATCACATGCTTTGTTTGTGGGTGATTATTTGTCTGGAAAAGAGCAACTCCATGGACTATGTGCATCCACGCTCTATCTGTGTTTATTTCCAGGAGGAGTCTGAGCTTTCCTTTTGCATAATAGCTGGTGTCCGTGCCAGAAAAGAGTACTTTCTTGGGCAGATTTTGTCAATGTAATGCTCTAGCTCTGGAGATGTTCTCTAGCAGGGTCACTTGCTGCTTCCCCCTTGCCATCTTAGCAGAGCACATCAGCCTGGATAATGTCACAAATGAGGTGTCCAGGCTTCTTGAGGAAGGTTGAGTTTGTGTGTTGTATTTCACACGTGGCAGTAGAGCCAAGAAACCCCTCCAGGTCTCTCAGACTGCACCTGAGCAAAGCTTTGCTTGCAGCAATGGTGTTTAATGCACCTTCCCCTATTACAGTCCAGCTTCCCCAGACTGCTGGTATCTTTCCAGCCTGGGAATATTAGCGGACACGTGATGAAGAAGATGTTTCTCTCCAAGTCATGCCTATAGGTGATAGAAGAGCCAATTCACATGAGGGAGAAAGGGAGGGATGGGTGGATATTCAAGGAGGGATCCATATTGGCCTTCAGAGCCTCACCCAGCAATGGGCAGGGCAGCAATGCTGAACACAACAAAGTTCAGGGCCCCTTCCTACCATGTCCTCCTCAGAGGTCACTCTTGCCTCATTAGAGCTCTGGCTCAGGCTTTGTGGGGTGGGATAACCTCCCTTTTCTAATCTGTCTGCACCTGTGACAGCAGGGGATGTGGGAGGTGATCAAAGCTGCATGGCCTTCTAATTCCTTGCCCAACACCCACATCACTGGAAAATCCAGTTGAAGATGAAAGGTTAAGATAGCTGAGAAAATGTACAGTCAAAAGAGACTTGCTGCATACTGATGCATGGGGAGAGCTCGTAATATCAGCCATATTCTTCAGTTTTATCTACAGTCCCCACAACCTCACACTTTCTTTGGAAAATTGAATGGAATGAGGACATAGCTTCTGATATCCAATACCTGGAGAACCACTGAGCTGTCTCAGATTTGCAAACACATTTAAATTGAGCAATAAACCATCCTTGAAACTTGGTGACAGGCTCCGCTTATACTTGCTCTGGTAAAAAGGTTTCAATTCAGCATTAATGTACAGTGGTTTTACTGGGAATTAGACTTTTCAGCTTTAGCGTGGCATATGGTATTTTGTTGTACCAACAATTAGGTATTTACAGTCACGCAATTTTATGCCTAAGGCTAGCTTCCGCCAAGCAGAAAGGGTTTGCACATATGGTGCAGATTTCCTATAAACAAGGAGCTTAGGTGGAATAGCAAAGCAGTAGTTTTCACTCAAGCCTGATAGTACCTTGAAGAATCATAATTTCTCCTTGCTTGTTCCATCTCGGGGGCGTACAGCAATGCACTACCTCTAACCGTTCCCTACAGTGTGCCCCATAGAAAGTAACTTTTCCATTCTCTGTGTGGAATTAAACTAGCACTGTTACAAATCCTCCTTCAGGATGTTAAAGGATATAATAAGGAAAGCGTTTCTGACCTCCAGCTGACAGAGACACACAGTTTTATACTTCCAGTATAAGTGCTCCAATCCCCTGCTTGCTTTTTTGTTGAGCACTCTTTTGCAGCGCCCATGAAATCTCTGATTATTTAAAATAGTTAAAAATAGCCACGGGTTAAGAGCACTTGAACCTTTTCATACTCTTCAAAGAGTAATTTAAAAAACCTCACAGGGTTCATCATCCTGTTCCTGATCAGTATAATCTTTTACATCGTTGGCGGTGGAGTATCAGCTAGACCAAGGGAAGATGACTACTCACAAGTAGGCTGTTGAAATAAAAAGGTATTAAGCAAAAGGCTTGGACATTGATCAGTAATGACCTTCATCAGCTAAAATGTTTTTGTATTTTAAGTGAACTAATGAGCTATAATTATTAGCAATCCTGGAGACGGTGATCAGAGAAAGCATTTTGCATAATTCAAACAGTACAATACAAATGGAAACACTGTTTGTCTCAAACAATCAGACAAGGTCCCTTTTGTTATAATTAAATGTTATCACCTTCCTTGCTTCTTAAAATGTGCTTCTCACTGTATACTTTGATGTCCTCATGCCACTACCCCGTCACTATTTATGGCACAGTCACATCTGCCGTAGCAATGGAGGTTTTGAAAATGTTTTACCTGACTTTTAACAGATGGATGTTAATGGGATATTTATTTACAGAATAAAATTAAATCGAAGCTGAATCTTAATGCACAATTTACATAATCAGCTTTGTTCTGAGCTGGTGAGCTGTTTTTCCCAGCACTTGGGACCCTTCAGTCACAGCTGCATCAAAGAAACAGCCACTGAGAATGGAGATTAAACAATTTCCTAAAGCTAGAAGTCTTGATGAGAATCTATTATTCCATATTAGAATCCCATAATTTCTCCAGACACTGCCATAAGATCAAAGATGTATGTTAGAGCTTTGGCATAGCCCACGATCAAAAGGAAGATGTTCGATTTGCATTTAGAAAACATTTCTGTCAATTATATTTTTCTAAAAATCTGAAAGTTCTGCAATTTTACCTTTTGCGCACAAAACAACAACAAAAAAAGCAACTATTAACCCAGAGGCACAGAAAGCCTGAAAAGCTAAAATGTATATATTTATAATGAGTTTGGTGAGATTTGGTTGTGCTGTTTATGTGATCTAACTATGATCCTCCATCCTGCTGATGCTCAGCTCAGCTGGAGTTTTGCCATGGGCTTCAAGGAGCGTGGGACAGAACCCTCAGATGCAATGCTGAAAACCTGCTTAGTGGCTAAATCCCTAACTCCAAGGCTGGGTGAATGGCTATGAGCCACTGGGATCAGGCTGGGGAGCTGATGTCAGGTTCAGGAAATAAGCTTTTACTTTTTGCCTACAAGGAGAGACAAGTGACCTCTGCCAAGTCACAAAAGCTTCCCATCTCACGGAATCACAGAATGATATGGGGTTGGAAGGGACCTCTGGAGATCATCTAGTCCAACCTAGAGCAGGTTGCACAGTAACTTGTCCAGGCGGGTTTTGAATGTCTCCAGAGAAGGAGACTCCACCACCTCTCTGGGCAGCCTCTTCCAGTGCTCTGCCACTCTCAAAGTAAAGAAGTTCCACATCATGTTTAGATGGAACTTCTATGTTCAAGTTTGTGCCCATTTCCTCTTGTCCTGTCACTGGGCACCACTGAAAAAAGACTGGCCCTGTCCTCTTGACACCCACCCTTAAGTATTCTGCCACTTTGCTCTGGTGAGACCTCACCTGGAGTATTGTGTGCAGGTCTGGAGCCCTCAATATAAGAAGGATATAGACCTGATGGAGAGGGTCCAGAGGAGGGCCACAAGGATGATCAGGGGGATGGAGCACCTCTGCTACAAGGACAGGCTGAGGGAGCTCGGGTTGTTCAGCCTGGAGAGGAGGAGGCTCCAGGGAGACCTAATAGCAGCCTTCCAGTACCTGAAGGGAGCCTACAGGAAGGCTGGGGAGAACCTGTTTAGAAAGGCCTGTAGTGACAGGACGAGGGGCAACGGCTTCAAGCTGGAGGGGAACAGATTTAGATTGGAGATTAGAAGGGGGTTCTTTACGGTGAGGGTAGTGGAGCACTGGAACAGGTTGCCCAGGGAGGTGGTTGAGGCCCCTTCCCTGGAGATATTCAAGGAGAGGCTCGACGAGGCCCTGGGCAACCTGGTCTAGTTGGGGGTGTCCCTGCTGACTGTGGGGAGGTCGGACTAGATGACCCTTGGAGGTCCCTTCCGGCCTGGGAAATTCTATGATTCTATGATTCTATGATTTATAGGTGTTGATCAGATCCCCCCTTAGTCTTCTCTTCTCCAGACCAAAAAGACCCAAGTCCCTCAACCTTTCCTCATAAGAGAGATATTCTAGCCCCCTAATCATCTTCGTAACCCTTTGCTGTACCCTCTCCAGCAGTTCCCTTTTTCATTCAGGGTGTTGCCTGGGAAAATGTATTAAAGGATGAGACCATGTCTCAGGCTCTTCCCACTTAACCTTGGCCACTCCGGGCTCTCTGCTGCCAGCAGGGAAAGACCTGCATCCCTGGAGAGGTCTCTCTGGCAAGTCTGCCTTCATCTATCAGTTGCAGAAGTTACCTCAGGTGGCTATGGGACTCAATTACTGCTTTCGCTTAAGTGCCTTCACCTAGGTGGGCTGAATGCCACTTTGGAAAATGCGGTAGTGTTTTAAAGCTGTCTGCTTTAAGCCAGCCAACAGCTTCTGCAGAAAACAATTTCTTCATGCACCTTACCCGAAGAGTTGTTCCCCCCTTCTTAGCATCTCACTGCATGAATACTGTGAGGACTCTATGCTCAAATTTGAATACCAAAATAAAAGAAGGTGACTGGTGCTGTTTCAGCACAAAGATTGCGTGAACAACATCCACCATCTCCTGCATTTAAAAGTACACTTATGGCTAATTCCATGCTGAACTGGGACCAACTCTGGGAGGACCAGACTGGGCTGCTGAGAACCCCAACAAACAGCTTGCACCACCATGGAGAACATGAGTTTTGGCCAATGCCACAGCTTCTGAAGCACATCCCCAACTTCATGGAATCACAAGCAAAACTCTGAGAAAACTGTCTTCGGCAGTTAACAGGAGCAAGCCAGGGCTCAAGAAAGCTCAGATCACTTTAAAAAAATTCCTGAATTGCAATTTAGGGTCATAAGGATGTGGTGGGGCTACTAAGACAAATGCAAAAAGCCAGGGTGCGTGTTATATGAAGACAGTACAAAAGCAGCTGTTTTAGCCTACCTAATAAGAAACGAGAACAGGAATGTCAGCATTTGCACAGGGCCCAGCTACAGGCAATAATCCAATTTTCAGGGAAGCAAGAGGCTGATGGTGACCTTGCCAAAAATCCAGCTTTCCAAAAATAGTACTGACAAATGAGTAGTGCAAAAATAAGGAGCTAATCAGCAACAATAAGGAGAAAGACAGAAAGTTTGTCTTTCTGCAGAAGGTAAATTATGCACCATAAGAATGACATCCACCCATTTTAAATCAGAATAGCTATCAGTTTCCAGGAACTTGTAAATCAGTGAACAGTCTAGGAAAAAAAAATTAAGCTTACTATGTTTTTTTTTCCCCAAACCTACCTAAATGTTATGATAATGAACAAGTTGTTCCTGTAAATACCCACTGCTGTGTTTTCCCTCCTTTGGTACTTTAAATAGGTTGCAAAATCTGTGAGGCTAGCCCTCCTTACCAGCACCTACTCTGGATGGAGACCAGAGTGATGGATAGTGTCATGGCCCCCACTGAAGTGGTCAATGACACTCACCGGGGGCATGGAGCAAAGCAGAGAATGGGCACTCTCCCCATGAAGTCCTGTGGCACTCTGCAGGCAACTCAGTCAAATCTCACCTCTTGTGCCTTCAACATTGAGTAACAGATCGAGCAATACTCATGTAGACCAAGCAATACTTGTGATCATCTGCCTTCCTCCCATCACCCAGAAGTGATCCTCCACTGTAGGCACCAACTAGGCCCATTTTGTAACCTAATAAGTGCAAACTGGAGATGTGATACCTTCTGGAAATGTGAGAGTTTTCTTGGCACGCATTCCTCTGCAAGATTAAGTGCTGGGCAGTCATTATGGGCATTGTTATCTCAGCACATGACAGGCTTGAAAAAACTTTACGGCAGGAGGCAGTTGAACTTCTCTGTGAGAGATGCAAAAATCACACCGGGTATAGACTTTTTTGTAACCAGGAAGATCAAAGACCCAAAGCAATGACCAAAGCATGAAGGGCTCACAAAACCTAATTCCCTCCAGAAACATCATTAGCATTCAGGAGAAGTAGCCTGAAGATCCCCTGAGGATCCTACATGCATTCCTGACAGTCAAGTTCTGGCCAAACTAACTCAATTTTATTCCCAAGGTAATAGTTTCCCCACACAATGGAGGGATCCGAGTCAGCTGCTTAATGAAGGTATCTCACAGAAAGCCAAGCCAGGGACTGGAACCGGTAACACACATGCTTACGAACTTGTGCCACTTCACCATCTGGTGAAGCACCTCCTCTGCTCAGAACTGCCAAGGCTCTCACTCAGAGAGCAGGATATGTCCCCTCTAACTCAGAGAGCACCAAACTGAATGTCTAAGTCGGAGCTAATTGCCCTCAAAGCAACTATAAGCAGGTGACTCCAATTGGTGACTCAGCCCATCCTAAAACATTTGTCTAAGAGACGTCAGACAAATCACAGCCTGAAGGTGCCCATTTCTTCCTATAGACTAGAAAGGAAGCCCACGGTGACTAGCTGGTATCTGGATGCCCTGTCCTGGGTGGAGACTTGACGTTAGGTGAGATGACACCTCCCAAGCACCTAGTAGAAAGCTGCATGTCCGTGTGTCTTTCCTGCCCATGTACAGGGATGTGGTAGGAATCAGTGCCCTGACCACTGGCAAAGGAACAATTTATTTCTTCTAACAGAACACAAATCATTTTGTTAAAATATGGACACACAACTAAAGCTTGTCACTACTGCTACTCCTCTTCAGAGCTTGGCATTAGAGTCTTCACAGACCCCCTCCTGACTCCTAACAAGTATTATGTTAAAACACAATGAGGGAGACTGTTAGGAGAAAAGGATTGTGTCTGAAGGCACAGAAGCACGAACATGTTCCACAGCATGGGTCTGATGTATTTATCTATATATAGTTGTAATCCTGTCATCAAGCAGGAGCGGCTTGCTGCACATCCTCCAATTAATGGACATCATCCCTCTTCTTCCCGCCTGGTCCTTACACATGCAGCTCTCCCTGCACCACTGACAGCCAGCCCTTTACCTTCAACCATGAGAGAAGATTCGCCTCAGCATCTTGAAGTCCTAACAACAGAAGAAAATACCACTTACTTTAAGCCTCTGAAGTAAACAGTCATCACTGGTAATTGGCCTGGTGTTGTCTGAGTGAAATAGGAGTTGAAAGATAATTCATCTTTTAGGTAATTTGGTGCCAAATCACTTAGAGAGCTATAAACCAGAGTGACAACCTGCTTCTTGGGTCCTGTTGCAAGAGGCAAACCCCACCACAACCTTCCCTTTGCTTTACAATAATGCTCCTACAATTGCTCTGCAGAAGTCTCCTTGTGCCTGTCTTGTCAGATTACCTAAAGATTCCTCTATTCTGCCTGCAGACTGCGACAAATTGCACTGCGTCAGGGATGTCCAAGACAGAGCAAAATGTGTTTCCAGACACCCTGGCCACACAACTGAGAATAGACCTGTTTTTTATCAACAGGTTCTCCATCTGAATTTTCTTTCAGCAGTGAGCTATAAATAAGACACTAAGCTGTCTTTCCTATACACGCTGCATCCTAAAAGTGCCATTTATCAGCTAATAATGATCTCACTTGAAATCAGTAGGATTATTCAAGTGTACCAAAACAAGGCAATTTGAGAAGAATTAAGCCTAATTAAGGTACAAAATGATGGAGGTAATTTACAAATAACCAAGGCAGAAGGGGACATGCTGTTCTGGTGGGCAATGTTTGCTTTATGGTTCTGTTATGCTCTGAGGCAAGAGACGGATTCTCTTCTGAGGGGGAGCTTTAAACGAGGGAAAGAGACAACAATTTAAGTGGGAATGTGGGACTGGGAAAAGGAAACAGCAAGAATGTACGTATATGGCACATACAGTGACTTTCTGTGCCCCATTGTCTTTCCTGGGCCTGTCTCATCTGGGAGGCTTCATTTTCCATGATCCACTGTCATGCTTGCCCTATATGAGAGGGAAGGCTGGCGTTTGGCAGAAGACACAGTTCAGCCATTTAACTTGGCCAGCCATAAAAAAGAAAGGGACCGCTAAGGATTCAAATTCAGCTCGCAGTTGGGATCCTCATTTTCATCCCTCTGAAAAGTATAGCCAACAGAAGTGTGAAAAACATCAATTATCTTTTGAAAATCTAAGCCTTATTGTTAGAAACTTTGAAAAAAAATGCCGAAAAACATATTTTCCTGAAACTAGGCAAATTCATGACAGTCACCCACATTGTATAATCAGAAGGTGAAATACATCTAAGTAACGTAAGAACGTTTCAAAATAACACAACGTTCCCCAGATGTCTTCAGGCTCTACTGGGATTTTATTCAATTCCCTGAAACAAGGAGAGAAGCTTTCCAAGTAATTGGACTAACAGGCCTTAGCACCAAGCTTCACATCTCTCCAAGCTGGCGCTCAGTTGCCAGCTTCTGCCCTGCCTCTTCATATGCTGGGAACGTGATGGCAATGAGCTCCTTTTCCAGCATTTCCAATTGAACCCTGATGTCTGACACAGTGTTTTTCACAACATTCAACTGCATCTTCAATTCATTGTAATCATCATGGAAGGATCTGCTCGTATTGTAGAGAATGGGACAGCCCTGTTCCTCCCCAAGTAGATGATTCTCTTTCAGGAAGATGTCAAGGAGTTGGTATAATTCCTGGAGAGCCCAGACAATTTCATGCTCACTCAGCATACTTGGGGAAGACTTGATCTTTTTCTGGGTTGGAGTGGTGCTTTTTTCTTTATCTTCATGTTCCAGCTGGGGCCCTGGGCTACCTTCTTCCACAGCTGTGATGGTGTCAGTATCCTGCTGAAGATCTGAGCTGGCACCCTTGTTCTCTTCATGAACTCTGATGGGTTTTTCATCTTTCCAAATGATGGGGACTGTTTTATTCTCCTGCTGGAAATCCTGTGAGACTCTGTTCTTTTCTTGGACCACCTGGAGAGCTTTGTCTCCTGAGCTGATTGGAAAGCCTATGTTCCTCTCTTGAAAGAATGGGAACGGCTTATTTTCCTTTTGGGGGCTTTGCTGAATGGCATCACTGTAAATAACCTGGACAGCTCTATTCTTTGGCTGGAGACATTGTAGAGATTTGTTTTCTTCCCAGAGCATCCTGTTCTCAATCCGGAGGACATGGTTTTCCTCCCAGAGTGCTCTGTTCTCCTCCCAGATGCTCCACTCATTCTGTGCCTTTTTGCTAAAGAGTTTCCGTTGGGAAGTAATGGGTGGCTGGCAGAACATCTCATTCACCCATTTACCGTCCACAAAGACAAACATGTCATCCCTCAGTTTCATCCGGGGGGTGATATATTCCATCTCGGGCTCTGGACACTGGTTCGTTAGATCAAAAGCAGACATGGCCTTTCTTTAGTGGTTTGAGGAAGACTTGTGGGAAAAGGCTTCTTCCAAGACTCCTGCAAGAGGCCACTGTCCACTGGCAAGGAGTAGGTGACACAGCAGGGATGGAGAAGCTTGATCTAGAACTGAAAGAACAGCCAATACAAATGCACAGAGTTACTGCCAAAATTCAAGGTCAGAATTAAAGTCCATTGAAGGACAAGAACAAGCAAATAAGTCAGTACCCACAGTCGATTCTGTTGCTTCTTTGACTCTGGGAGGTAAGAAATACACCAGAAATGCAGTTTATAGAGGCTGAGAAAATTGGCATTGGTAGATAAAGCAGCATTATGGCTGCACACAAACTTTGATGTAAAATCTGGATTCTTCTTTTATCTCTCTACCTCATTTTTGTAGACACATAAGGGGGTAAGATGCAAAAGTATTTTGCACCTCAGAATAGCCCATTCCCAACTGAGTGACAAATGAATTAAAAATCATTACGAAACTGAAACCACTTTTCAAAACAAAACATTTTTAAAGGATGATAGTGAAAAACTAGTCTCAAGAGCAGCTTTTTCTTGTTAATGCTCAGTAGCCTGTGTTAACAGGACACCACAAAATGTGTTGGCATTTCTGATTTTTAATCTTAAAATCCACGGAACTGTGAATAGCAAGAGCTGTGAACTGTGCAATATGCACAAATAATTAAAAATTCAAACCTCAGCCCTGGAACATTGGGACTAGGAGAGCTCTGTTGCTCTTTGCATGTTTTTCTGATAAGTTCCCATCACCATGGTCCAAAAACTGTCACAACCCATAGGTAATTCTCCATCTTTCCTTCTATTTTCTCCCAGATCACTCTTTTCTTTATATCCTTTGATAGCTCTATTATTTTTCTTGCTTTCTAGGCTTGCAATAGTGATTGCTCATCTCTTTCTCGCAGTCTATCTGCCTCTTTTTCACATCGCCAGAAAACTCATCTTTTTAAAATCCACACTGCTGGGCTGTGCCTCCAATGCTTCTCATTTCAGTCACAGAAGCCTCAGACTTATCTGTTAAACACCCTTCCTTCCCTCTGCCCAAAATGTTGCTACTTAAATCACCTTCTAGTTAAAAGTAAACCTGGGCAAGTGAAGGATTTCAGTATTTTACTTGAACAAAAGAAAAAAACATCCAAAAAGTGGCTTATGCTAAAGAAAATCTTATTTTTTCAGTTTTTACCATGATTAAATTTGTGTGATTTTCAAGACGTAGTCGTTTGAGCTGAGGTTGAGCTATACTTATAACCAATTGTTAGAATTCTTCAGGCTTCTGCACAATGTTTCTAACAGCACAATTGTGCCATTTTCTAGTATTAAAAAAAAGAAGTTGGCCATCAAATTTCACCCAGGTATGCCCTTTTCCCTCCCTCAGGTCCCTCAGTTGCCCTCCTGTCCCTTGTGAAACCCAGTTCTGCCTTTCTGTCGGGGAGGAGAGCTTTACAATCGTGAATTTTACCCCCATGTCTCTGCCCCGAGCGTTAGGCATGGAGTGACAACCATGTACAAGCTCTTCATACCCTCCAGCTCTGCCATCACACTGTGCACCCCTTTCCCTGTTTTTGCCCCCTCCTTTCTAAAATCTGCCACTGCCCCTTTTCCCTGCCACCCCCACCCTACAGAACTGCAGCTCTGGGCTGGGCTCCTCCAGGTTACTTCCGAGAACCAACATCTATAGATGCTTCCTTTACTTCCTTCCCAAGTTTGTCCAAAAACTCAGCAAATTATTGATCACATTCAAAATCCAAAACCCCTTAATGCAGAAGATGGCAATTACAGTGTAAGTCTGTTTGCAGTAACACTTGATTTAACTACAGTAGGGTCTTCTTCGGACTTTCGAGGTTGTCTCCTGCATCACCATTTGGCTTATCTCGCATCAGAATCATATTTTCACTCTGCTAAAAAGGATTTCCTCCAAAACTCCCAGTTTTGGGGGCTTTTGTTGAGAGCAGTACATGGCTCCCTCTCTTCCACTCTTTCCCTCACAGCTTCACCAACCCATCCGAGTCCCTCGGGGCATCCCAGTCCCAGAATTTCCACCAGCAGCCCCAGGATGGGTAGGTAAATCAGCCACAAGGGAAACTGATGCCTAAATATCCAGATGAGAAGCAGAAGACATGGAGCATCATAAGCCCAGACCCACCTGCCACTGCTTACCATGGGCAGGCAGCTAGAGTTGATAAAGTCACTTATATTTAAAGTGTTTATGTGGCAAGTTTTCAGGATAAACAGAAACGTATAATATATACAGCATTGAAGGACGTTGTCTTGGGGACAATTAAGTTTGACAGGATCTCTGTCAGCTCTTTTGCACTGCAGGGGAGACATCAACCCGGGCTTCAGAGAGGCGGTACCACTTCTCCCACCTTCCCGTATCATTTCCCTTTATCTCTGAATTAAATAACCCTGGGAAATGCTGGGCAGTCGGGGTGGAGAGGTGGAGAGGCAGGGCTGGGGGGAAATCACATGAAATCCAGCCAAGCTGGCTAATCTGGCAGCGCTAAATTACGATTTGGCGTGTGCTCACCTGCTCACCGGGGCTGATGGTCTTCCTTCTCCCTGCACTCCTGCCAAGCACGGAGTCCTGCTTGAAGTCCTGCTGAGGTCCTGCTGCTGCCAGGGTGTCCGGGGCAGCACTGGTGGCAACAGGAGACAGGGGGGACCCACTGTGATGCAAGCACTGGCAGGGACCTCCCCCGAGAACCAGCCCCCCAGCTCCTGCCCCGGGGACTGTGAGGTCCTGCGCATCCTTGTACAACCCACTTCTGAGCTCCTTCCCCACTGGCCCCCAAGGACTCTCTTTGATTTTTCCCAGCACTGTGGTTTTGGGATATTTCTCATGGAAATGACCTTTCTGGTAGTTCAGCTCTCATGCCCTTTCCTGAACCCAGACTTCCCGATCTGCCTTTGATGCTCATAACTGAGAGCAATTTGGACGGATTCTTTCTCCTTCACACCCCTTTAAAACAAACTTTGTTTTTATTCCAAATCTTTGAATTATATTTCTTGCTGAACTGATATTGACACATTCCAAAATCACTTCTTGGTATACACTATGAGACCTGAAGTTGTTTTCCAAGGACAACGTGGGTTTAGGAGTTTTTCTTTGACTATAAGGTTAAGAGCAGACTATCACTGAACACTATTAAGAAGAAAATAGAGTATGCAGGGCATTCAAGCATTGCAAGTTTAGATATTATTTGTAGCAGCTATTCCCGCTTCCATGTCTTTACATTTCTAATGATCTCATTCTCTTTCTTATTTGCTACATCTTTCAGATGTGGAATATTTTTTTCTAATCAGGGTTCTTGAATAATAAATACAGCAGTTAATTTCTTTTCCAGTGAAAATTACCAACTTGACATCAGCCTCAAGGTGACTTTTATTGCTTTTGGAAGTTGGAGGTACAGTTCAGCCTTGGTGTTAGCAAAGATGATAAACTCAGGTGTAAAATTCTTCTCTGTAATTTCTCCCTTGCTTATATTTAATCTCAGACAACAAAAAACCATCACAGGTTACTATGGCAACTCCCCAGGGACCACTCTCCTCTATTCAAGCCCCAGGATCCTGAAAAGGAAAGCAGGAAAATGTCCTGAAAAGAGAAAGAAAAAGATATCATGGGGTGCTTGTGCTTGGCCTTCCATCAGATGGGAATTTAAGGGTGCTGCCCAGGTGCAGCAGTTTTCAGGAGAGGTGACTGGAATGGCTGATCTGAACTTCTGAAGAACTGAAGCTGTGGGCCACTAAAACAGACCTTTGATGAACATTTTAAGGTCTAAAAGCTAACTGGAAACTGTGTTAATAGAGACAGGCACAGCATAGGAGTGGTCAGCAGACAAAGCCTGCTTAATCCAGAGCCATTGAAAACTAACTTAGCAGTGTACCTTTGACTTTTCTTATGTAATATTTTCCCTAAAGTTGAATGAAGTTCTTTTGGCAAGTCATTTATTTGCTGAAAATTGTGACTTGAAATACTAATATATTTGGATGAAATTTAGTCAATATCATCAGATGTGTATAGGCATAAATGGAGACGTACATCAGAATTGGAAATGCTGCAATAGCTCACTGCAGATTTTTTGTAACAGCTACACTGATTTCTGAGTTGGACTCTCAGAAGGACTGAGATGTCATTCACAGGACTACAAAGGCAGAAATAATGCTGAGTGTGTTCCCCTCCCTGCCAGGAGACAAGTAACCCCTGCTCTGTAAGACGGGTTTGAACTAACTTCCCAGCTGAGTGCTTTGTCCACAGCTTCAGACTACTCAATTTCTCCAAGTGAAGTTATTTCACTATACAAAGGATTAAATTTTAATTGCAACTAAAGCCATACCCCACATCCTACCTGCACATCTTACACCAGCCTGTTCAGCTGACTTGCTGTCCTTCTTCCTGGCGATTATCTCATTCTGGAAAGGATCCAGCGGGAGAGAGTGGATGATCCCACACACATTCACAATATTCTCCAGTTTGGAAATGCAGCTTCATGTTGGGCTGCAAGAGGTCACCATCCAGTGATGGGCTGGAAATGGAGGGGAGACTGAGGGCTGAACTGCTGCCATGAAGAACTTTCAGAAAGTTCAGGGGGATGCCATCCCATCCTCCTTCCCATCAGGAACCGTGGCATGTACCTACAGTAAATCTGAACCCTTTCCTTCCTTTGCTTGACCTGTTAAAGTACCTGCAATCAGAATAATCTGGTTTTTTTTGTAAAAGCATAATATTTCTTTGAACTTGGAGCATCTTCTCTCTTTTTATAAGCGTGTTATACCACTGAATTTTAATTTGATTAAACCAAAGACATCCACTGCCCCTTTCTATCGCCCCAATTTCATTTGTGCTTCTGAAACACCAGCCTTTGTTCATGTCAGCACAGGCTGGTCTCACCACACTCTCATCCACTCTTCTGCAGGGCATTAAGCCTGGCTGCAAATCCCACTGAGTCACTCAAAAGATTCTTGCATATTTGAGTGATCTTGAGTCATCTCCTGACCTGAATAAATGGATAGGGAGTAAAAATTATGTTTTCTCAGTTTTTGAGGCAGTGAGGTGTCGGGAAGGAGAGGTGATGATGATTTCTCAGACTTGTATTCTGCCCAGGAAGAGATGAGTGCACTTGGTCAGCAGTGTAAAAATCATTAATTAAAGCCTTCAGAACAGGGTTGTTTTTTTTCAGATGAATGGCTTGAGGGGCTCAACTATGCCACCATCTATTCGAACTAATTTCCCTTTCAGAGACAGCATCACAGTGCTGCTGCCAGTGTGCCTCAGTGTAACTCCTACTGTGCAATGCTGTGCAAAACACCAAACTCTGCTTACTCATGTCAACACCAGCCAGGATGGTTGAGTCAGCTGAGAGCTGAAGTGAGGGGTGGAAATAATCTACTTTTATACCTTTCCTCTGGTCCTGATTTAATTTTAGACACTGGGCAAATCATCTGTTCCCATATCCCCATTTCCTCAGGTTGTCAGTGAGTTTGGGATACTGACATTCTGGTGCAAGCTGTCAAGAGAAATTAGAATCATAGAATCATACGGTGGTTTAGGTTGAAAGGGACCTTAGAGATCATCTAGTTCCAACCCTTCCTGCCATAGGCAGGGGCACCTCCCACTAGACCAGGTTGCTCAAAGCTCCATCCAGCCTGGCCTTGAACGTTTCCAAGAATGGAGCATCCATCCAAATTAGTTCTTACTTGTAAAGTGGCTTGAACATGAAAATCACTACAGCAAAGAAGCTCTACGCACCACTCCTATTTATCCCCAGGATTGTAATACACACATTGTTTACAAGCTGAAGCAAAACATTTGCCTTTTGCTTGTAACTGACATCTTACAGATGTCAGGCTTTGCGTTGTTCCATCTTAGATCTCATTCCCACCTTGCTTTCATTGCACTTCAGCTATGAATATTTTAAAAAACATATCAAAACCATGTGCAGTCTCTTGGTCAACTCTAAGCCTTTGCCTGTCAATGCTATTCTTTTGTGCTGTGTCTCTGTGATGTATCACTTGTCACCAAGAAAATACTCACAGCCCAATTACAGTATCACTGTCCTACTTCTGTCTACTTCAACTCTACAGCATACTCTGTGTTGCTGAAAAAAACCCCACTGGTTGTTTATTGTTGATTCAGTATTAGCAGCAATAGTCACTGGTGCATTTATTTTTGTGGAGAGGGCAGAGGCACGCTCATCGGGGGTGATGGAGGTGCAGAGCTGACACAACATCTAAAGAAGCTCTTTGGTCTTCCCATCCACTGGGACAAATTGCATGGGTACAGTTACCTCAATGTGTCATGTGTACTGTGGGGTATCTTACATGGACTCCAGGGTCCACTCCAAGAGGCAGACCTGCCACCAGGCTGTACCAAACCTGCTGGCCCTGATCTCTGATACCAACAAACCCCGAAGAGCAATAGGCACCAGACTTGGGTCTATGGTGGCTCATCAGTCAAGTGATGCTCCAGCTCCCATTACTGTGCTGACTGACTGCAGGAGAGCTTAAACACTGCAGGCACATGTAGACATCTTAAAGTAGGTGTCTACAGTTTGGAGGTGAATCCTTCCTGGTCTACAGCATTGACAGATATGGTGTGCAACCTCTTAAAGATGTAGCTGTCTCCCCCTGCACTGACTGCAGAGAGCTCTGCAGTGGTTAACCTCTCCGATTAGGTGGTGAGAAAGGAGCCTCACACCCTAGCAGAGCCCTGCAGATCAGCTTGGTTCCCACATACACCCTGCAAGGGAAGGTGCTGCCCAGCCAAAGACTGCTGCGTGGCCTGGGACACCTAAATGGCGTCAGCTTGACAGCAACGAAAGCTTTGTGTTAAGAAACCCTCTTCCCAGGGGTTACAGAAACCATGTGCAAAACCCCTGTCCCCCATGGGCATCAAGCAAGAAATGCAGAAAGTGTGGGGATGGGGGGAACACTAAGGAACGTCCCATTTCATGAGCAAGGGCAGGAGCTGAGAGTCTCAATGAGCGGAGGAGACCACAAGAGCACAGGCTTGATTTGTGATGTCCTACAAACAGCTGTGAGGTTTGGGAGTCAAGGGTGTTTCAGCTAATTTTGAATATGGTGGTTCTTTCACATGACAAGTCTCGCTGGGTGAGAGGAAAAGTCAGCGGCTCCATTCCTGATTGACAGGGAGAAAATTGAGGGTTCAGGCTTATTAAACAATCTCTAATAGTGATTTATGGGGTCCTGTACATTTTAATCTAACAAAAAAAAAAAAAAGTCATCTAATTAGCTAAGTGTGTAATCCTGTATATTAATTGTCTATTAGCCACTTCTTAATTGTAATTGAATGCTTATAAAATAGCATGTGATGGCCACGTAGAACCAATTTAAGCCATTATCAGACTAGCTCCTGCTTTAATAATGACACTGAAAACCAACCATCTCATTTTATTTTAAAAACTGTAAAGAAGAGGAAGATCTTAAAAAATTAGTATCCCATTAGGATTTACTAAAGTCTGTACTATAAACAATGCCACATGAAGAATCATGAAAGCAACATGAAAAATCCATGCTGTTGCTAACCCAGAGGATTAAATGGCAGAGCACACTGGAAATCTACCAGGGAAGGAAGACGTGTCTCAATTAGAAATACTGGCGAGCTCAGGTATTTCCCACCTTTTGACTGTTTGACTTTACAGCCTCAACGTTCAACTGACACATGTTTGTATGTGTGCGTTTTCTGACATTTTTAAAAAGATGAACTGAGAAAATTTGATTATATACAGCAGCATTGATCTCTACACGTCACCAGCAGGACTGGTAACATTTGAATTAAACAGGATGCATTTGCAGTAGCAATAATAACGAGTTATTATTTTATACACAAGGCCACACTATAGGGAGACACATATGATGCAAGGAGATGGTTGAACTGTCAATGGGTTTCACAGGTATGTGCTGACAACCAAGGAACCTGCAGACCCCAAAACACTAGGTTTGGATCTGTGGGATGGATGGAATTTCCTAGTAGCTCTTCACTACAGCCCAGTTCCATCAGCTACTCTGTACCTCTTCTCTGTCTTCCTCAGCCACTGCCGGTCCCGGTTTCTTTCTCCTATACATATAGCTCACGAAATAGCATCGCATCCTAGAAATGCCATTTCCAAAAAGGATGAATATGTAGGGCCCCACTCTCCTCCCTATGATTTTATGCAGGCTCTTCCCTCCCTCATTACTCATGTTTCATCCTTTAACAAATTATGAAATAGCTACTGGGAGTTGAACCCATGCTCTAAGGGGCAAACATACCTGGGCTGCGTACAACTCTCTCGGCCTTCACAGGCATGAAGATTTCTTCTCCTGTTTTGTTATCTCTAGCTCTATGGGGACAGACTTCTAACAGGTCACAGGACCTACCTGGTAATCTTATTAAAAATCAGGTCGGGCTTTCAGAAAACACCCTCTACTCAGTGGGTTTCTCTAATGGTAGCTTTGTCACCTGAGTTTTGTAAAGATCTCCACACCCAGCTCTAAGGACTGTCCTTCCACAGTGTTTTTGCCCCCTACAGATCTACCCAGACTTTGACTGGAGCTGATGGGATTGCTCAAAACAAGCATCTTATGAAAAATATAAATATCTTGAAGGGTGTCTGAAGCATATTACTGGACAATATAGGTTTGACAAACTCAAAAAGCACTGAAAAAAAAGAAAAAGGGAACATAAGCTCATAATAAAACTTCAAATGTGGAGCAGTGGTGAAACAAGACCATTTCAAGTTCTGTGGAGCCGCTGGTTTACCTTTTCTAGCATGTATCATGCTTTGGTGGGCCATGGAACACTTTACTTAGAGGAACACAATTTTAACACCTGTTCATCTCAGGCTTTAAGTTGCTGCCAGAGTACTTTTTTAATGGTATGCCAGAAGAAAAGAAGTTTCAGCAATAAAAGAAGAGAATAAACAGTTAGATCCCAGGTAAAATTGTTAAGCACACCTAGGAACAGTGAAACAGGCAATTTTGGAAATGTTATGCAACCCCTAGGAATGATTTTATGCCAGAGAAGCAGCCCTTTTTACCCATTTCCCTCAACTTTTAATCTGCAAAGTCTGTCCTGGGGTGACTGGAGGTTACCAAAGTTACCTGGTCTTATAAAACTACGGGCAAACATCTGTGCAAATTTGGAGTCACTGTCTATCCAAGTGCTCTGTGGCAGCACTCGAGAAATGACTGGAACCAAAACACACATCCACCCAGACAAATTCCATGAGAAAGAAATAGGTTAAACTGTATTCATATGTGTCCAGAGGATATCATTAACATTAATGTAGTCATAAAGCAGCACCTGCTGGCTCAATGCAGCAAATCTTTGCCTACTACCAATTAACTCTTCAAAAAATAATAGAGAACAGTTTTCCCCCTTCTCGCCCCAAGCACAATAACTTGTTTCCTGCTAAGCATTATTAATTATAATGTCCCTGCTGCTTTGCCTCGCTCAAATGAACAGTTCCATCAGTGGCATAAGCTTCATAGCAAGGTGTATCTCAGCAGGAGCAAGTACGGAGTTATTGGGTTTTAAAAAATATTACCCTACTTTTTATTACTATTGTTGTTCCTTACTTGGTGTAGCAATTTCACTCTTAACCATCCAGGAGGAAAAAAAGCACAGATCTCAGTCAAAGCACAGATCTCAGCTAGGTGTAGGGATGCATTCCCGGAAGATGTTCACATTACTGGAATGTCAGTGATTTGGTGAGAAAAGTCTGAGAAGGTGGGGTGAAGCGTGGGATGGGATGGAATGGGATGGGGAAGAAACACTCCTCAAAAACAGCTGTAACCTTGCCCTGTTTTGCTAAATGTGAACTGCAGTCTTATTCCTACCACAACTGATGGGAAGAGTATTAGAGGTGACCCTACCTCTGGACCAGGTGTCAGGCTCTGTGACCATGCAGCTACACATTAGCTGTGTGCTACCAGCTTGCATGTGTCCTTGGTTCCCCTCCAGTGAGCCTTTTACACCAGCTTTTCTCCAGTGAACTCAAGTGATGGCAACTACCTCTTGTGCAAGGTCTCTGATATGGTGGCCCTGGGAGGCAGAACACCATAAGTGTAATTCCAACAGGCTCACATATATACATAAGCTTTGGTTCTCTGATTTACAGTGCAAGGGACACTGTCTCTTCTGCAAGGTGTCTCCTACAACATAAGTCATGTTATCTATCTGAGCTGCCATCCATCTCAGGCACTGCCAGGCATCACTCCTCATCTGACAAGTGCTGTCTCTGTCCTAAGCAAAACTAAGCCTCTTCTGCTTGGGGAAAAGACAGTTTGTCTCTTTCCAACTGTAAGCAGGGAAGAGGTGGCAAAAATATGTGATGCTCACTAAAATATTTCGTATGTTATTTAACCTGAGCATTGTGGTAGAAACCATAAGCCACCTAGACTTTCTGTACAAGATAAACAGATCTGATTAATACTTATAAGTACTTAAAGGATGGGTGTCAAGAGGACGGGACCAGGTTTTTTTTCAGTGGTGCCCAGTGGCAAGACAAGAGGCAATGGGCATAAACTTAAATATAAGAAGTTCCACCTAAACATGAGGAGGAACTTCTTTGCTTTGAGGGTGACAGAGCACTGGAACAGACTCCCCAGAGATGTGGTGGAGTCTCGTTCTCTGGAGACATTCAAAACCTGCCTGGACACGTTCCTTTGTAATCTGCTCTAGGTGGACCTGCTTTGGCAGGGGGGTTGGACTAGATGATCTCCAGAGGCCCCTTCCAACCCCATATTATTCTGTGATTCTGTGATACAGTATGTGACAGTCAGCCCATTAACTTAATGTTTTGCATAATACAAACACTGAGGTTACACATTGTGCTGATGCTACTCTTTTTGTCTTACCAAAGTCACTTTCTGCACAGACAGAGCATCAGGACTATGATTTACTGTTTATACTTGTCAGTGCATTGCAGGTATCACAGACCAAGCACCATGGTGCTCACTGCTGAATGGACAAACACCAAGGACACTGGTTTTTATACTTATAAAAGAAAGACAATAATGGGTCAATAGCTCCTGTCTAAAGCCAAGCTGTCACTAGCCCATAGCTTGTGGAAGCTGCACAGCTGTTCCTCTAAAAGTGTACCTGCTTGCATGTTTATTCACAAGTTTGAACTGCTAGAAAAGAATGGTTACCCCGGCTGCAGAATGGCTGCAAACCCTTTTTTATGAGACAGCAAAGTCTTCCCTAAGCCATGAAATGCTTTGTATTATTTGCTGCTGTGATTGTCACATCTTAGGTATCTAACAAGGCACCTGAAGACTGTCCTCCTATTTCTAGTGAAGATTTCTACCTGACACTAATAAGAAGACAGCATCCCAACACCACCTTTCTGAGGCAGAAAGGGGCACGACAGTGACCTGGGAGGCCTCATCTGAAATGACTGAACCAAAGCCTGTCATAAGCTTACAGACAAGGTACATGTCATCAGTCCATATCTCCCTCACCTTCCACCTCAATGCTGATTAATTTCTACAAGCCTCATCCCAGGAGCTGATGAATGACAGAAAAAAAAGATATTTCTGTGGCTCTCGGGCCAATTTTTTGCAGTGTATCTTTATCTGCTTTGCCTGATTGATCAAAGATACCATTATCTGCTGTACTCTACAGTCTCATTGACTAGGTTCAGCCTTGCTAACCCCGAGCCTTCAACAGTCATAAAACTTGCTAAAAATAAAGACCATTTTAAAAATAATATAAAAAAAAAAAAAAGAAAAGAGGTTCTTTTTATTTGACATCTGGATTCTGGATTGTTATAGAGGTCAAATTTCCTTCTCACCCCTGGGAGACAGAAAGTTACTTTCTTTATGATGACAGCAGATGCTCTCTTACAAATAATGAGACATCTGCCTAATTATTTGGTTTTGCTTTATCATATTTACTTTTGCTCTGTGATTTTCTTCCCAGAATGTTTTTCCTTGTTATATCAGGAGTAAAAGACCACACTGTGAGCATCTAATTCATGAAACTCTGCCTCGGAAGAGAAAAGAAGACAGATGACTAAGCTACCTCCAGCTGCTCTGGCCAGAGGGAATATTAGCTGCCCTTACAGTCCTGCCAGTTCTGTTACCTGCCACTATTTCCATTTCTTTCTCTTTGCACCAGCTTCATCCCAACAAATGCTGAGCTCTTAGAAACCATCTCCAACCATCGCCATTTACACCTGCATATAACCCTCACATTTCCTCTTTTGAGGAAGCCCTGGGTAGTACTGTTTAAAAGCAAAAATTTGCATGCAATAAACATGTTTGAGCAAATGAGACCAGAAAATGTTTGCCACATTGTTCAACCATGCCATTTCTGATGCACAACTGCCACCAAAACAGAGGCAATTCCTGGGTGATGGCTGGAGCTGATCTGCAGATCTCCTGGGAGGCCTGCTAAAGAAACTGCTTCTGAGATATAGGGGAATGTTAATATTGAGTGAAATTATATCCTTCTGTGAGATATCCTTCTGTGTTCTTAGGGAGGAAAAATACATAGCACTGGAAGTACAGACTCTCACAGAAATATGAAGCTGTATTTCCTCCAAATTCGGCATATAAAACACCAATACTTGAGAAGTAATACCACACAACTTTTTTGTTGTTGTTTTTTTTCCCAAAAAACAGAATCAGCAAAAAAATTCCTAAGTTTAAAAAGGCAGATGTGGTAACAAGCGGTGAACTAAAGCGTGGTCTTACCATGAAGTTTATTAAAAAGAGACTTGTTTTAAATGCCTTGTCACTTACATATACATATAAAATAAATGATAGAGAGAGTGCCGTTTCATTTTACTGACATCTTTTTCTAGTACATCTGAGAAACCACAGGTACAAGTTCACATACATGTCACTGCGTAAAGTGCTTCTGGTAATCGTTTTCATGGGGAAAAATAAGCACTTGCAGGATCATATATTTTATGTCGTAACTTCAGTTAATGCTCACATCAATCAGATTGTCAAAGCTGTTTACAGCCTATGCCTGGATATTTCCAGCTTTTGACATGTTATGTCAAGGAGAACCAGAATCCTTGAAACATAATTTTGTCACTCTCTCTCTACTTACTCATTTCTTCCCATCTTTGACTTCCCTGGTAAAACTCTTTATATCATTTGCAGCTGCTTCAGAATCCCACAGCCACCAGCTCATTAGCAACTTCAAGATCACATTATTCTGCTTCCAGGAGACTCCCTGAGTTTCCCACAAAGCTTACAAAGACCAAGATTTCCAATACTTAGGTGTGTTCAGCTGCAACGTCCTTCTAGCCTAAGTTGCTCTGTTGCTCCTTTGCACATGAAGTTAAAGTTTAATTCCTTCCATCCAGTCCCAAGAATGTACCATTCTTCTTTCTTCTCCTTTTTCCTCATGTTGTTTTTTTCTTTTGCATTTGATACCTTTGTGTCTGGCAAGTCATCACTTGCTAATTATGAGCTATATCTCTTCTGGGGTTTGGGCAAAGTTTAGAACAAGGTTAAGATATAATAGTCCCAAAAGAGGGTGTGAGAAGGAAGGAGGGTTGGAGGATCTATGTTTCTTGTGTGAAAATTGAGAAGTCTGGAATTAGAAATGACCCTTTCCCCTATATTTTTGTCCAGATTAAAATTGCAGAGAAATCCAGTTTTATCTCCGTGCATACTGTGTGTCACATAAGAGGGACTCTGGAGTCAGGTATTTCAGGCCATAAAGACACAGTGCTCATTAACCGAGTGAGTACCAGCACAGAAGATTTCGAGAAACATCAATTGAGAAGAGACAAGCCCAGATGTGCTTTACACCATCACCAAATGAGGTTATCTCAGTCTGATGGACTGTTCTTAAGAGACAGGTGCTGGGCTTGACAACAAGCCTGTGAGAAATGAATAGGTGCAATTTATTCAAAGGACTGAATATCTCATAGAAATGGGCACAGGAAGTGGGGAGGAAAATGCAGGAGGAGACAAGAGGGGTCAAAAACAGACCAAAACTTTTGCAGGCAACTGCAGCATTAAAAAAAAAAAAAACCAAAAAAACTCCAGTACTACCCCGAGACCCTGGCCATAAAGTTTAATGGCTTGTTATCTTTACAAAGCCTTCAGCAACGTAGAAAGAAGTGCCTGTTTCCCCTCACTTCACATCTTTACTGTTGGACGTTTTCTCTTCTCTCTCTCCCTCTCTCCCCGTTTTAGACTAAACAATATATCTGGTTTGAATGCCACTATAAAGCAGACTGTTAGCAGGGACAGAAGTGCGTGCCGACTGGAAACAGCCCCACTCCCATTGCTTCCCAAGGTCATTCCCTGTTAGCCACACATGAGGACAATGAGCCTGCAACACTGTGATCAACCACGAGCACGCACCAGGGTAGCAAGGGGACAACGTGCCCCAGAAACTTGCTGGGATGTGTCCGAGTGCAGCAGGATCTCAAGCCTTTGAGGTGTTGTCAACCACTGTCTCCCTTCAAGACTTCTATTAAACATCAGATCATAGAACGCCCTGATAGGTTTGCATGAAGGGCATTGTGAGCCTGACTGACAGACTGATGGGATAAAGACGTCAGGAAAACATTCAAAGTTTAGTTTCAGTAAAAGTCAAGAAAAACAACTGCAAAGCCTTGCAAATATTGCTACAAATAAGCTTTCCCAAAGATTGGGGAAAAAAACCGTGCAAATTCCAATAGACCCCATTTTAAGTCACATTAGCCATTAGAGGTGCTTTGTCATTCTATACACTATATGAACTGCAGACTTTTTATTTCCCAGACTCTACTAATAACAAGCCCTATAATTAGGTGTCTGTCCTTTGCAATCAGCACTACAGCTTTCTGTTCCTAGGAGAAAAATTGTAGGGCGGGAGAACCACTCAAGAGCATAGGAAAGAGCTGTCACCGGCATAGTGTGACTGGTTAATAGTTTCAAAAAAGTTATTAGGAGAGAACAGTTCCTTAATTCCGGTATGTAGCAATCTAATAAAAACACTCGTGTTCATTTGTCTGACTGATTGAACCCGACTCAAGTTTGGGTTCAAACTCCTTCTCTCAGCCTGCAGTAGATAAGTAACACATTTCTTCTGATTTCCTCCTCCCCCATACCTATGAGGCATTAGCCTGAATAACTGGCCACAGATTGTTCTTGCTCATTAGTGCCAGTCGAGATTTGCTTTTGGAAGTTTGATATAGCAAGGTGGTGTAGAAAGACATATCGGGGAGATGCTGCCCGGGTTTCTACCCTCCTGTTTTGCCCTGGTTTAGGAGTGAGAATGGGACTGATACCCATGCAGTTTGCCCGTTTCTGGTCTTTGATTCACAGTGAAGAGCCCATTTGTCAGCAGGCAAGAACCAGGCTGTTATATGACTGTCTTGGAAAGCTTTGAGTAGCAGCAGCAGGAGATTTCAGTAGAAAATCTTGGCCCGTTGAAGTCACAACAACATCAAGTGAGTCAGGGATTTCACATCCAGAGGCAGAAGCATTTTGCCAGTCTTATTATAGCCATTAGAAACAAAAGAGCAGGAATAAATCAGATTATGTTGCCCCCAGTAAGACAAAAGTCTGCTCTTCACTGCTTTACACTGTTGAGCTCACAATAACTCTATAAGCCACTCTGGTGGAGTTCCTCGAGACCCACTTTTACATCTGGAGAAGTGAATTTCCCCACTGACTTGCCTTGGACTACATTTTTTAAATGAAATTCACGCCGGTGCAGCATCCCGTTCTTCACTCCAGCAAAACTGTCTCTGGAGGAAGGAATGACAGGTCTTGGACATAATCTTCTGCCCAGCACTTACCCCGTAGTCTTTTCATCTCTGAGGTTTCCAAAGCCAGAAGGGTTATTTTCAGAGCCACACATATTAAAATTAATGCTAAATCAAAAGGACTGCCTGCCGCGGGGCTTGATTGGATTTGGACAAAGAATGTCGCTTTCTGAAGTCAACCCGTGTGTAGATCATTTTTTTCACCACCTAATCATGATTGTGAGAACATAAATCATGCGAATTACAATGAGCGGGGCTGATGAATGTGCACCACAGGAACTCCAGCTGCAATCCCCTTCGAGGTCATCACTGCAGAAAGTCCTTTCCTAGGGCTGGGTTTCTACTGCCTGGCACATCCACTCCTTAGCCACACTTTCTGGGGGGAGGTGAGAAGGATAACACCTTTGCTTCTGTTTTATCTATACCTTGTCTCTCTTTTTAACTGGAAAATGAAGCCTGCTAAGTGTCTTTGCTATAAAGGCTTCCTGTGATATTTTTTTTTTCATTCACTTACAACCACACTCTTAATAATTGGATGTAAAGCAAAAATCCTCAGGAGCGCAAGAGTGAAGTCTGCAAGTGCATGGGAATTCAGTCCTCTCAATATTTATGTTTAGCATTAAATACTTCATGCAAAAATAATGACTTTGACTCCCGAGGCCTTCCCTCTCTTATCTCAGAAGCTGTTCGTACACATGCTCCGGGATCTCTATGCAAATATAAAAAGGGGATTAAGTTGTATGTGTAGTAAATCCTGCTTTTACATTAAATAGGTAAGAACTAACGGAAGGCCTTTGGATTAAAAATAGGTCCCTGTTTGCTGAACAGACTAAAGCATTCTTTCCTCTGGCTGCCCTGCCATGCAGGAATTGACTTTTTCCTAGTGAGAAATTTGAGTCAATTATAAAATCTATAGCATATTAGAGGTATGTACTGTACAATACATGATTTGGATTTAAATTACTGTATATTAGGGAATGCCCCCTGCCTCCTCTGCAAAAACACTCCTTGTTTTGCAAGGGGAAGCTGAAGACCCAGCCCCCATCTGACAGCACCATTGCATGAGAAACTTCCACATCTGGGTGCCCTTAGGGAAATTCTGGGGACACAAGGTGAACATCTAAACCACGGCTGTCTGGGAGAGGGGGTGAGCCCCTGGCCCCAGACATCATGTCTTTGACCATCGTCTGGAGATTTCTCCCCACCCTTTGCAGCAGGAGCTGGGAGGAGGAAAACTCCTCTGGCACCACCGGCTCTCCAGCCGCCAACTTACCAATGGTAAGTTCTCAGATCACACGCAAAGGTCAAACCCACTGACATTTTGGTTCAATTTTTACTGCCGGTCCTGCAAAAGAGGAAAACCAGTCTGCAGCATCAAGCTGAAGAGCACGTAAAGCTCACCAGGCAGCCCAGCTGCACTGTCCCTGACCTTGTCACGTTTTGCTTCACCTATTGTCATTTGTTCCCTTTAAAACAAAACAAAACAAAACAAAACCAAAAAAAAGGCACCAAGACACCACAGAGCACAAGGTAAATTCCTCTCTGTGTGTTTTGTAAGGTCATCCCCTGGGCCCACTGCAAGCATGGCTGCTGGAGTGGAAAATATCCCGCAGAGACTCATGGAGGGGTTGAAAGGAACCGGCTGCAAAGGGTAAAACACAGCTGGAGGCAGCAGAGACAAGGCCACAAACTTCCTGACTACACCAGTACATCTCACAGCTGGACTTTAGCAAGCCTTGCCTTTCAACCTGGCTTTCCTCTCAAGAAATCTCTGAATGAAACCAAGAAGCAGCTTTTGCCTGAGTCATTGGCCTTTGCGACTTCCCCAGGACTCCAAGCCCTTGCAGCTCAGACACTCAGCTGCCAGAAGTAAGAAGCAACCTTATTTCACCTCTGGATGGAGGGAAAAAAGGCATATATATAAAAGACCTAAAACCCACCAAGCTGGAGAGCCTGTTTTGAGGACAGCAGTGGTTACTAACTCATCCTGCACCCTGACACCGGCAGCCGGTGGGGTGAGGATGATGCCAAAGAGGGCTTGGGATGCAGCATATGGCAGAAGAACACCAGGGAGGGAACCCTGGGGTGGAAACTGTCCACTGTGACTGAGACAGATGGGTCCAAGCGTGAGAAGCCCAGACCCTCCTTACGGAGAAACACACAGGGGCAATCCACCTCCCTCCTCTCAGAGCTTGCCTGGGGCAAGATGTCTTAAGTGATGGTGGTAGCCATCTTCCCCTGTGACAAGCTGTCAGGTCGGCATCCCGCTTCCCTCAAGTTGGACAGCCCTGACCTCTCTAGACACAGTCCTGCACATCCTCAACCACTGCAAGTCCCGTCCCCTCCATCCCCCAGCCCTGCACCAGTCCCTTGCAGCCCTGCTAAAATTTCCAGGGAAGTTTGCAAGCTGGCAGGAGCCTCCCTGCTTGCCCCTGTTGCTATGGCCCTGGGGACTGTGACACCAACCACCAGCCAGAATGGGGGGACAATGGAACAAGGGGAAGAAGTCCACCAACCCTCAGGACCACTGAGAACCAAGAAGGCGTCCTGAGCACCTCCCCACCAGCGGGGGACAGGGAGGGGTGGTTTCCTCTGCCAGTCTCCTGGAGAGAGGTAAGCCTGTCCTGGGATGCCTGTCCAGGGTTTTAGGTGGGGGGAAGCCTGTTTGGAGCTTCGCTGTGGCTGTCAGATCCTGCTTTACCATTTTCTCCATGTTTCCTTGCTTCTCCCATTTTTGTTGCTCTTCTCCCCATTTTTGCTTTCTCCCAGAAGATGAAAACCAAATGCCTGCATGAAAAAACCTGGAACCATAAGGGAATTATGAAAGGAAGAGGAGGAAGCTGCAGGGTGTCCCAAGGGCTGTCCCCTTCCCCACAGCAGGCAGGGACGGAAACACAAGAATGCGTGATGGGAGAGGAGAGGAGAGGAGAGGAGAGGAGAGGAGAGGAGAGATGCAAAACTGTCCTCCTCCTTCAGTTGCCCCAACCCTCCCTGAAGTCAGATGTTCCTGAAATGTAGGAGCCAATGTTGCCCAGACCATACTATAACATATCCTAATACAAATTTTTAAAAAAGGGGAAAAAAAGAGAAAACTTACTTTCTCCAAAAGCTGCTGAGCCAATCCTGGTGAGAACTGGAGTCAGTGTCGCCCCCTGCCCCCACCCCAGGGTGCCGGTGCAGACCTTGGGCTGGTAGACCCTACAAATAAGACATGGGGACAGTGCTGCTTTGCAGGCAACCTCTTGTTCCACAGGTGCCTATGGGTAGCATGCAGGGGGGTGGTTTTTAGGGCATTTGGCAAGACCATGCCTCAGCAGGGTCAAGGCTGACAGCATTCCCTCTTGGCTTCTTTCTCATTCTCTGTTTTCCCTTAATAAACAGTGTTCACATTCCTTTATCTCTTTTTCTTTTTTTTTTTTTTTTCAGATTACACTGTCATAAATTTCGACTTCAGGACTTGTAGTTTTAATAGACATCTCTGTGAATATATGTATTTTTTTCCTGAGACTTACCATAACATTTTTATCTTTGGATGCATACTTCAGAAAGAGTAACATTAAAAAAAAGGCTTGGTTGAATAGTAGAAGTATATTTTATTCCATCAGGGGAAGGAGGAGACATCAGAGAGCTTCTCAGCTCTTTCTCAGTGTGACTGCCTGCGATTCTGTGATTTATTCTGCTGTAAAGCTATAGTAACAGTAGTTACTCAGTATTGCCGCAAATTTACACCGCTGGCGTTTCACTGGGTGTGTCGTGACTACAACCTTTAGCTCTGTGTTTAAAGGCTAATTGTAGAATCATAGAATGGTTTGGGTTGGAAGGGACCTTAAAGATCATCAAGTTCCTACCCCCCTGCCATGGGCAGGGACACCTCCCACCAGACCAGGTTGCTCAAAGCCCCGTCCAGCCTGGCCTTGAACACTTCCAGGGATGGGGCAGCCACAGCTTCTCTGCGCAACCTGTTCCAGTGTCTCACCACCCTCACAGTAAAGAATTTCTTTCTAGTATCTAATCTAAATATCCCCTCTTCCAATTTGAAACCATTACCCCTTGTCCTGTCACTGCACTTCCTGACAAAGAGTCCCTCTCCAGCTCTCCTGTAGGCTCCCTTCAGATATTGAAAAGCCGCTATAAGGTCTCCCTGGAGCCTTCTCTTCTCCAGGCTGAACAACCCCAGCTCTCTCAGCCTGTCCTCATAGGAGAGGTGCTCCATCCCTCTGATCATCTTTGTGGCCCTCCACTGCACCCATTCCAACAGATCCATGTCTTTGCTGTGTTGAGGACTCCAAAGCTGGACATAGTACTCCAGGTGGGGTCTCACGAGCGCAGAGTAGAGGGGCAGAATCACCTCCCGTGACCTGCTGGCCACACTTCTCCTGATGCAGCCCAGGATGTGGTTGGCTTTCTGGGCTACCAGTGCACATTGACGGCTCATGTTAAGCTTCTCATCCACCAACACCCCCAAGTCCTTCTCCTCAGGGCTGCTCTCCAGCCATTCTCCACCCAACCTGTATTTGTGCCTGGGATTGCCACATCCCAGGTGCAGGACCCTGCACTTGGCTTGGTTGAACCTCATGCGATTTGCACGGGCCCACCTCTCAGGCCTGTCCAGGTCCCTCTGGATGGCATCCCTTCCCTCCAGCGTGTCGACTGCACCACCGAGTTTGGTGTCATCGGCAAACTTGCTGAGGGTGCACTGTATTCCATTGTCCATGTCTCCAACAAAGATGTTAAATAGCACTGGTCCCCGTATGGACCCCTGAGGAACACCACTCGTCACTGACTGCCAATTGGACATTGAGCCATTGACCATAACCCTTTGAGTGCAGCCAGCCAGCCAGCTCCTTATCCACCGAGTGGCCCATCCATCGAATCCATGGGTTTCCAATTTTGAGACCAGGATGTCCAGCAGGACAGTGTCGAACGCTTTGCACAAGTCCAGGTAGATGACATCTGTTGCTCTGCCCTTGTCCACCAAGTGTGTGGCAGTATCATAAAAGGCCACCAAATTTGTCAGGCACGATTTGCCCTTGGTGAAGCCATGTTGGCTGTTTCAAATCACCTCCTTATTTTCCATGTGCCTTAGCAGAGATTCCAGGAGGATCTGCTCCATAATCTTGCCAGGCACAGAGGTGAGACTAACCGGCTTGTAGTTTCTGTGTAGGTCTTCTTTTTTCCTTTTTTGAATATTGGGGTTATGTTCCCCTTTTTCCAGTCTGCGGGAACTTTGCCGGACTGCCACGATTTCTCAAATATGATGGAAAATGGCTTAGGAACTTCATCTGCCGGCTCCCTCAGGACCCGAGGATGGATTTCATCAGGTCCCATGGACTTATGCACCTTCAGGTTCCTTAAGAGGTCTCAAACCTCTTGAACCTCTCGGACCTAATGGATTAGTTATGCATCATTTGCCACCTGTAAGTAATGCTGTTCTGGTCTGTATTAAAATATTTGGCTTCTGGGGAGGGCAGGACAAAAAGCAGCAGTGCTGGGCTTCCTTCTCACACTGCAGGACGTGAGGCAGGAGGGGCTCTCCTGCCAGAGGACCTTTGCGTGGATGAGAGGATCAGGTCCTGCATGCCAAAACAAGCACAAAATGCTTCTACCTGCAGTTCGCTGCAGTGTTAGAAATCAAACCTGCAGCCAGAGCAGTAACTTCAGCTGCGTGTTACCCAGAGCCAAACCCAGTAAATCTCCAGCCGTGCTGTCGGATGAGTCCTTTCCCCACCCAGAGCAGGAAGGAGCCATAACCGCTGGAGCTGTTAGCCGTGGGTTTCTGTGCTTTCAGACAACCTAACTTCAGTTTACTTCTTGTCTCTCGTGACACAAATCCCAGAACACACACTAATAACCGTGATTTACGGCTGGAGCCGCTTCGTTTTACTGTGCTGTGTAATTGCTATCCTGTTGAAGAGCCAGGCTTTCTGAAGAATATTCATGGACTGTAGTTCCTTGGCTGTCTGTAGAGCATGTGTCCTGCCTGCTCCACGGTCCAGGCAACAGCATCTGCTAAAAACAGGTTTATTTTAAAATCTCAGGGATAGAGGTTGGTTGCCTGATTGCTGCTCCTAAGCTGTTTGTGTCTACGTTTTAGAAAAGCAAATGGAGAAAAGTTACTTTTCTGATTTACCAGAATAAATGGTTTTAACTCTTAATTTGTGGGTGTTAGTGGCTACAAGCAGAGGCAGCTGATTCTCATCCGTGCACCTACAGAAATAACACTGTCTTTTTAACCTTGAGTCTGAGTGAATTCACCAGGGTCTGGATCACTGCATATTTTTCCTATCCTTTTATTTTTCCTGTAAGCCTGTGAATGGCCACTGCAGGTTACAGAGAGGTAGGCAGCCCCTCGGCTGGATCCGATGTCACCGCTACGGTGAGATCCAGGCTTTTGGATGCAGCTCTTCAAGCTGAAACGCACTGCTGAGACGAGTATTACTGGCTCTGCTGGCACTTACGGGACTGGCAGGATGTAATAGGCATGAGGGCTGCACAACAGGAGACCACTCAAGAGTCTTCTGTGTGATTTACGGTGACCAATTGCTATCCAAATGTCTTTGAAAGTGCAAAGTGCAGAAATGGAGTTATTTAGGAGATATTGTTTTCTCTACAAGAGCAGTGGTTGCAACTTGGAATTTGGAGATCTGTTCTGGACACAGCTGCAATGGCAGAAATAGAGGAAACATCCTGTTTGCTTTTAATAGGCTTATTCTGCAATTAAAGCCTATAAATGCTTTTTTACATACATGTGTGTATAAATATAAAATATATGTTATATGTATACACACATATATAAAAGATATTAGGAAAATAGTCAACTGCTCTCCTTGAATCTGTAAATAGAGATATACATACATATGTATATGCATATATACACACATATAGCTGCTGCTTTAGCATTTAAGGAAGTGTGGACTCCCACCAGCCCAATCACCCTTGGTGGGTGGTATTTAGTTGTAGCTGTGAGCATCACAGCACCCATGATGCCAGCAAAATGGGGTGACCGCAATGATGTGAGGGCTTCACTGGGAGCCTCAGTCCCTCCTGGGCTGGAGATCTGAAAGCTCCTGAGAAATGATATTGCATTATATAGTCCTGCTGCAAAGTCACATCTAAACAAAGCAGAGGCACCGCCAGATGCCTTTCGTTGCAGAGGACTACAAAGCAGAAGATTATAAATCCTGTAGGATCAAGCAGGCATTGCTTGGAGGGAAAGATTCCCTCCACAAGCACAAATATCTTGAAGATAGCAAAGGAAAGCAGAGGCTGACTAAACTCATATTTACATAGTATTCTCCCCAGGCCCACTGCAGAGTGGAAATTCCCCTGCGATGTCTGTGTATGAAAGTCTCTCTAGCTATGTGTGCATAGCATTCCTCCACCTTTTGGGATACGTGCAGGGAGCTTACGACTGGAATTAAGTTGACATTTTGTGGTACGGTGCAGAGTTTAATCCTCAATTGATGGCATTGCACTCTCTGCCTTCTGCCTCTGCCTGGGGAGTTACAGCCCTGCAAATAATACCATTTCCCCTGGAACAATCCCATGAGGAAGACATCACCTCTGACTGTGTGCTGGGGATGCTGGGTGCCACCAGCCACTCTCAGCAGAAGACATCCTTTCCAGGCCATCCTTGCACCACCCAATAGAGGAACCCCAGCACAAGGACCATGGTCATAGAAATGGTGAATTCAGCTTGATTTTTAATGGGAGGTGATGAGAGAGCTCAGACTAAGGAAAGCAAGGTTTTGATGGTGAAGCAGGCGGCTGGGATGGGAATGCCCATGCGGGGTTGGGCACCTGGTTTGCCAGCCCCAACGAGCTCAGAGCAGTGCCCCAGGATGGGGATGGCAGGAGGTCCTGCCATGACCTCCTATGACCACGACCAGCCTGGCTGTGTCTGAGAGCGGGGGAGTGAGGGGCTGTGAGATGGGCCATGACAACAAGAGCTAAAGAAATAGAGGGGTAACAGCGCCAGGGAGGCAATTCCACTGTTATTAGCACAAACACAGTCATCGCTCTGCCTTTGTCTCCCGATGAATCAGAGGAAATTGCCTCCCTAGCCCTTCGCCTTCCAGCTACTTCAGCTGTGTTTTGTTTCCCTAAGATTCAAATATTCTGACTAGATTTCAGCATATTATTATGAGAACAGAAGAGCTATAGAGAAATTGAAGCTTCACAGAGGAAATAGCCAATAAATGTTGCTTTGAATTCACTTGCTTTTTATGGCGAGCTCTGATGTCAGGGACAGATATGGCTTTGGAGAAGATGCATCCCTGTGCTGCAGATGTGTTTGTGAATACTTAGTGGACAATCTCCTGTGACATTGTAATGGGCAGCTTACCATTATCTATTAGATTTTTAAGCCTGTCATTTTGATATGACTGATTTTTCTATTTAATACCGGTCCCTGTGAACTATGAGCTTACAAAAGCAAGAGCACTCTTCTTTGTGTGGCGATCCTATCTGGCCAGATTAGCAATATGTTTATTTGCATTTTACCAAAAAAGATTGGGCTTTGTAACGAAAATATGTATCAGGTCAAGTGAAAAATGTGATGGCTTGATATCAAAATCCCAGAATGGCTCGTGATGGAGGGGGGAAGGCAAACTTCCAAAGGAGAAATCTTTAATTTTGGCACTTACAAAATGTGGCATTTCATCCCTCTAATTTGCCATGGGCTTTTTGTTTCAAACATTTCTTTTGATGAAAGCAAGCATGCAAACAGAAAAAAACCAACCCTATTTAGAATTCAATAAAATGCTTCATTTGATCCTCTTCAGTTTCCTGGAAAAGTTCAACATGAACATTCAAGTACCACTGCATTTCTTCAAATCGTGGAGAAACTGCTGATCCGTTAGCTGTGCAGCTTTGATCTGCCAAGTGCCAAGAGAGGGTCCTCTAAAAGTTGCCGTAATTCATATTACTCAGTAGGACCATCCCGATGAGCATGAAAGCTCAGCCTGGCAGGCATGATATGAGCACAGAGCCAGAGGCTGCCTGTCCTGAAGGCTTTGCCCTTCTGATGTACAATTCCCATAGGGTCAGCTATATGATTTTGTGTGGAGTGGCACACGGAGAATGGGAAAGTCCATTTGAAATGACTTTCCACTGCTGGAGGGGAAGTTCTCCACACTTGCTGTCTCTGTCAGAGACTTGTATTAAGAAACTAAACTAGGTCAGCCTTGTGGATTAAAATGCACTAACCACCGTGTCTCAGATCTATGGTCTTCTTACACAAGAAGTCGTAACAGGTGACCATTGCCAGAGTACCACAGGAACAGTGTTGTCCGAGACCTCACCTGGTCAGCATCTTCACCATGGATGGTACTGTGCCGTTCCTGCTTGGCATTTGCCTACTCTGTTCTCAGAAATTTCCCGACCAGGGAAGCCCAGAGGAAGAAGGGGTGAGGACCACGTCCCACTGAGCCCTCCCCTGCACATCCTCAGTGCCCATGTGTGTCCGTGGGGTCCCCCAGCTTGGGCAGACACCCCTCTGCCCATGTGGACAGAGAGGGCTGTGTAGTCCAGAGGTGATCCACGGATGCCCCAAAGCTGGCACCGAGGTCATTGGAAGGTTTTTGGGCCCCCTATGTCAGTAAAACACCTGGAAACAGCTGACAGCCAGTCAGAACAGAGGGTCATCATGCCCAATGGGAATTGGTAGGGAGGGGCTGGCAGGGGAAGAGGAGGTTGCAAAGCACTAGTTCTGCCAAACTAACCTTATTATTTTTCCCTCCATTCTCTTTTGACATTAAACAGGCTGAGTGGATGAAAGGAAGATGCAGACACAATTAACCAGATACTGCAAACAGGAGGGCGAGTTGCTTTTTATGGCTAGTTTATGTTTCAGGCACACGACTATACAGAATAATGCAATAACAAAAATCATGCGGTATTTACCCTGGGTTTATTCACTGCAAGTCCTCTGAGAGCTGCTTTTGTTTGTCTTTATTTAATTGGCATGGTCGGATGGCCACCAGCAGGTCCAATTAAACAGATTCAATAGATTCCACTGTACATTTTTATTTTTTTTCTTCATCAGCGTGTAGCATAAAATGTCCAAAATAATTTGTCTGAGTACTAGTAATGAATATAAAGTGCACTCTGTTCCAGCCTGCATACTGTAAATTTCAGCTGTACCGCGTTTTACGGCCAAAGCAAACTGGGTTAATAATAAAATCACTGATGCAATCTTTAGTACAGCCTTAGTGGGGACAAGGGTACCATTGCATGTTATGATGCGAGGTATTTGGTTGCTCAACTTTGGGCCCATCTGAAGACAGATAGGCATTAAGCCGTCTTTTTTAGCTGTCTTAAGCTTCAGCATTTAAGTGTTAGGTAGAACCTTTTTAAGCAAATCCCGCCGATGGGACTTGGGCATGCCCTTAATATCAGGTATTTGTTTAAGTGCTTTGTTGAATTGGAGCCTAGTAGATCCTCTTGAAAAGAAAGTGATTTTCAATCTAATAAGGTTATCTTAGTGTGAACATTTTAACTACATCAATCAATATGCCCGTCAGGAGTAAATGACTAATGGGATTTCTCTTTTCTTTCTTTCTTTGTTACCAGAATGATGAATTGACTTTGCCTGTTGCTGAAGATTCTCATCTCCTTAATGCATTGCAGATATGTCTAATGGACAGAAGCTGTCAGGGTCTGGCAGTAACCAGTCCCAACCCAAAATATTTCCCCCTGAGACTGGGTCATCAGATTCCAGCTCTGCTCTCACAGTGGAAAATGTGAAAAGGCTGGAAAATGAATACACGACTTCTAAAGAAGCCTTCACTAAACAGAGAATACAAGATTATATTAAGCAGACTAACCTTGCTTGCTTCAACAAAGAGACAACCAGGGAAGCCAGCACAGAGCCTGTCCAGGATGCAGAGCCTGGACCCTCCTCGTCCTTCCCTGTAAAGCAGAGCAAAAATAGCAAAGAAGTTTGTTGGAAGACCTCTGAAGAAATATCAAGGAAAGATAAGATGTTAACAGGTATTTTTCAGCAATCTGTTAGAGGGAAGGAGAGAGAATAAGACAGCTGTCCTCAATCTTTTCTACATTTCTGTTTGCATATGGTAAATATAAGTGCGATATTTGGGCACCTAAAATGGTGATGGATTTTGAGGTGCAATATCTGCTTCCTTCCCTGCCTGCCAGTGAGGGATGCAGTTGTGTGGACTGCTGGGTTGGTTTGTACCATGTTTTAGGCAAAAGTATTAAGCTGTGAGAGCATGGTAAGGAGCACCAGCACGTAGACCTGAATCCCAACCATGGAGTTTGTCAGAGAGCTCATCACAAATGCAAGGTGTTAGACGAAGTACCCCAGCAGGAAAAAAAAAAACCAACGGGATTTTACCAGCAATTTAAACAGAAGCAGAATGAACCCAGGATAGAATGTAAACAGGAAACCCACCCACCTGTTTTAGGCAGTACTTCTGACTTTCCAAGGTGTTCAGAGTCCAAACACGGTGATTTATTTTTGTCTGGAGCAGAATTGCTCTGTTGCAGGGCACCTAAATGCCAGCAAATTAATATTAGACAATTACCTCTTATTAGATGTCACAAGCTATATTTACCTTTTTTATATATATGTACGCTGCTTTTAATAATATTTTACAGCACATTAAGTAACATAGCCAATGTTTGGAGACAGATAGTAGGGACAAAAGCGTAGTTAATCCATGGAAAGGAAACCCCTCTAAATTACAGGGGGAAAAAAACTTGTCCCATTCTGGCTCTAGCTGCCTGTGGTGACACAGCCCATCTCCTCTGCTTGCAAGCCAGTATGTGGCTTGTGGCTGTATAGAGGACAGGGTCATATCTGTCCCCTGCGAGTGGCTGAAGAAGGGACAAGTGGTCCCATCAAAAGCCACTGGAGAGGGACCACACAGCTGCCACGGGGAAGGGCAACTCATTCTCTACATAGAGAGACTCTGACTTTCTACAACAGAGACTGGATACCAAACCGGGATCCGAGTGGGACAATTTGGCCTTATTCTAAGTATAAATCAGGTTTTTAGAGGAAAGATTGGACTTTTCCCATATTTATTCTTTGAATACATCATAAGCACACATTCCACCTGCTCCAGGAGAGCCCCTAGCACAGCCTGCCTTGGCACAGCCAGAAATGCACAGCCGGTAGGAAAAAGCCAGGCTAATCCGTGAAGTAAAGGGTTACCAATTTCCTAGGGAATCCATGCATTGGTCCTCCTTGGGGCTGGGCCAACAGAAGTGTTTTGTGCTCACTTTTGCATTTTTCTCAATGCAAATTTGCCAGCTCCCAAGAATGAGAAAAATCGACTGTTTGCACACGTAAGGTTTATTTTTTAAGAGCTTTCCATGTGGAAATCAAGTATTCTTAGCAGAAATACACGTGAGCTGCATCCTTGAGGACAAATCTGCCCCCGCAAGAGGCTGAGGAGCTGAAACAGCCACAAGTGACTAGAAGCAAATGCAAGCAGAAACCTCGCTCAGTGATATTCCAAGCAATCGCTTGTTGGATTTCCACATCACAATTTAAAATTCAGATGAAATATGAAGTTTCTTTCAGCCTGCTTCAGTAGAGGGCTAGTATTTAGACACAAGTAGGTTTACCCAGGAAAATCAAATATGGGAATGCCTCATTAGGGACCTACAGTGAACAGTTATTATGTCTTCAAGAATTTGTACAGTACAGTGATTCACAGGGCTTCTTTGGCCTTTTCCAATCTCTTCTCATTGCTTTTTGTCTTTCGTAAGAGTGGCTTATGTAATCTGAGCAGTAACCTTCATTTAATGCTTTTTCTGACTCTCTCTTACTGCCATGCCTCTCTTTTTTTCACATCTTCCACATTTTCTTTTCTGCCATCTCCTCTGCTGTCCTACTGCCTTCCCCAAATTCTTCCATGTCCACGCTCTTTCCCTGGACCTCTCCTCTCTCCCACTACCTCCTGCATATGTCTGCCCTAAATCTCTCCCTCTGCCTGCTCTAATTTTTTGGAAATAACGGCACTCAGGATGTTGGCACGGAGGTAGGTTGCCTAAGCAGTGATTTATCTGAGAGAGCATTTGAGGTGAGATGAGACCTATAATTAACCCTGTAGGAGGGGGCTGCAACAGACCCCAGGTCTGCTGTGCTCGGCACGCAGAGGGACATGTGCAGCCTGTGGCCACTGAATTAATGCAAACCTGGAGGAGAAAGGGTCTCCTCTGGCAACACCCCCTCCCCAGGGTGCTTCATCTGCCTGTACAAGCTTATTCAGGCCAAAATTCTCAGTTTCCTCCCCATTCTTGTAGCATCGTGCCACAGTGGGGCAGCCCCGGTCCCCTTCCCCCATTGCCCCTGTGCAGCCGCACTGGCATGAGCCGGTGAAACACGGGTGGGAATACGCCCACCCAAAGAGTCTGTAAAATAAAGAGACCCAAACTGCTTACAGATGAAACCTGAGCGGAAGGGCAAAGTAAATTAGCTTGTAACTCTTGTCTCTTCCTCTGCAAAGCCTGCCCTCGGTCTCCAGCAACTTTTTTTACGGCTCGTTTTTGGGAGCTTTTTCTTCGCTCTCCTGCAATTTATTATACCATTAAAACCGATGGCAAAAAATGTTCCTCGTTAAGGTGGGAAGGTTTTATCTGAAATAAAAAATAATGAAATGGCAAGAAATCTCAAGGCGAGAAAAATACCCCTGCTGTTCTACACAAAAAAGAGGATTTTTTTTTTTTTTTTTTTAAAGAAAGCTTTTTCTGTTCCCTCCAGTAGCGACAAGAGATTCCCCATCAGATCAGCCCACTGGCTCTAAGACGAAGGAATCCAAGTAAGAAGAGTAATTGGTAACATTTTTCTATAGAATTCAGTCACGTTAGGCTGTATTTATGCCACACGCGGGTGAGCAGCAGGAGCACCTAACAACTGGAGAATTACAGTATGCCTGAGACATCTACAGCCTGCCAGCCACTGCTGTCCCCTTGCTATTAATAAACTGGAAGTTATGTCTGTCCAAGTGGTTGTCTTCGGGCCCCTCAGCATTTCCTGTATTAAAAGCGATGCTGCCAGCCTCTGCAGAGGCTTTTTTTAATAATTATTTTTGCTGTTGTTGTCGTTGTTAGATAGATAAATCCCGTGCAGCATCTCTTGAAGCGGCTGCGACGTGTGATTTTTATTTTGCAGGCTGCTCTTCCAGCTGGGGAGGAAAGGGAGGTCTGATTCCCCAGCCACGGTAAATCAGTGTAATACCACCCTTCGTGCCACGGGTGCTGCTGCAGAAAGGCGGATTTACATCGGCCGGGGATGTAGCTCACTCCTCTCGGCTGTCCGATATAAATGTTAGACATATCTAATCTTCCTTGCAGACAGAGAGAAGGGGAGAGAAGAGAAATTGAATAGAGACGCTCGTTCAAGAGACAAATAAAGACCAAATTCTCCTGCAGTGTACTTTAAATGGCACTCAGCTCATTGATAACATTCCTTGTATGAATATCTGAAGGATGTTTTGGCTTTTGTCCTTAAAGATGATACCACATGCTCTTGGCACCAAGGGAAACGGATATAAGCAGCTGTTTAAGGGAAGGCTGTTGCATTGCTACATGAACAGACAGAAAGGTTGTTTTTTCATTATAGGGTTATAAATTCATAACTTGCAGCCTGAAAGAGTGCAGGCTCTATTCCCCAAATTTTGAAAATGTTACGGTCTGAGGTAAAAACCCTGTTGTGATATCAAGGGAAATCGGTCTTAAGTGATTCCTCGAAGGTTTTCATTTACGGATGCATTAATTTGTGTGCAATGTGCCCAGAATCCTTTAAAATTTGTAGACAACTAATAAAAAACCAGTGATGTGTAAAGGCCTTCTTGAATTACTAATGAAGACAAACAAAAAAAAAATATCAAAAGCCCTTCACTCCTTCCCTTGAATCAGGACAAGTCAGGCCCTGACCATGGTTCATTCAGCATCTTTTTTTTTTTATTTATCTGCCAAGGCCACCGGCATCTTTAAATTAGTATATCACAAGGGCGATCAAAAAAATTCTCCCTGTGTTACAGAGATAGAAGCAGCTGGACACCTCGATACTCCGTGTTGTAGGCTGAGAATGATTTCATACCCTGCCAAACAACTGCAGATGAAAACAGAGAGTGAGAGGGGTCTGAAAAGCCCCATTTACCCCTCTGCACTCTGCTGCCCTTAGCTCTGCGAGTACATCTCTCCCCTCCACATGCTGCAAGACTTAACTTTCACATCTTCTGAGCCAGAAATCATTTAAGGTGGCTGGTGTTCACTGCCCAAAATCATGTCACCAAGAATCACTGGAAACAGCTGGGAAACCTTGCCTGCTCCTCAACCCCACAGCTCTTTTCCCCTCCTTGGCCATGAACCATCCTACCCAGTGTCACCTCTTTTCAGATGGTGTGTAGATGGCTATCCTGCCGAGAGAACGCATGACATCAAGGAGGCGATGACCCAGACGAAGTGGAGCTATTCAAATGAGTCCCTGGCTGCCAGGGAGGAAGGTGAGTTCCTTTAAAGCAGCTCTGTCTGACATCCCAAGTACTCAGAATCATAGAGGTTTTTTTTAAAAAAAAGTGGCTTTTGGCATCAGTTTACTAGAAGAAAAAAAAAACAACTCACAAAGTAGGTTTTGTTTGGCAGAAGAGATTCAATTGAAGCACTTTGACAAGGATAAATACTTCTCATTACCAAGACCCTAAGTTCTGTTTCTTCTCTTATTATTGTGGTACAAAATGCCTTATGGCAATTTTCCTTAGACCCAGCTTTGTTTCACTTCCCACATTATTAGGGGTTTCACCTAGAAACAGCCAAAAACTCTCAGTCCCCTACACAGAGCCGGTCACACACCAGTGAGAGCCCAGGAGTAAGCCAGGGCCATGCTCAGCACCTCACATGATGGCTCAGCAGCTGATTAGGATCAGCCAGAGGGCTCTGAGCCTGCATGACTCCAGCTCGCTCTGTCAAGGTGCAGGGATGAGCTGATTTTGCAGTGAGCTGCCCCTTGAATTGAGACTTGCTCTCCATCACCACCCCAAGCCATGTTGCTGGAGCCAAGGGATGACACCTGCTGAAGTGGGAGGATGCCCAGAGGTGCTCATCATCTCCAGCCCACACTGTGTTGTCTCAGTCAACAGAGGTGGTCACAAAGGAGAAACTAGAAATTTTCTAGTTTTCAGCATCTTGATTTTAATAGGCCTCCTCGGGCTGATGGATCCTTCTCTTTTTGCCCAAAAACAGAAGTGAAGTGAACTTCACTTGAAGTTCACGAGTGTTTTGACAGCACTATCATTGCAGTCTACCAGCAATGGGCAAAAACTGTACTTCCCATCCCTCTCTGCCTCCAGCAGTCCTGAGGTTGTCCTTCCTTGTTGCCATCAGCAAGATGGGTCCCTGCAACCATCCAAGGTCAATTTTCAAGCATCTCTTTTTAGGCTAATGCAACTCCTCCACCTCCAGCCATCCAGGTTCAGAAGTACGTTCGAGGGCCAAAGTCACACTGATGTCCAGGGGCACATTAGACACCTAAATGTTTTAGGGCATCTCATCTCTGTGAGAGAATCACAACATTGTCACTGGGCTGTCTCAGCCACAAGGGTTTATGAAATGCTTAGCTAGCAAAACAAAAAGCATTAACTTCTTGGCTACAGCTTTCTGCCAAAAGATAGGCAGGTCTTGCTTCAATGCAGATGTCTCGGGGAAAAAATGTGCAGTGCATTAGAGAGCTGTGACTCATAGAATAATTATCCTCGTTTCTCATAGTTTATTAATAATTTAAACCCAATCTTGGTGTTATTGATCTATCATTGAATCGGAGATTTATTTCAGATCTGTAGTCACTGAAGCAGTAAATTTAATCCCCCTTCCCCTCCCACCCTTCCATCCACTAAACTCACTTTATAACTAAAACATGATGTTTAGGCTGTTTCAGTAATAGGAGAGGAGAAGAAGAGCTCAGAGGCTGTGGGTGGCAGGAGCAGCCTTAAGCTCACAGAAGACCAAGCTGAGCAGCATTAAGGTTCTGGTTTTAATACACCTTTTTTGACCAAACCATCCTTTGCACGTGGTCCCAGGGATGCCAAAAAGGACCAAACACTACCTGCTGGCATGTTCATCACAACCAGATCCTAAACCAGTTTTGCCTGTTTTCCTCTGGGTTTGCTTGCCCATTCCCACAGTTAACCATCGTTTTTGCGCGCATCCCAGCTGTGGATCCCAGTCTTGCTCTTCGTCCTCTGGAAACACAGATATGAGCTCACTGAGGTAAAAGCACCTGCAACACGTAGGCTGTTACAAGCCACACAAGCTCACAAGCTCTTGGGCCCTGTCCTAATCTCACTTAAACTGGCGAAAACCTGAAGCAGCTGCCTGGGTGTCCCAGGAGTACCATGAGTGTAGAATCAATTTAACTGCGTGGAGGATGAAGCATAAAAAACTATAATGTGAAGACTCCTACAGCAGTGCTCACTTGGCTGTACCATGTGTCTGGTGCATTCACTGATATAAGCAGCAAGATCTGGCCTTTTAAAGGAAGCCAGGAATAGAAAACAGCGTGCTTTATGGCTGTAAAGTGCCCAGAAGAGTGATTTTTGTAGGCAAATGAAATACATTTTTATTAGACCAATTGTAGTATACAGTTGGGGTGGAAAATGCGTTCTTGGCTGTACCAACTCTTTCTCAGGTCTGAAAGAAAGCAGAAAATGTGCCCAAATGCTCTTCTGTTCTTTTCCATCTATATTAATGGATACAATTAAAGACATTACCATCCTGTGCCAGCCCATCCTCGTTGTTATCCTTAGACTCTGCAGCTGGAACCACAGTGAGTGGGGGCTCTTGGCCACAGTTGGAGCTTCTGCAGCAGCTATGGAAACATGCAGCAGGGGGCAAGCTGCCACAGCCTTGCTCTAAAAAGCAAACAAGGGTTGGTGTAACCAGGCAGAGAGGATGCGTTGGTGGGATAAAGCACTGGCGTGCGCCCCTGAGTATGGGCTCTCAGCACCTCTGGTGTTTCTTGCCCAAGTGGAAGACATCCCTAGAGATGAACAGCAGGAAAACAAAGCACAACAACCTCTGTGTAGTCTGTAACTCTGTTTCCAGAGGTATCTTTCTTAATTAAATAGTCATGAAGATGGATTTTCCTTTGCTTTGGGCTTGGAGTTTTTTTTGGTGTCCAGTTTAGGTTAGCTAATCCTGGAATAAGACCAGTGACATGCTGGTCTTATTTTTCTAATCCTGCAGGACAAGGGGTGCTGCCAGCAGTAACACATTGGGATGCAGGAGCTGGGTGTTGCAGGGTTGTTGGAAGGGAAGCAAAGTCAGGGAAATCCATGGCTGGAAACGCTGTTGGGTGGCTGGGTCCCTGTGACGCTGGGTCCCTCCTGTCCCGGTGGGACCATTGTCATCCTCGGGTCGCAGGTCCTGTGAAGCCCAGAGTTGCTGTCATTAAACCTTGCTCTTCTGTGAGGTGTAAGAGACTTATTTGGCCAGATTTCACCCAACAATGTGAATTCCTAGAAACTGAGGCTTGCCTGCAGTTACAAAGCAAGGACCTCCCTTCCTCCTTCTCCTCGGTGAAAGAGGCAGAGTGGTTGCAGGCACAGGTACCTACCAACACAGCAAGTGTGCTTTGAGTACCCATCTGTGATGGGAGCAGGTTCAGTGCCTCTCTGAATACATATCCCTTCCTCCCACAGTTTAGTCCTGTGCCAGGCAATTAAGAGGGTATTTTCTCTACTGAGAAGCCGAGTAGAGAAACTCAGTGTTGCTTCAGGGAACAGTTCACCCAGAATATGTTAATCAACTTGTTTATGTCTCATTGTATACCCTGGCAAGGCGAGGAAATGCCTTTTCCTGCCATTTTAGGAGTAACTAGAGAGCTGGGTCCCCATCTCACATACCCCGAGATAAGTGCCTACTCCTCTGTTCCTTGCTGTTGATGATATTAGGCTCCTAATTCGGGCACTTCACTGACGGGGATGACCTTGGGTCTTGTTTCAGCTCACACGCATCTCCTGACCCATGAGACACCCTCTTCAAACAACCCAGGTAAGGTGTTTGCATGCTCAGCTGGCCCATCACCCTCCTCCACCCAATCTGGCCGTGGAGGGGGATGGTGGTCCCTCCTGGCACCCATCAGAGGCTGGGATGGTGCAGAGGCAGTTTTGGCACTGCATCCTTATGCTGCAGGAGATTCTGCTCTTCCTTTCAGTTGTGGAGGTGCTCTCCAGGCACAGCGAGGTGTACTCTGAGGTTGGAGAGAGCAAAGGGGCCACCGAAAATGAAGAAGAGGCAGCAGCCCAGGATGGAGAGGAGAATACCCAAGCAGGACTGTGTGAGCAAGGTACAACATGGTATTTGGAATAACCACAGCCACTGTCAGATAAATCTGTGTTTTCTAGGTGCCCATCTGCCATCCTTTGAAAATCACAGGCTAAACTAAAGATCATTTTGTTCATAAGAATGACCAAAGCTTTTGAAGTCCTCCTTTATGCTGCCATGTATCAGAGATTAGCACTGTTTTGTGGCCATGGAGGACAAGTGATCCTGTCTAGCCATCCAGGGCCAGAATAAAAATGAGGAGGGAAATGTGAGTGGAAGCATTTTCATCAGAATACTAGACTTAGCCTCTAGAAAAGGGCCAAGTGGATGCCTGGGAGCACCATCCTTAAACCTAAGGGTTGCAGCCCTCTTCCTCCAATGGTGTTCCTCCTCAATTTCAGGGGATTTTGGTTCTTCCACGTCTCAGCTGGGTGGTCATGGGATGTCAGAGGGTGTAGGAGGCAAGAAAAACCTGTGGTTTGTAGAAAAAACAGTGGGAAAAGGGATTAAAGAAGGAAAACTGGAAATCTGAGAAAGAGGGCAAGAACTAGAAGATTAGAAAAGGGAAAAATATCGATAGTTGTGGGGATATGAATAAAAAACTGAGGACAGACCCCAAGGAAGAGAGAGAAACAAGAATAGGGATTAGGAGAGAGGCAGAGCTGAGGGAAAGGTGGAAAAACAGAAGGAGAGACATTGAAAAGGGAGGTGGATATGAACTAGAAGCAAAACTTAAGCGGAGAAGAAATCTAGCAAAATTACAAAATGAAAACCACAAAGTAAAGAGCAACTGATTCCGGAGAGCAGAGGAGGTAGGTTTGGCAAGACAACACTCCTGGTTGTCCATTGAAAGCTTGCTGACAAAATAGTGCAGAGAGGATAAGTCCTCTTTTCTACTTCTGTCTGGATATCTGCAGTCCTCCAAGGAATCAGGCTGTAAAAGAAAGACCTGAGACTGCACAGCACTTCCTTTCTCTTTGGGATAAAAAGTGCTCATTCTGGGGAGAAGAGGGGAAAGGGCAGAAATAAGTGATTCTTGCTTTTTTGCCTTTTTTTTTTTGCCTTTTTTTTAGTTTTTTATTTTCACAATAAGTTTTGACACATGTTTGTTAGGTAGAGAGTGCCTGCCCAGAGAAGGGGACATGCTTCATGATGAAGTCTCCTCCAGCACTAGATACCAGAATACTAGATACCCAGAACAGACTCTGGGCAAATGGAGGGGCACAACTGCAGAGTCTCTGCCTGTGCTACCTCCCCTTTACCCACCTCAAACCTCTCGATCTCCCATCACTGGGGTGCAGCAGCTTGAAATCTGCAGGAGGAGAATTCCTGGAAACCCAGCTCTACTCTTTGCCCCGCCCTGCAGCTCGTCCCTCCATCCCTACTTTTGCTTGTCAGGCATTTGTATAAATAGGATTAACATCTGCAGTTACACTTAGCTAGGTTGCAAATTACACAGGCTATCAAGCCTTGTGCTTCAGGGCATACACTGATTACCATCGGAGGGGCAAAAATGAGTTTTTCCAATAACAGAATATTGCATGATTGACTGGGGACATTAAGGGGCAGAGTGGATTAGCCTTTGCCATCAGTATCAGTTATATGTCATTACCGCATCAAAGCACCCGGCGTGGGCGAGCTGCTTCCATTCAGGCAGCGCTGGAGGTGGCTGGGTCCAGAGGAGCAGGGCTGGTTGTAAAAACCGGCACTGATTTCTGAACCTGCTTATAAAACTTGCAAGCTGCACTCCCTGCCTCTGCTTGCCCACCTCCTGGGCAGCACGCTGCATGCCTTCAGCTCACCAGAGGAAACCCATCCTCCCCTCCCTTGTCCTCTTACGGCCAAGACCCGGACCTCCCCGCTGCCACTGCAGGGATCCAACCATCCCACCTCCCTGCCCCACCGCCCTCCCTTTCCCCCTAGCCCAAATGATATCCCTCTGGTGGTGCTTTCCCCAGCTTTGAGCCAAGGACCAAGTCCTGCAGTACAGTATGCAGGCTGCTGCCCATAAAACATCATCCTACGACGTGATTTTTCAGAAGACCTTTCAAACACAGGATTTTGGGGCTCACCACCACCACTCTGATACTTCTCAGCCAGAGAGGAAGCTTTGACCTACAAAAAGGTGCAACATTTCCTGGTGTTTCCCAGTTTTGGTGGGATTGAGAGCTATCGGAGGAGCTGGGACATGCTGTAACAGGAGGCTGGAGGGTACCTGACAGAAGGGTCTGCTGACCCTATCCTTACAGTGCTCCCAAGGGCTTGTGAGAGGGGCTGAGGTCCCCATTATCTCCCTGTTACATATGAACGGCTTTGCCCATCCTCAACTTTCAGGCCACTTCATCTCCATCTTGGCAGGAAACGATTGTCTCATTTGAATGGAAGAGCTAGATTTGACAGAAATCCAAAATAAGAAACATAATTAGCAGCAAAACTTTTAATTCCCCTTTCTAAGCCATTTCTAAATGTGTTAGTGCTTATTTATTGGACCTGGCTTGACATTTAGACAGTTCCTTTTAATGCTAATAAGGTTGATTACCCGGTTGAATCCTACTGCTTTGAGGAAACTGCTGCTCAGTATTCAGAGCTGCCAAGTTCCCCCTGCACAGAAACACCCGCCTTTCTTCACAAGAAATATGTATTATTCAGCACAAATGCATTAAAATAAGGCCATCGCAGGAGCGAGGAACCTTCACCAGTGATGCTGGGCCAGCAACCCGTGCATGAAGCATAGGGCACCTGGATTGTGCCTTTTTGTGGCCAAAACCTCCCACCAGCACCAGTGGGATGGGTGGCTTGGCTGTGGTGCTGGGGGGGCACCCTGGAAATGGCGGGACCCTCGTCTGCTGATGGGTGGGGAGCCCCAAGGAGGAGGAGGAGCAGGTGAGAGGTGCAGCCACAAGAGGGGAGGAAGAGGAACAGGAAAAAAGAGGAAGAAGAAGAAAAGGAAGAGGAGGAGAAGGAGGAGAAAGAGGAGGAGGAGGACAAAGATGAAGACAAAACAGAGAGGAAGAGGAGGATGAAGCCACCTCATTTCCCCAGGTTGCAGCCAGGAGCTGGAGTTTCCTTCCCTGCCCCACTTGAGGTTCACACTCTACTTTCAAGACTCCCGTCTTCCTCCTTATCCTACAGAGCCAAACACAGCAGGGACTCCTTCCTAATGGAAACCGAGGGCCAAGAAATGTGGGTGGGTTGGTTTTTTTTTTCCTCTCATAGCAATCACTATCGTATTATTTGCTTCGGTGTGTGTAATGGAGCTTTTTGTGCTCCCTTTCCTGGAGATCAATCGACCGGACAGGTGTCTGATTGTCCTCCTGTTTCAATGTGTATCATCATTACTCCTCCAGAGCCGCTGCAAAATAGCACAGGTGTCAATAAGAATAGAACTTGGCCTTGCGCTCACTTTAAATTTGGCTTTATAGGTGAAGATGGTAGGTTTTCAGAAAAATAAGCCTCCCCTCCACGTTACTGAGCACGCGATCGCAACACGAGGCAGCCTGGGCGATGCAGCAGCCCCCAGAAATGGGGCAGGCTCCTGAAAGCTGAGAGTGACAAGCCAGCTTGGCTTGACAAGCTTTGCCAATGGCCAGCCGAGGGCAAGGAGATTAGCCCGATCTGGGGAACAGAGATACTTGAGCTCAGGAATTTCCCCCCGGGGTGCGATTACCTTATAACGGCCACTATCCCTCATTCTCATTTCTAGCTGGAAAGGAGGTGCAAAGCGAGAGGCTCCTCGTTTGTATCCATCAGATGGCTGGTAAACAGCCAAGGCATGGCTTTTAAGGCAATCTTGGAAAAGTGCACAGGGACACAAACGTCCCTGTCGTTAAGGTGGCGAGTTTTCAGCCAGAAGAGACACTTATTTATTGTGTCGTCAGAGCATCCAAGTGTTTGTTTTTAATTTACATGGGGAAAATCTGAGTGAATCACTCAAATTTGGACTGACTGCCCAAGACACTGTTGTACATTTCCTATTTTTTTTTTTGCTCTCCCCTCGTTCATAACCATTCATCATAAGCAGAACCAGAGCCACTTTCTTTCAATAATGCCTTGGAATGATAAAAACCAAGATGATCCAGGTCTTGCTGGGGGAAGGTGAGCTGACTGCAATAAAACACCCTTGTTCTGAGACCCAGCCACCACCTGATCATGTTTCCACAGCACGCTGAGATGCACATTAGAGGTCTGCACGTAGCACAAGGTGCATCCCCTGGTTATCCTTGGTGCATTTCAGAGTGGCTGGGCCTCCAACTGAGGACCTGGAAAGAAGACTTGTCCATGCAGCACAGGCAGACTAGACAGGCTTCCTCAGGCCCCAGACCTGATGATGGGAGGAGATAGTGTGAGCCAGGTTTCTGCAGGGTGTGCCTTTTGCCTTATGTCAGTGGCTTGGTGCTTTCCCTCAGTCACTAAGGTCTGGGTCCCACCAGGACCTACAGAGGTCACCTCTTTGTCTTCCACGGTGAGGGGCATCCCATGAGAAGGGGTCCGTGCTCGGAAGTGCTTGGGTTATGGAGGCTTTCATTTGGGGAGCTAAAGGAAAAGGGGATGCACCTGCCTGTAGGTCCTGGTGGTGGGGGTTTTGAGCTGAAAATCATGCCTGGTGTGTTCAGCTTGAAAAGCTCTATCTCTGGGACAAAGGGGGCTGTGTCTGAAACAGTGACAGGCAGCAGCACCAGACACCTCAGGCTACATTTAAACTGTTTTGTTTTAGTGGGAGAGATGGCCTGGTGTGAAACACAGGGCGTAAGGATGACTGTAAAGGATCAGCCCCAAAGTGCACTTGGCCCAGCATCCTGCCCTGGGCAAGAGCCAGCAGATACTCAGGAAGCAATACAAAAATAGACCAAACATTTGCTTACACTTCCCAGAATACTCTCCATTCCCCTAGTGGTCTGTGACTTGGGAACCTCCTGAACTGTAGATACCATCTTTGCATTTAATAGCCCTTGATGGATGCTTCCATAGATTAGTTTACACCCTATTGAACTAATGAAAACTTTAAATATCCACTGTACCTTATGGCAAGGAGTGCCACAGCTAAAAATCTCTTTTGTTTGTTTTGAACTTGTCACTTGATAGTTTTCTTTGATGATCGCTCTCTTCCTTTGAAGAGCACTGAATACTGTGAACAGCTGTTCCCCGGTCATGCCACTCTTCCTATCCCAAAACTCGGTCATATTTCTTCTTCAGTCATTTTTTTCTTCCAAGATAAAAAGTCTTAATCTATTCAGTCTTTCCCTGAATGGAGGCCCTTTTATGTCTTTGATCATCTTCAATTGTCTTCCTCTGTAACTTTTCTATTTCCTCTATATCATATTTGAGATTGGTGAATCAGGACTGCACAATAGCATTCAAGAGATGGAAGCCCACGGATTTATACAGCGGCATAAAGATTTCCTCTGGTTTGCTATCTCCTCCTTGCCTAATAATTCTTAGCTTTCTGTTTGCTTTTTTGATTGCTACTGAGCGTTGAGCTGACATTTGCATAGAGCTATCTATTATAACCTGAAGATTTCGCTCCCAAGTGGAAATAGCCAGCTCAGAGCCCATTATTTTGTATGTAAAGCTAGGATTGTCTTTTCCCGTGTGCATCACTTTACATTTATCTACATCAGATTTCATCTGTGATTTTATTACCCTTTTATTCAGTGCCACGAGGGTCTTTCTGCAACTCTTCTCAGTCAGCCCTTTGCCTCAACCACCCTGAATATCATCTGCAAACTTCTCCCCTCCCTGCTTACTCCTATTTTGAGATTATTTATGAATGTTTCAAAAGCATAGGCTAATTCAGCAGCTTTCCCTCTCAAATTTGAAGTGCCAGGTCCCAAGGAGAGGGAAGAAATGTAGTTTCCCAAGCTCTTGGGGTGTCACTGGAGATCAGTTGGTGCTTTTGGAGATGGATGACGTTGTGCTTAACCAGCATGTCTCCCTTTCCCCTTGCACAAATAGATGGGGAGGGTAATGGTACCTGCTGGGATGTCTGTCTGCCCCTCCACTAGGCTGGACAGGACCAGCAGGAGGCCCTATGGTGGCCCTTTCTCCTGCTGAAGCTGGATCTTGGCACAAAGAGGCATGCAGTAGTCCTGGGGCCCCAGGAAAGGAGGGGGAAGTAATGGATGGCAAAAACCTTTCTCTGAGAAAACCTCTGCACACAAAGTTGTGCGATCTCCCTTTGAACGAATAGGAGCTAACTGGCAACTCTTCCTTAGAAAAAGATGCATGGGAGCCTGTTGAGCTTGCCCAAGGGAGTCCAAGGCCAGAGTTGGACAAGGAGCTGCTGTCTACGGGAGGAGAGCACAAGGATGATGAGACGGAGACTTCCCTCTGCTCAGGCAAGGTGAGACCCAGCTGGTCAATTAGGACAAGAAACCAGAAATTACCAGCGATGAGCACTTTTTCAGTGGTATTCTTTTTTCACCTCACCTTGCAACCATGCCCAGTGGGGGAATGGGTGCTGGGGAGCAAGAAGGAGGGGTGCTTCTTTCTGCTGGGGGCATCTCCATTTGGGGGAAGAGGCTGAAGAGTTGCTGCTGCTATATGTAGGCTGGGCAACACTGAAAGCGAGGACAGAATTAATTCAAGTAGGGGAAAAACGGGTGAGAAAGTGAACAGCTGTGGTGGAGGGTTCCTTGTGGCTGTCTGGTGGTGCACCCCATTGCTGTGGGGTCACGTGGAGCATGTTTCCCTCTCCTCCCTGGCCTTGGTAATTTCTTGTCGCTTTGTTTAGAGCCAGGCAATGAGGGATTTGCCAGCTCTCTGGCGAGATGCCTTCCAGAAAAGGCAGGCAGCTCCCAGAAAAATGCTCTGCGGGGGAAGTTTGACATTCCTGCAGCTGCAAGGGGAGAAAAGGAGTTAGTCTCTCTTCTTTGATAACGAAGCAAAAATTGCTCCAAAGGGCAGAGGTTCTCCTCTTTAAGAGACTTAAGCTTGACCATCAGAAAAACGGGACCCATTTGATGACACAAGAGAAAAAGCAGGCATTGGTGACTCAGGCACAAAGTGTCTCGTGAGCTGTGGGAAGAACTGTGTCTCCTGGCAGAAAAAAAAAGGTGAGTGTGTGTGAAAAAACCCTACTGGTTTCACAAAGCAAAACAGGAATTCAAGAGAAGAGCAGTGGCAGACCCACTGATCCTGCAGCCATCAACCCCCTCCTCATCTGAATAAGGAAGTCTCTCATCCACCTTAAACACAAAGGCAGAAGTCTCTATTTCCACCCCAGCCATTTGATGGCCACGCTGCTGCCCGTTTCAGGGACTGAAGCTGGGGACTGGCCAGTACCAGGGGTTCCTCCAGCAGGGCTGAGGGTTTTAGCTGTGCCCTCACCCTTGGTTTGCTTGAGGGCAAGGTTTTTGAGGCTGGGATGGCTGGGTGGTGTGCCCAGTGCCAGCCCACTGCTGGTGAACCACACCAGCTTGGTGCACACATCTGTGCAGCTCTGGGAGGCTAGGGTTTGTGCTGTTGGCCAGCCCACCCAGCCCCTGGACCGCAGATAGCTGATGGAAGAATACCCACCTGGAAAGCAACCTGGGGCTAGATGGGCTGGCTTTAGGTGACATTGCTCATGGTAGAAGGCATCAGGATGGCTATTATAAATACTACAGAGAGGAAAAAGGCCTTCAAAGCTAAACCAGACTTAAGCCATTTTTGAGCCATTATCAGGAAGAGGAGAGCTAGTCGTGAATGTTTCCACCATAAATGCTTTGCAAGCGCATGTTTTTTCCTTTTGAAAATGCAAACGTTCTCATTACCCTTGAAGTTTCTCCATATCAAGGTTGCCTTAAAAACTGAGCGCTTCTTGACTTTTAATGTAGTTTCTCCGGGTTTTGTTTTTAAAGAAGAGACAGGAGCTGCTTTTTAAAACTTGTTTTAAAAGTTGAAAGTTTTAAGCCTTTTTTTTTTCTTTTTCTTTTCACTTTTTCAGTGCTTCGCAGGATGTTAAAAGAAGGCCAGATTAACAAGTTGTTCACATTTTCACATGAAAAACAACTAGAACTTTCCACTGAGCTCATGCCAACTGCATTTATTTGTGAGCACAGATAATTAAACATAACCTGACATTATATACATATGTAATAAGAAATTCTGGTGTTATGCTAAATGCAATGAGTTTGGTTACCTTTACAGGAACAGCCTAGACTTAAGCCCTTTTTTTTTTTTTAAAAATAATGAAGCTGATGCTGAATTTCCATTGTCTTTTGAGGAGACCACCTGGACAGAGGAGGCTGTCATGTGTACCTTTTGCAGCACTCCTGAAAAGCCAGTCCCAACAGTGATGGATCTGAAGGAACAACCCCAGGAAAATGTGAGTGTACCCATACTGTGTGAGCATGCCTGTAACATCAGTTTCTTCCTGGGAAAAGAGACCACCCCATGGCAGCACCAGAGAGGAAGGGAAAAGAGACATGGGCAGAAGAGCTGGAGGGTGAGGAGGTCCCTGGTCTGTCCAGGTGCCCCATGCCAGCCCCACTGCTCCTGATGGGTGCTGGACCCCACAGCTCTTTTGCTGCAGGACATATAAGGAAATGTTTGATGATATTATTCAAGACCTGATGAGCGAAGATGAAGCAGAGGAGGAAGAGCTGGACATCACTTCCTATGCTGACCCTTCCCAAGCTGACCTGAAGAACAGCATCAAGGAGAAACTGCTGCAGCAGTAAGGACCAAAGGAGACTGGCCCAAGGCCCTGGTGGGAGGAAGCTTTTTTGACCCCATCCCAGGGTCCTTTCAGTCTGCTCCCAAGGAGTTTTTCTGGTGGGAACCTGCTTGTGGTGTTGTGGCACTGCTGCCCACATGCAACAACAAGCCTTGAGGTATCCTCTTGTCAGTCCTATGATAGTACCACTGGTAGGTGGTATCACCTGCCCTGGCAGGACAAATGGGGCCATTAAATGTTGGACCAGGATGGTTCAGTGCTGCCAAGGCAATACTTGCCAGAAGGTCCTCAAGCAGCGCATCTTCACTCTAGCACCCTTAGAAACGCACTAGGTGGCTTCATGAGGAGCTGCTATTGCTGAGGGCTCAGCAGCCATCAGCTGCTCCATCTCAGCAATTCTGGCATTACAGGTTTGACATTCACAGGTTAGGAAGCTCCATAGACAGGGGGATGGAGCCACATGCTTTCCCAGATGGCAAAAGGTTTTCCCAAGTAAAACCCCGGGTAACTGTTCTCTCCCAAGAGGCTCTGAAGGCATCTGACCCCATTCGGGGTCTCCATCCTATCACACAGCCCCTGCACACCTTCCCACCACAACTGTTTCCGTCTCCCCCCCCCCGAGATACATCTTTCCCAGGGCACACATCGGGTGGCTCTGGCTGGGGCACAGTGGCCTTGCCAAGGTGAGCAGAGACCAGATTTCATGACATGAGTTATCCATGCTTTGTTGCTGTTTTCCCATTGTCTCCTACCATTTGGTTCTTTGGGATCTGACTTGAAAGTGCCATCATATCTTCGTGGGAGCAACAGCCCACAATGAAATTGCAGCTGCAGAGGTACACTACAAGGTTTGAGTGCCACTCAGGTCTCCAGGTAGAGAGAGGTTTTGAGACCTTTGGGTAGGGTCTGTCTTCTGGCTCTGAAGGGGCCAGCAGCATACATGGCATGAAGCATTTGGTCCCACCAGCCATGCAAGCTGAGTTTTGACCTGAAAGACCAGAGTGACAGTCAGGACCGTGACACACAAGTGGATTTGGGCAGGGCACTCAGCCACATGTGTGATGAGCTGTGTGGGTGCAATGTCCTGAGGGCTGGGACTCACCTCACCTCTGCAAGCCCCTAACCAAGCCTTCCCCTGTCACCTGCAGCTCCTATTGACTGAAGGGCAGGGAAACAGACATTTCTACTGCATGGTTCACGAGACCTGAAATGATAGCTCTTCTTTGGCTGTAAAAAACATTTGTGGTGACGATCTCATATGCAGGCATTTGCAATTGCTTCAGGTGAATCATAGAATCATAGAATGGCTAGAGTTGGAAGGGACTTTAAAGATCATTGAGTTCCAACCCCCCTGCCATGGGCAGGGACACCTCCCACTAGAGCAGGTTGCTCATCAGGTTGCTATCCTGATATAACATCCCATGATACTTGTTTTTCCCTTAGATTATGTAGGTAGTGTCATTAGCCAGCAATTCGATTTTATTTTTAACTTCCCTTTTTTTGACCTTAGGTTGGATGAAGGAGCCTTTGAGAGCTACAGGGAAATACTTCAGCAGTATATGAAATTTGTTGCCCGTATGTACCTTTACTAGTGAGTTGCTGTCATTACTGGGCTTGACCTGGAACCAGAAGCACAGGGTAGCTTCAGCACACTTAGAGAAACAGCAGACACTGCAGCCCTTCTTCTAGTATAAGGTGCCCTAATCCTATTTATAAGTGGCCAGGGATATTCACAGTTACTCAAAACACAGATCTGTATATTTGCCTGCCTACAAGGCCTATCATTTCCAACCCATACCTCCTCTGGTTGAAAGGAGTAGGAGATTGTATGGAAGACACTTGCTAGTTCATATCTAGCCTATCCTTTGCTGTAAGTAATTCTCAGCTGCTCATGGGCCTGATGTTGCATTGTTTTAAGCAAAGAGACCCTTTACATCTCTTAGGAGAGCCATCCTGCAGCATCACAGAACCTACCTAGTTAGGTCAGATTTTCCTTTCCACTTACTTCTCCTCAAACAAAGCAAAAGACACAAAACCTCCCCAGTCCCTCTCTCCCTCCAGACCTTTGCAAATAATCCATGACACAAGTCTTGGAGAGACAGAGCTGCATTGCCTTCTCCTCAACAACAACCTTCTAAAACATTTTTCAGTGACCAGAATCTCGTTCAGACTCTCAAAACAAAATGAATACGCTGTCAGGCCAAAAATCGACCCTTTCCAAAAATACCAACCAACATCAGCACCTACAGAAGACCTGCTGGAGCTGGACAGTGAGTTTGTTGCAGTGCACTTAAAGGTGAGTGTAGCCTGTTGGGTCTCTTCTTGTTGCTTTTCGGGCAGGGATTGTAGAGACCTGCATAGTGTTGGGTCTGCTCATACCCTGTGACAGTCTTGCTGTTCCAGTCAAGCATGTTTAGGTATCTCCTAAGAGATATGGAGAAGATCCTGATTCACCGAAACATTAAAATGATTCTCAGTGGGTGTGCACTAAGTTGATGGGACATTCCAGCTTGTGGCTATTTGAAGACTGACTTAATCAGGTGTTCATGGCTGTGGTGGAAAGCTGAGTCTGGTGTCCCTGCAGTTTTACTGGGATGGTGGCCATGTATAAAGGGGTTTTCTTGTGGAGCATCCCTTGCAGCTTGAAGGCTGAACAATGCTGGTCAGTGAACTCCACCCCAGCTGAAGCTTTAGACCCTGGTCTACTCAATTCCATATCATTCATCCCTCTTCCCCTCCAAATCAGGCTTCCTTATCCAAACTGCTCAGCAGGGTCAGATCCAGGCTTCTCAGACAGGAATCACCTGGGGGAGTGCACCCAGTCCCAGGCCAAGCCCTCACCCAAAAATTTAACAACACAGACAAAAAGTCCAGGTGCCCTTGAATTCATCAGTAGGGATGTCACCACTGTGCCCAGCAAGGGATGGGGTACCCCAGGGTGTCCCCTCCACCCCAACTGCCATGAGAAGCGGCTCCCCAGGGCCTGTTGTCCATGCCCCAGTGACCCTGGCAGGGAAAGCCAAGGCTGGGGGCCTGTCCCATCAGCCAGGAGCCCCATGGGACCCCTCTGCCAGCTCAGCCCCACAAACCACAGCTCCTCTCTTCCCTCCCCTGCCTCTCCTCTCCCTTCTCAAACCAGACAGCATTGCAGTTTCTGCAGGCGTGGAAGAAAATTACCTGTGATTTACCACACAATCAGAGATTTTGTTGGCTTTTTTATTTTCGACATAGAAGTGCGTTATACTGCTCTCCCCTCCTGAAATATAGGGGTAGCAAATCCTCCTGCCTGGGACCGTCTGTCTTTTTAGCCTCATAAAAAGCCTGAAAAATGAAAGCAGGGACAAAATCGTCAGCTTGTTTCTTTTTTTCTTTTTTTTTTTTTTTGTTCTCCTCCATCCCTTACAACCAGAAGGTAACTCTTAGCTCTTCTGCAGAGCCAAAAACGTGCATCTTCAGGTTATAATAAACCAGCACTGCGGTGATGGTTGGAGTCAGACCCTTCACGTGGAGAGAAGGGTCCCCGTGACAAGCAAAACCTGAGCACGGTCCCTTTCTTCGCGTGAGAATTGGCTGCTGCTTTTAACGATGATGTTAAAAGGGAACAGCAAGGTCTCCCCATTCTTCTCTCCTCCCCAAGCTGCTCCCCGTTCTTCCCGGAGAAGCGGACGGGAATGCTGCTTATTCCTATTAGAAAGCATTAAACTGGGCTCCCTTGTAATGCTGGGAGCTAAGCCCTTAGCAAAGAAATGTTTCTATTTCGCTTGTCAGTATGTCGCAGGATAAATTACTTGTGCGTCTGATGGAAAAGAGGGCTCTTGGCAAATTATGTCATCAGGGAGCAGCTAATAACATGAAATAAGAAGAGCCGAGCTCTGTAGATGAAACGCGAAAACACAGAGCTGAAGATGAGTTTTCCTCAGTTATTTAAAATGAGTTAATTAAAAAGTAAGCAAACAAACAAGGCTAGGTGGAAAGAGTAGAGTGTGACGGTGTGGCTTGTCGGTGCTCTGGGGTGAGTACTGGTGTGGGAAGATGGATGCCTGGGGCAGAACATCCCTATCCCCCATGTCTGGGCAGGCATCCCTGCAACGGCCTCCCCCAGCCCCCCGCCTGCCTCTCACCTCCTCCGTTTTGCTCCTGCAGCACTGCCGTTCTCCTGAGCCCGTGAGACGACATTATCCTGATGGACAGACCTTTTTTCTCCTGTTCCCAGATGGAAGTGGTCAGGTTTAGTA
>NW_015094510.1:14249127-14289499 GCF_001431845.1 Calidris pugnax | reverse complement strand
GGTGGGTGGGTGGGTAGCTGTGGGAATGCCCTGCCTTGAGCTAGGTCACCATGACCTTCCTCCCTTGGGGTAACCCACTGGAGCTGGCTACACAACTTGTGCCACCCTTGCAAGGAAACAAGGTCTACAGAGATGGTTGTCTTGGGGCTGGTGGTCTGAAGGGTGGGGAACTCTTGGGTCACTTCTCCTCAGATACTGTCCCATGTATTGTCTTCCAAAGCATGCTTTCGGTGGGCTTTCTACAGGTTCATCTTTCCTTAACTGTTCCTCAGCTACCCATCGGGCAACGTGGCCATTCTCATCACGTTCTCTGAGGAAGCCCTGTTCACCTACTGCATCCTGGAGGACAGCAGATACCCAGGGATCAGGGCTGCCTTTGGGAGCCACGGCCACGGGGTCTGCTTCCACCCTGATGGCCATCTCTGGTAAGTGCAAACCCAGAGGTGACACCAGATCCCAGCTCAGCCCCAGCCCACCCTGGTGGCACTCCAGGGCTTTAACACATGCTGAAAGCATCTTCATTTTTGGTTTCAGTTTTATTTTTTACTATGTGAAAGTGCACGTCTCACATCGTGCACCAAGGTGGAGGCAGCATGCATGGTGTGAGGGCACTTGGGCATCACCCCATCTAAATTGCCAGTGACATCTGACCAGAGATCCCGGCATAAGGACTGATTTTGGCCAAGGCTGGCCAAGCAGACGAAGAGGTGGTTTGGACCCCTTATAGTACAGGGAGGAGAGCACATCTTCCTTACTGTCTTCTCTTGGAGCCCCAAGAGGCTGGAAAAATGTGGGCTTATTATCTGCACAAGAGGGCAAACCTCAATAGCTGGAGTCAGTTAGCCTGAGGTCAAGATTGCTTTTGGTTTCCTTCTCATATCCAGTGAGTGTACCTTGCTAAAGAATGACTCGGGTGACCAATTTCCTCCACTCTAATTTGGTGGAGGTGACCGATAGCTTACAGTAAAAACTGCTGGCGTTTGAGCCATCAAATATTAATTTTTGACACCCCACCCCTAGACTCCAAAGTTTCCCTTCAGAAAGCTGGGAACTGGGGGGAATTAGTAAATCCCACCTCAATTTTACAAGTCGTCCCTGTGTTGAGACTAATTAATGGACATCTTAAACATCTAAAACTGGGTATTACAAATCATTTGAAATAGCTTTTGCAATAATGCTTCCATCGGACTCCCGCAGTCGTACCGTTTGCCTGCAGACATGCTGGTCTTTCATCCATCACGCCGCAGCCAGGTTTTTACAGCTCCTCACCGAAGCCATTGCTGGCAGCTCTAAACCATCGCCGACCCCACTGTGGGGCTCTCCTGGCCCCGCTGGACCACACACTCCCTGTCGGCATCAGCCACAAGCCGGTTGCTGGCTTGCCACCGAGCTGGGGTGGGCTGCTCTGACTCTCCCAGCCTCTCCTGGCAGCCATAAATTAAGGGCAATGTTAACTGGCCACTCTGATATTTGTAAAAAGAACATGATGGGAGGAGAGCAGAAAACCGACAGCCTGTGGGTAGGTCGCCTGTCCCACGTATGGACCAGCTCAGGCTTGTCTGCGGCTGGCACTGTAGCACATCACAGCTGCAAAGTTAGATTTATTTATTTTTCCTGGCCTTTTTTTGCTGGTTTTGGTTTAGATTTATTTATTTTTCCTGGCCTTTTTTTGATGGTTTTGGTTTTTTTTGGGGGTTTTTTGTTGTTTTTTTTTCTGAGCTGCAGCAAGAGATAATGCTGGGGGAGGCTGAGCTGCTCTTGCAGCCCAGTGAGAATCAACTTCTCCACCATTCTATGATTCACACCTAGGCAGGAAAAACTCAACATAACACACGCTGTGAATGATAAAAACTCCCCATGAGCTATGGCTGTGCGGATGCTCCAGCACCCAGAGCCACCTTCCCAGGCTGCCTGGGGATGGGGAGTACTGATTCGTATTTGTATGCTGTAAATATGGGCTGTTTCCCCCCACACGCTGCGTTTCCTTCTCCTTTGCAGTTTGGCGAGGCCATTTCCTGCACCCAGCCACACGCACGACCACACACGCACGCAGAGGAACAGTTTTTAGCATAAAGATTGCCAGAGCAAAAGAAATTTCCATGTCCAGGGACTTTCAGAGGATGTAGACATGCAATAGGAAGGGGACACACTCACAAAGCCCATGCTCTGCCCAGGGATTTTCTCTGTCATTCAAGGGGACTTACTGCCAGCCAATTTCTGTAATGTGCTTTCACTGTTGGACAAAAACTATTACCAAAAAACAGTCCCTGACCTGATGCATCAGGTCCCAGCAGTGACTCTTGGATGGCAAAAGTCATAGAATCATAGAATGGTTTGGGTTGGAAGAGACCTTAAAGATCACCGAGTTCCAACCCCCCTGCCATGGGCAGGGACACCTCCCACCAGACCAGGTTGCTCAAAGCCCCATCCAGCCTGGTCTTGAACACCTTCAGGGATGGGGCATCCACAGCTTCTCTGGGCAACTTGTTCCAGTGCCTCACCACCCTCACAGTAAAGAATTTCTTCCTAATGTCTAATCTAAATTTCCCCTCTTCCAATTTAAAACCATTACCCCTCGTCCTATCACGACCTTCCCTGATAAAGAGTCCCTCTTAAAATAAGAAGTTTAGTCCAATTGCAGATAAAAGATGGCATTTGGGACCAGGAAGTGGTTGGTTCTGGATTCATCCAGCGTTGTGTTTGTCCCCAGGGCCTCCCTGAATCCCTGCACTGGGATCTACTTGGACCAGGAAAGGGCCAGTCAGAAGTGTTGGACGTGGCATGACTTCAGCCACCACACTCACAGCCCTCCGTTCCAGTCCATCACCATGAAACTGAACGGCTACATCACCATCAAAATCCTGGCTCAGGATCAAATTGATTTATCGTTCACCAGCCACAGCGATTGCATCCGTTTCAACATGGGGTCCCGGCTGAAGGTGAGCACTTGCTGTGGTGGCCCTGCTCGGCCAGCTCCTGCCTGCCAGCCCTTTGGAGAAACCATCCAGTGGAGATAAGCTTGGGGTTGCTGCATGGGACTGGTCACAGTTTTTCAGGTGGAAAAATCACCGTTTCATTCAAAAGCAAATTTCCTGCCTCTGTGAATCTTAATGAAATTGCCTTTCAGGAAAGCATTTAGATAAGATTGAAATGCTGTCGCTGAAGGGTAAGAACAGCACGTCTCGCAAATTCATTTTGAAACACTATTTCTTTTCAAAACATTTATATTAAATGTCAATACAAACACAAAGCTCCTGATTTTATCTAAACAGCATTTCACTTAACATGGAACAAGAAGCTGGGGAGAGGAGCAACAAAATCCCTTGATATTTCTTCCCACCGCTGACCCTTCCCCGGAGGTGGACGTGCTGCTCTGGCCAGGGCTCAGCCCAGTTCGGTGCCAGTGTGACTGTCCCAACCTACTGGTGGGCATCCCTGTCCTCCACTGGATGCAAACACAACTGGTCGGCTTTGAAATGCAGGTGACACATCGCCAGGAGCTCATGCTTGGCTGGGGGCTGCGGCCTCAGGGTGAAGGATTTGAGTTGTCTTCCCTGGTGCCAACACAAACCAAACGTTGACAGCCTTCATAGCGATAGTCTGTATGTGGCCACAGATATCTTGCTAATGGAAGCAAGTATTGGAGAACCTATTCAGAATGGTAGCAACAACCCACGGTCAGTTTGTGGGGCCAAAAAGCATTAGCACCTGCTTTTCCATCCGCTAAATTCAGACTTCTTTTCAGGACCTATTGCTACATTGGGTAAGGAAGTTATTTTCCTTGTCCCATTACATCTGGGCAGCCCGCTCCCACCAAAGGAGCCCAGAGCCATGAGTTTAGCTCCTCAGTCCCCTTGTACAGAATCACAGAATGATATGGGGTTGGAAGGGACCTCTGGAGATCATCTAGTCCAATCCCTCTGCCAGAGCAGGTCCACCTAGAGCAGGTTGCACAGGAACATGTCCAGATGGGTTTTGAATGTCTCCAGAGACAAGAGACTCCACCACCTCTCTGGGCAGCCTGTAAGTGCACTGCAATAGGATCATCTTCCTAGGGGAGCCACAGGGTTAGTGTGCTCCATGGGCATGGAGGGAAAGGGCAGATGGGACATGCTACATGGGTGAAGGTTTGGGTTACAAGGAATGCTCTCCCTCCAGGGGGTTCAGCATTAACGTTACCTGCTTTGCACGGGCTCTTTTTGCAGTTAAAAGACCCAGAGGCAAGTCACCTACTTCAGTGGCCAGAAAGTGAAGAGGAGCTCTTCCTTCAGTCTAAAACGATTCAGCTCAGGAGCCTGCTGTCCAAAATACAGAGAGCGTTGAAATGCTTTTGGCAACCCCTCTCTCAGTGATATCACCCCTTCTGTTTCATCATCTTCTATCACCATGAAATACTTGAAATGAAGATATTAAGACTCACAGGAAGCAGTTACATCAGCATTTCAGATCAACTTTTCCTCCGTCAAGGTGATAACAGCCACTTTGTGCAGAAAATAAAGCTCCTCATTTCAAGCTCATGATGCCTATCACCTGGTACATCAAGCTCTTGTAACACCAAGGACTTCTTTTTTGAGAACACTTGGTGGATCATCGTACGATCAGTGGGTTTATACACTGAATGTGCAGTACTTTGAAGCAGCTGATGAACTGGACTTTGGGAGCTTATGCCAAGTGTGACTGACGAGGCTGCTTGGGCTGTCAGCCAAAGACACCCGTGCTTAGGTACAGGGACCAAGGACAAGACATGAGAGAGGAAAGATGGAGCCTCCTGGGTGTCAGGGCTCCAGCTGGTGGTAGATGGTAAGTCCCATGGTTTAGTTGCATGGTTGGCCATTCTTCTTTTTTTTCCTCTCTATTCAGAAGTCTTTATATCAAAGATCTGATTTGCTCCACAGGGTTGGTCTGTCCTGGGTTCAGCGAGGATAAAAATGCACAAGGGTAGGAAAAAGCAGCATTTGTGGGCACTGGGCTGGATCTCCCTGCAGCCACCACCCAAGTTGTTAGAGCAGCACAAACTTTTTTGCCCTTTTCCTACCCACATCACTTCGCCAACATCAAACCTGCAGAGCTTGAGGAAGGGACTATTGGTTTTCCTTGGAGAACACCTGGCACAGCATAAGTTACACTGCAGGCATCACTGTTGTACCAAAAGAAGAGCAAATGCCTGGCCAGCTGCTGCTCTGCCATTCATTTCATCTACAAGAGACATAATCCAAAGGGCCAAACTTCTTTAGGAGGCCCCAAGCGCCTGGGAACCAATGGTCACACATGGCTGCCCTGCACCAGTCAGACTGATGCCAAATTCCACTTAAAAAGGAGTGTTTTTCCTTCGGTTAGTTCATTCTAACAACCAGAGGGTTGTCAAAACCAGAGGGTGAAGGGAGCCTACAGGAGAGATGGGGAGGGACTCTTTGTAGCAATAGGGCAAGGGGTAATGGTTTTAAAACTAAAGAGGGGAGATTGAATTTAGATTTTGGGAAGAAATTCTTTACTGTGAGGGTGGTGAGACACTGGAACAGGTTGCCCAGAGAAGCTGTGGCTGCCCCATCCCTGGAAGTGTTCAAGGCCAGGCTGGATGGGGCTTTGAGCAACCTGCTCTAGTGGGAGGTGTCCCTGCCCATGGCAGGGGGGTTGGAACTCAATCTTTAGGGAGCCTTCCAACTCTAACCATTCTGTGATTCACGCTGGCATTACAGGGGACAAACCACAAACCTCTGGATGATGTGTTTCTACAATATCAAGGGCCAGAAGAACAGTGTATGGATAATGAGAAATTACGGGTAGATGAGTCTGTGAATAACCAACAACAAGACCAGCTATCAAGTGTAATAATTCTTGTGATTTCTGCCACCAGCTCCCAAGTTTTCTCTTAGTAAAAGCCAACTAGTTAAAATACATTCTTCTCTTACAGTCGTGGTTTCTTCCCCCTAACAAAACTGCACGCAAAGAGATCACTAAGTCACACAAGACCGTTTGTCAGTAAAGAAAATACAAATTTACTTTTATTATAACCATAAAGAGGCATTACTGTAACAATTAGCTGTACATTCAGCACTCGGGTATACATCTGTGCCAAATAAAGTCAACTCTCTTACTGCTAAAAAAGAACACTTCTCCTCAGCAATGCACTGCCTGTGCTTACAGGGTGTTTATTGTCTCTGTATTACAGTCACCTTGACAGACAAGCCTCAGGATACAGAATAAAGCTTTACTCTCAGACCAAAATAGGAGGCAACATTTTTATTTAAAAAAATTAAAAACGGCAAAGTTCTAGTCAGATAATATAAAGCATCTTAAATTAATCTTTTGAAAGTATTTACACTATTTGTAAACGTAAATATCTGAAACTGTACAAGTTTAAACAAATACTCATTTAGCAAACAGGCTGTATAAACTGATTGCTCATTTAGTTTTTCAACCAGCTGTCCCGGAGCTGTCTGGGTACTCTGAGAGAGAGAAAAGATCCCGAGCACAAGAGTGACTATTGCAACGGTTTCCCCTTCATATCTTTTCTGTACAACGTCTGTATTAAGTCAGTCAATAACTCTGTACAGCGACCATGCAGTCCTTCTGTAAAACTTTATAAAAAAACCAAATATACATATATTACAATCCACTGGACATTATTTTACAGCCTGTATTTCTACATAAGTAAAAAAGAAAGGGTAAGTTTTCTTCCTTGTTAGTTCCTTTAGTTAATTTTTAAGGAGTCACGTAAGGTCCTACGAGTACCATTTATGTGCCTCAGCACCACGGCTGCAACCCCTCTCCTGGTAGCTTTAAATCCTACCATCTTAAGCCTCCAGCCACGTGATTTATAACAGCAAAGTTACTAAATCAAACCACCACCCAGGTGCATGGAAATGTCTACATATTTAGAACTACAGAACGGGTTCTATAAATAAGTTAAAAATCTGCCATGTAAGTCACCGCGTTTTTCTCCTGCTGTGCCGCACAATCAAGACTCACCCACTGAGGCACCCTAAAGCTGCTTGTAGTGTTTGGTTCCGTTAATAACCAAGTGTTTAGCGTTCAGCTTCCCGATCACTGCATATTGAACACCCTGTATTGTTCACCAGTTACCAAGCACTTATCCCCCGTTCACGATGCTGATTTGGCAGGCGTGCACGCTCCCGTTTCTGGCAGCCCCCCCACCCTCATATTAGCACTTACTCCAGGGCACAGAAGGCTGTACGAGCTCCAGTCCCCACTTTGAACAACAAAACACCACCATCTGATCTTGGGTAAGGCCAAAAAAGACCCAACTCTAACCTGGAACTAAGTACCCGAGAATCTCAATTCCAAGCTTTGCGGCAAAGCATCTGAAAACATGCGGTTCCCTCAGAAGGAAGAGAAATGATATTGCACAGTTTTCCATCGCAAATTCCAAGGAATTGAGATTCTTTACACGGAGAATGGAACTTCAGGTCAGATCTCACAGCTCCCAATCGCAACAGTGTAAGAAAAACTGCACGTCCAGTGTTTCAAAAAACGTTTCACATGCGGGAAGTAGAAGTTTTCCCAACTAAGAAGCTCTGAATTATGTTCAAGCACGTGGTGGATTACCAGGATTTGGGGGGGACTTAAAGAAAAATCGGAGCATTGCCTGCTTAAGTCAAATTGTCATACCAATGTGCTTATCTCCAAGCCTTGCAAATACCTATTACCACTCCCATTTGATTCCCTGCGTGTTATTGCCAGCATGTCTTTGAAAGTGCAGCTTTTCACTGCATACATCAGCCTACTAAAGGAAAGAAAGAAAGGTTTTCACGTAGAAAAAAATAATAGGATTTCAACTTTGAAAACATCTAGAGAAGGCAGTCACTGAGCTCCCATAAGAGCGATCAGCAAAGGGTATTTTGCTTTGTTTGCTTTCCCCACCACTTCTCAAACCAATGAATAGGAAGACCTTTCACAAATCAGTGTTTCGGTTTTTTTCTTTTTTTCCTAAAACAGGGTTAAGCAGACTGGAGAGTTTTGATGCAGACCAGACTGCACAGTGGGATCCTTCGTTAATTTCAAGCAAATGTCTTCACATTCCCTTCACTGGCTGGCATTCAGCTGAAGCTTACTTTAAGCAGCCCCACTGTTGGGCTACTTGGACATCGATAGAAGCAAGTTCACCTGAAAGGCAAAAGGAAAACCTACATTAGACAGAGCAGCTGAGTTTCAGAACTGATGTCTTATATGTTAACCTTTAAATAAAATTCCTAGGAAGCACCTGGAGTCTTAGATGAACCAGGAGAAGGCAGCTAGAAAACAACTGGCCAAAATTTCCAGTCAAATGCCTACTCATAGGCTTTTTAAAATGAGATTGTTGACAATGCTGACTAGTCACTTCAGCAGCCACAATCTACCCTGGCAAACTTTTTAAAATTACTTCAGGCATCGTCAAGGAATTCCAAAAAAAACTCTGTTCACTGGCAAAAAAATGTTAAAATTCATCTTAGATATATGAAAGACATTTGGAATCCTTTGCAGTACTTGCTTCTTCCCACAGATTACAATATTGTTTCCCATACACTTCAGTTTGTATGAGAAGTGATCCTAAGGTTTAACGGATAAAAAAGTAAGAAATCTCCTTCAGGATAATCCCACCTCCTTCCAGCACATCACTTCCATTCTCTGCTCCAGGAGAGTTATCACACATCCCTGTGGCCATATTCACCCAGGCCGTGTCCTTTAATCCATAAACTAGATTATCTGTTTAAATATTGGCATCCTGGGATAATCATGATTCTACCCACATTCCCTGGACCACTAAGGTCAAACCGTGATTTTTAAAAACCTACTTGGTTTCTGTCAGAGCATCCTAATACAGAGAATTCTTAACCCAAATCATCTCTGAGACTAAAGACCTTATTATGTAGGGTTACATTTCCATAAGCATCTGCACATTTTCCCAATGTAATTTATTTCCAATGAACCCTTGCGATTCTTTTCTCATGCTTCCTAAATGTAAAAGTTGCTTCTTTTTGTATTTGTCAAAACCAAGACTGCCTTTACACACACTGCCTCTTTTAAAGCAGATTCACTAGCTTTGATATCACTCTAAAAAGACAACATCCAGAAATGGCAAGACTCTGCCGTGATTTTGTGCAACTCAATCCCCAGCAACATCAATCGCCACCTTCAGTTTAAAAACTCTATTGGATATCCATTTAAAAAAAAAAAAAAAAAAAAAATCAAACCAAACCCCCTTTCAGCTGGGGGCCTCTGAGTTCAGATAAAGCCCCGAGTTTAATCATCTGGGATCAAGGGGGATAAGAAATAAATAAATAAGGATTCTGAACACTGAAAACACTAACAACGAAAAACTGATGTTAAAAAAAAACTAGACACACGAAAGAGCAACTGATAAAACAGGGAGGTTCAATATATACCTGTTCCATTGAAGGACAAGCTATTATCTGGAGATCTTCATTACTAAATTCTTCCTTTAACAAAGCATGGAGTTTCTGGAACATTTGCTGAATATTATTCTTTTAAAGGAAAGAAGAAAAAACTCAGTATTAAAACACACAACATGCATCTCAAACATGGAACAGAATAAGCCCAATGTATACAAGGAATAGCTACTGAAGTGACCAGATAGGGAGAAACAGTCAAGCTTTAAGAGCTTTTCTTTTAAAAACAAGCCCCAAAACAGCCACAAGGAATCCACATTGGCTGTGAGATCAAAACTTCAGCTAAGATGTGCTAAACTGAAACACTTGAGTCCTACAGATTCAACCTAGAAGCTTAAAACTCAAGCTTGGCTCTTTCTGGTGGGTTTCCACTGGGTGTCCCATTCAATCTTTATCATTCTCTCTGCCTCCAGTGCTTCTGCCCATGTGTAATGGACCAAGCTGTACTGGTTTTGGCTGGGACAGAGTTAATTTTCTTTGTAGTAGTTTTTGCAGTGCCAAGTAGAAGACATGCAGAATGCACAGAACCAGTTGTGTCCCTGTAACTTGTACGTGTTATGTAGGCTGAGTACAATGGAGAGCAGGAGAGCCTTTTTTTTTTTAAAAAAAAAACCAAACCACAAAACCAAACCACAAACCTAAACATATAATTATAGAACATATTATTAGATTTCTCTTTTTTTTTTTTAATTTCCTATGCCTTTTCAACAGCTTCTCAGATCAGGGACAGCACAGTGACTGTAACAGTCTGTTCACTATTACACGTGCATGGTATTTGTCACATGTTCACTGGCTGGACTGAGAATAACTCTACAGATATGTGTATAACTATATACACTTATAAATACATTTATATAGATATATTATACATATAGCCATACACACACAGAAGTATAAAGCAAATCATCGCACAAAATGTGTTTAAAGTCTTTAACTAAAAGAAGGCCCAACACCTACAGGAAAACATACTGAAGTATATCTAGCAATACTCACCCTAACTGGCTTAAACAGAATTAATTCTGTATCTTTATTGGACAAGTATAACGACATGCTCCGTAACGTCAATGGCAGCTTTGTTTTTATTGTCTTGTAAGTGGAAGAGACTAGATCGTTGATCTTCGCTAAAAATAAAAAAAAATATGCTTAATAAGCTGAAATGGCATTCTGCTAGTTGACATCTACACTCCAGAATGTCACCTCCAGTTCACTGGGGTTGATCATAACTAGAAGGTTGAGAGAAAGGGAAAGGGGGTGACCGGGCTAGGCAGCTTCAACCCATCATACAACCACAACATGCCATAAAGACTTTTCTTTTGGGACCTACTCAAGACATCAGCCCCTTTTTTTCTGCAAAAAATGCATCCAACCCATTTCTGTGTCCACATCCTCCTGAGGCTCCTGAAGTCACAGCCTTCCCAACAGCAACAAACTTCTACATATGCCTTCCCCTAGAAAACTTGTTGGAAAAGAAACTGCTGGGAAACAAACAGTGCTAGTAGAGATTAATTCTTTACACAAATTCTCCTTACTGACCACAGGCTATGGCTGTAAGAAGAGAGGTGGCAAAGCCATATGGATTTTGAATCAACCAGAAAGGAATCCTCCCAGAGACAAGACCTTTCTTTATTGCTAGGTATTTTAATGGTTTTACAAGCTCTTTACTTAAAGGGCAGGAGAAAAATCCATTCATAGCTTTAAATTACTGAAGTTAAAATACTATGTTATTTTTTCCCCCTCAATTTCTCCCATATCTACATTTTCTACCTACTCCTGCTTTCCAAACAAATGACTCCAAGAAACAGCAGAAGCTCTGCTTAGATGTGCCTCTACACACATAATTATCTCCAAACAAACATTAAAAATACTCCTGAAGAAGCAGGAGATGTTAAGTAGAAGCTCAAGTTAGCCCTTGAGAGCATCTGACCTATGGAGCAGCACTGAATTATGAATGAACGTGGCTGGCTTTGCATTTTAACAACATGATGTAACAGAAGATTCCAATGTTTGAATTGGAATTAATCAAGTTTCCTCAGTGTCACCCAAAAGCACAACTTTGTAACGTGAAAAGCAAAACAACCCGGGAACATCTAAACTACTCCCAATGTTCCTAGGAAGCAATCACATTTGAATACTTAAGAAGGAAACAAGGCTAGATTACATTTTTGCATAGTGGCAGGAAAACTGAAAAGGAAGTAGGTACCAAACGTACAGACAACAAAAGCTTCAATGCAGACTCATTTTTTCCTACAAAAACAAAAGCTTTATCTTAATGCAATCAAATAATTCCTTAAGCACATTCTGTATGCAGTGGCGTAAATGCTCTTTTCATGCAAAAACAGTCACAGCTTGAGAAATAGTCAAGTCATTGATCTACTGCACCAATTAAATATATATTCTGAACGTTGGCAGGTTTTGATTTAGAGGTATCTTAACATATTTAAACTAGCACACAGGTGAAAATGGAAGCCAGGATTTTCAAGAAAAAGGTAAACAGTTCTTGGGTACTAAGAATTTTTCCAGATCAATCACAGTCTCACAGTCTAAACTTACCAGGCCAGCTTTTCAGATCCCTGTTTTAAAAGTCAAGCATGGAGAGAAGTGACATTCTGAAATACTCAAGCCCCAAGTAACGCAGCTTCTATTGCTCTACCAAAAACAGTGAGTGGAAGGGGTCTTCTGCTCCATTTGATGAGAAGTTTACAGAAGTCTCAAAGTAGTAAATGATCATGGCTTCATTAACCTACAAGCACCTCAGAGGTAACATGAACATAAAACAAAGCAAATACCTGGCTGTGCCCAAGGTTGCTGTGAAAGGCTGTAACTGGGACCTCCTTGAGTGGCCATGGTTTTTAAAGCAGCTACCTAAAACAAGTACAATCAGCAAAACGATATTTCTTTCAGTTGAATTCACAACAAAGTGACCAAGTAATAATTGCACAAGTCTCTTAGATACTGCAGTGTATGGGATCTCCCCTACTCCCCCTCTCTCTCTTGTATGCACTGGCTTAACAACACACAAGGGAAGCAGCTTGACAGAAACGCGGTTCAAAATTACAATCGTGATCACTTGTTGAAAGTAAAACTCAAAATGGGATTACATTCACAAAGACACGTAGGCACCTAAGGATACACAGAAACCTCAAAAGAGATACATACTTAAGCAGGTTAGTCAAACTCTCCAAATTCCCAGTGAGTCACTGGGATCACTTGGACCATCTATTATCTCATAGGGTATGGATCCATTGGTCTCTCACCCCAGCATGACAAGCACCAGTAGATGTATCACTGTAATCTCCTAATTATTCAAAAGCCACTGGCATATTCGTAATATCCTTGCAATGCTGTAGCCTCAGTTTCTCAGATGTCACACTGTAAAACCACTTATTTTCAGAACACAAGGATCCACATCACACATTTCATTTCCCAGAAGTGGTGGATCGTGCTATGTGGTCTTCTCAAGAGCCTAGAAATCCTGAGCTCTAGAGCAGGTTCTAGAAAGAAGCATACTGTAATATGACATCTTTTTTGTTCCTATCCACTAGGATGCCTAATCTTTCTGACCAACTTTTATCAGGAATTTGTCACTTGGGAAGAAAGTCCTGCTCAGCCAGCACCTCACTGGTGTAAAATATGCTGAGAACAGAAACTTCTAACACACTTCACAGTCACAGTCTAAGACCTCCCTCAAGAACACGCATGACCAAAGATTGGTTTTGAAGGTTTACAAATTCAGTCAAGGTAGGAGTTTTCCTGCAAACAGAAAAACTCCTGCCAGCTGTCACAGACCTGTTTCAACTCAATGAAATGTTAAAGCTTCTTGATTGAAAAGCTTAAGGGTTGCTTTTTAAAAAAAACCCATCAGGTTCCCTGAATCCATTAATCTCAAAAACGCCTAGAAAATTGTTTTTGGAACTTAAAGGGAAGCACAACCTTGTAATAGGAAATGCCATCATCTTCAGCTAATCAGACAGCACTAGCAACTTCTCCCTACACCCAATTTAAATATTAATTCCCTTGTCCTACCAATATTTTGGTTAGGTTAACAAACATAGAACATGTCTATACCTTTGTCATGAACTCCTCCAGCTGTTCTATGAACTGTTTGGTTTGCTGCTGAATAAACTGCTCACAAGCCGATTTCAGATGACGATCCACATCTTTCTTAGAGTCGATATAATGTTCTCTGATTTCTGGAGTACCCTTGAACAGAAGACAACAAATCCCTCCTTTTTATTCGCCAGAGATCACCACCCGCTTAAATGACCAATTTTTCTTAATGCAATAAGAATCCATTTTACCTCCAGTAAGAACTGTATCAAGGCGTTGTTGCTGTTTAGTCTAAAAAATCTTGAAACTGTCTTAGGGTTCAGGATTTTAAATGCTGCATCTGTGAATCAGAAAGTCACTCATGCTGTAAGTCAATGGCATTCAGCTCCAGGAATTAAAAACTTGAATCACTCATTTACTCATGAAAATGGCCTGGAATGATTAGGAATATAACATTAATGACTCCACTACAGCTAGGTGTGGATGCACACGTGCACGGAAGCACACAAAGCTTGATCCATTCTGTTTCAGTTGCACCTATGGCAAACCTGAATTTAACACTTGCACAGTCTAAACAGATAAATACATTACACCAATCTAACGAAAGACTGATATCAGCTGCATGCTATCAGCACATAAATTGTAACTATATCTACAAATTAAAGACTTTTACATAAGCTATGTAATTAAGCAGTGAACAATATGCAGAATTTGGCCCATGTTGCCTGGGAAAACCAAGCACAGTTGCATGAAATAACTTGGAACTGTCACTCTCTTCCTCTGTGCTTAATTACTTTAGTTCGGACTAAACAACAAGACATCAAGGTTGATATACAATCATGTTTATGGTCTCTGCAGAAGTCCCAAGTAGTTGTAAAAATGCCTGCAATTAACACACCATACTGAAATTATTCCTATAGCGTTATGGGGATGTTGTCAACCTGAAATCAGACTGGGGGAAAAGAAAATTATCAACACAGTTTCAGTCTGGCTTGTTGTCCCAATGTCATTTATTTATCATCCTACATATCCATTTACTTTTTTTAATTTCAAAAGTAGTTCCGATTCAAAAAAAAAGCTTAAGTTTTTGATGAGAAGCCTATGAGCTAGTCAGTGTGAAAGTCACTTCTCCCCACTGTGAACTTCAGTTACAAGAGCCCTCTGCTCCATACTGCTTTAAAGAAAATTATGTGGAATCATGACTTTTACATTAAGCAGCGTCCCTTTGTCTCTCCCAAATTAAATATTAAATCTATGTGCAGACAGCTTGGCTTGAATACAGTAACACTCCTATTAGCCATGTTATTTTTCTTCTAGAACTCAACCCAAATATAAAAGCCCTACTGGCCTATGCCACACTGCATTAAGAATTGAACAGAATGTGCATCTTTTCAACACCAACACCCAATATTAAAAAAAAAAAATAATAAAAAAAGAAAAGTGTTTACCATTACTTACCACTACCATTTCCAAAGCACTGGCTGGCACAAAAATTTATTCAATTAAATAAAAATGGAGAACAAAGTTGTGTGTCAGCCAGGACAAGACACCAAAAGGATGTATTTGCCCTTTAACCTCCAGTCAACTAGAAACTACTCAACAGGGGGGAGGTTTCATTGATGTTCAAATGCAACAGGTGAAATGGTTAGTGTAAGAATTGCTTGCTTCAGAGAGAAAACAGCAGAATATTAGACGGCAGGAAAAAGAAGCTATTTCTTCAGCTTTCCCTTCCGGAATGGAAGAAGAGAAACTCGACATGCTTCCAAATAGTTTTCTCATTATCTTTAAAAACTTGACACATACATGTCTGTTCACTTTTGTATTGAGAGGTTTCCTGCATTTTACAAAAGAACCATAGTACAATTTTAAGAATCATGACCATGGCCACTACTCTTTGTATTCCCTTCCTACAACAGACATGATTGCTACACAAAACCATTCAGCAATATTGCTTATTGAACTTGCAACAGAATAAATCCTTTCCTAAAGCAGAATCTCACAGAAAGTTCTAGGAAATCTTAATTTGTTCTAAGCAAGTCAATTAAGTATTTTTAAATTCACCTGCTAAACAGCAGTAACAAAAGATATTCCTTTAAAGAGTCAGAAAAGGGGAAAGACAGCTCTGTGCAACATAAACGTAGATTCCTTCGCTGTTCTTAAAAAAGACTGGATAAATAAGTTAGGTCAGCAGCAAAAAGCAGTCAAAAGCATTTCATACAAAGATAAAGAATGTGTTAGATACATCTTTAATTACCCTTATAAGAAAATGGTTTGTTTTTTTTTCAGAGAAGACAAGAACAAAGCAAGAGGTTAGAACAAGCACACAGGTCATTGCAAATGAACATAAAATAAACCCAGAACTTTTGCTGGCACATTAAGGGAGGACAATCCCATCCCATTCTGTAGCCAGCAACTGTTTAGTACCTCTAGTTTTCTTAAGGTCCAGGGAAATTTCCTTAATGGTGAAATCAGTGTGGAAAGGAGCAATTTGTTCACGAAGAATCAAAAGGTGCTTTATTAAGAAAAGCTGTCCATCAACCTGGGTCTACAGCACAACAAGAGAAAGAATATGCATTACATGTGAGAAAAAAAAAAACCAAACCAACAACCAACAATTAAATGAAGACCAAAGTTTCAACACCTCCACTTTTAGTAGTTACTTCCTATAACAAAATTAACACTAATAATTTTACTAACAAGCTTTTTCCATTAGTCTCTACTGCCATTAACTACACCCTGGGATCAACAAATCCCATTTCTGTGCTGTTTCTAACACATTGCTCTGCAGAAGCAGGGTTTATTCACACTTCTTAGTTAGAAGAATTAGATTACACAGCTATATTACTGAATGTCCACATTAGGTACAGGTATCCCACTATTTGAAAGATACAAACTTATTCTTCATAAAAGCCAGGAATTATTTCACTTAATTCGTATTACTTATAGTTGAAAAACATGAGGTTCTAAAAATGTTTTAATCATTGTGATGATTAAAAAATAGCCAAAGACAGATAATCAAGGTTATTGTAACAACATTAACTGCTATTGTGCAAAGGTCTTACAAGGCATTTTTCTCATGTCATTAAACACAAAGCTTAGTTAATTTCTAAACAGTACAGCAAAGATACAAAGAATAAAACAAGGCCAAGTTCACACTACTGAGACAATCAGTTTTGCACTGCTTGTTATTTTAGCTGTGTGCTTTATACTGCGTGCTGCTTTTAATCTTTGAAGTTCATGGCTCATTGAGGTAAATAGAGGAGGGACTCAAGAATTCAAATTTGCTTTTGCAAGCTGGAACTTTCCTTGATATTTGAAATAAAACAGTAAAGAAGAAATTATATTTAAATCTGCAATTTTGATAAATAGAAAAGCTTACTAAAAATAAGTGGTAGAAGTTTCTTGAGTTGTTATTTTTTTATTCTTATGTGCATGATTTCACCAGATAATGTTAAATTAACACGCATCAAGAACAAAACGGTACAGATTTCAGTCCTGGGCTAAACCTATCTAGGGCTCCCTGCAGGATTGGTTTCGTTCTCTGCAATAATTCAATGCTGACCCAATATACAGTGCTGGAATGGATAATTAACTGTAGAACTCCAAATCATTTACATATGAAATAGTATCTTTAAAAGAAATTCAGACTGCCTTTCCTTCTAGTTTGAGCAGATAACTACATTTAACAGATATTTTTCAAAGGACGCTCAAAAGAAATACTTCAAAAAAGTTCTTCATTTCCCATAGCAACTAGAACTTTTTTTATTACTCAATGTATACCGCTTCTACAAACTCAACAATTTTAGCCTACTAAGAAATTTCCTTCTTCTTTTTTTTTTAAAATTCAAGTCCTGACTGTTAGAAATTAGAAAGTTACTACAGCCTTTGTATTAAAGGAAGTGTGGTGGGGCACTTAAGGTTAAAATGACTTGATGAAACTGCATTGAATTCTGAGCAACACATCAGATCCAACCTTTTGATTACAGACAGTTCTGAGCAGAGAATACTTAACAAACCCTTCCCACTGAATTTAACACTTGGGCAGATTTTTGAAAATTCAAACAACGGAGGCAGAGAAAAAGAGAAAAGAGTAACAGGCAATGAAAATAAGTACAGGGAGCAGAGACTTTTAGCAGGATTTTTCTTTAGGTATCACTTGATTGAATTCATATGAGTTAGAGCAGCCTGTAAACACAATTGCTATGATTTGTATTGCACCTTTCCAGACAGGCCAGCATGTGAATCATTATCCCTGCTTTACGATACATTAACCATAACTAAAAGCTGGCAAATCCACCCCGTCTCTGGGGGCAGAGGAACATGCTTTCACTGAGATTTCAACAGAATTCTGAACAATTGCTTCACAGCCTTCGATATACATATGGAGGAAAAAAAAAAAACACCAAAAAGAAATCATACCCAAAGCACAGATTCTGACCTTGTTTTTGCTGATGGAATCAGCAGCTCCCAGCAGCGAGTGGATGCAGGCAGATAAGGCCTCTTGCGATAATCCCTGAAACACTGCCCTCTGCAGGGATGAGGAAATCAAACGAACAAAAAAAAAAGGTGTTAGCAAAACTTAAGCAGGATTTAAGAGTTGTGGCTTGTGAAGAATGTGCTTACCAGCACATAAAACTCTGCATTAGTGAGCTACAGACACGTCTCCTAAGTGCAATAAGACAGGATGAAACGTTTGTCTATAAAAGCTACAGCACTTAGACCGGAGGCAGGATGATTATCTCCTGTTCACCCTCCAGCTCCAAATCTGCACCCAGGCAGTGACATGGTCAGTGACACCTAACGGCATGAAGGATGCTTACTGGGTAACCTGACCAGACCCTTCATGTGTCAGGGTAACTATCTGTGGGTGCAATTTATGTTTGCAATCATTCCACTGAGCTTAACCTCAAGCAAACTCAAGCGGCCTCACGTTTGCACCAGGTTAGTAAACAAACATGACAGCTGCCATGGGGTAACTGGGGTGACACGGAGTAACTCATTAAGCCACAGCAATTAGATCATACGGCTGAGCTGGCCACAGCAACACAGCTCCAACAAGGGAGTAGATGACAGCCCTGACTGCCCCAAGGCTTGCCAGTGACACTTCATTCATGTCTTCTCCTATCTACAGGGTGCCAGTGGGGCACACCACCTCTGCTACTTGGGTCACCGTCCCTGGAGGTATTTAAAACACGTGTAAGATGTAGTGCTGAAGGACATGGGTTAGTGGTGACTCGGCAGTGCTAGGCAAACAGTTGGACTTGATGATCTTCAAGGTCCCTTCCAACCAAAACGATTCTATGCTAGAATATCTCAGTGAAAAAAATAAACAAATCACTGTGCAGATACACTGTAAATGAGCCTTGCAAACAACCTTGCAACAACGACCTCATCTCCAAAGGTCTATCTGAAAACAAGGGCAAATACTCATTTATCTTTAATGAGATTGACATATTAAGCAATAAAGTATTAATATTTTCTAGCTTCTATTTAAGCAAATAGCATCTTGGTAGCAGTTTCACATAACACCTATATTTATTTTGAATTTCATTAAATGTATCTAATAAAGATACAACACATACAGAAAAGCAAAAATGTTTCTCAAAGGCTTATTAGCCTCTACGCTATTAGGTGACAGGCATAAATCAGATTCTAGAGGGCAAGTCTCAAAGTATTTGTGAAGTAAACACCGCTTTTGTTTCTATTAGACATGAAGATTCGTGCTGTCTTAAACTTTGGAAACGTCTCCTACATTTTGGAAGGTGAAAAGATGTGCCACAAAAAATTTTTGAGAACGCTTCCAAAACATAGAAGTAGTAGTCATCATTTTCAAGACCAAAAACATCGCCTTGTCTGATGCCCTGCGAAGCACGCAGCAAGAAACACATCACCCAGTAATTTCAGCAAGAAGACAGTTCTCTGTAACTGACCCAGAACTTTCTATTCTATCTTGTCCTTTTCACTCATCAACTTTGGTGTGATAAGTATCTTGAGCATCACAAACTAAAGCATTTCTGTAACAGCAGCAGCAATAGATATACAAATCAGAACCTTTCTAATTCTACAAATACAAAATTGTGTTGGAAACAATGACCTAAATTTGCTAGTTCATTTGTTTTACATAAAGATAGCATCAAAATGACTAAGAGATAACAGAGGCCGGTAATTGCCCATCAATCAAAATTGATGCCCATTTACATCAAAATATTCAGACATGGTGCTACATGCTTCATAACTTCACTTAAAAAAATTAAATAAAGAAATTTTTGCATACGTCTATACATCTGTACAGCTTGGAGAGACACACTAGAGTCCTTCTGACAGTAGGATACCACATTCCATGCAGATCTGCTGGTGAAATCGTCGTCTGGTGCCCGGGATTGAGGGATTCTGCTGAACCTGTTGAAAAGTAAAATACACACATGAAAAACTTGCCCATCTGTCCTTTCAACCGAAGTAGACTGTGGTATCAACAGCACTTTATACTGCCTTCACAGTAGTAAGACATATTTTGTTGCACCCAAACAGGTTAGGTTTTTTTCCTTTCTAAGCAGGTCAGTACTAGATTTCTGATGTGTAGAGAGAACGTGGCTGTAAAGGACATGAATTCACTTTCAGGGATGGCCCAGCTCAACGTCTTTGTAGTAAAAGGTTTTTTAGTTTTACAGGCATGTTACCCCCCTCTACTTCAGCTCTAACAGCTGAAATGATCAAACAATTATTGGGAGAAAAAAAAGCATAGGAGAAAAAAGAAAATAAACCAAACAGTTAGTGATCATGGAACTACAGGAGATGATCAGAAACAAAAAAACAACAAACATTCCATCAATTTTACTCCTTCATGCTTTCCTTTCTGCTGGGGATAATCCTACAGGGATTAAACAGCTGCAGAAAGTGCAGGGCTTAAACATCATGTTAATAACTGCAAAAATAATGGCAAAACCAACTTTGTAATGAGGAGGCTGTAAACACAAAAAAGCGCTCCTCCTGGGAAACCTTTATAATAATGCTGTATGCTCAAAATGGATTTTCACAAAACCTGACAAACAGAAGCCTTGTATTTTCATTTTGTCCTTAAATCCTTGGAAACAGCTGAGTCAATAGCATCAGCACTATTCCAATTAGCAACCCTTCAAAAAAGTAAAATTTTTAATTTTACATAATAATGGAATAAGCACTTGTGAAGCGTTTATGTGATCAGCACTGGAATAAATAAATAAAAATAATTCTGCAATATCTATCTACTTTTTGCAACATGAAATATATTGTCACAGTAATTAGAAGGCAAGACCTTAGTTGTCAGTGTGAGACTCCTATGCTATTTGTTAGTCACTTCAGCTACTTCTGCAGGCACTGAAATGGGAGAGAGGCACCTTTGAAGGGCAAATAATCCCAATTATCTCAGACACTTATCTTCCAATTACACCACATAGGTTCCTTCCGTCTCCTGAATGTAAGTGGTCTCTAAAGGACTTGCAAATGCCACACACCTGGCTTGAAGCAAGATGAACTCCACTCCACCAGAAAGAACCTTGCAGGCCTTGCAAGCCAAAAAGCAAGAAACTACCAGGTAATCAAAAGGAATATGAGAAATGACTGACAAAGAGCTGAGAAAGGTGTTGCTGTGAAAAGCAGCAATGTACCATTCTGAACAATGAGAAAATAAAGGGAGAAACTCTTAATGGACCTTGGACAAAAATTTAAAGGGTTGTAACACTCAGAAAGAGCCATGTTTCGTGGAATTTGCTTCCAGTTCACTGTAATTTACAGGCCTACAGGTCACATATTTAATAAGTCAAGGATTATATTCTGAACTACTGTAAACAGCTAAAATTATTAACTGGTTTCAGTAAGTGGAAACACTTCAAAGTGTCACCTTCCCAGGTAAAGGCACACACAAAGATATTCCTAGATGCTCAAAGTGTCCATTTAAGAGACATGCCTGACACACCAAACCACCCTTCTCATCTCAGCACAGCCAACAAACAGAAGCATCCTTAAGCACACATTGTGATGGTAGGGCTGCTTTGCAGTAGAGAATACAGAAGCTCAATTTTATATAAAGTACAATAGATGCTGTCAGCTGCAAAAGCAGTTGCTTCACGGAACGGACTGCACTGGAAGCACAAAGAAATGCAACCAAAAGAACAAGATTAAGTTGTTTCTCATTAAAAACAAGTTACTAAGAACCCTGAGACGAAGTTCACATCTCAAAATGTCTTATGAATTCCTCTAGGAACAGAAGCCTTTAAGATACATGCAAGTTTCTCACTGATGGTTCAAGCTAATGCTCATTCTCTGTGAGCTTTATGCATTAATTTGACAACAGAAGATATATTTCATACCAGATTTAACTAAGCTGCAGGACTCAGGATCTTCTAGCCGGACATCTGAAAATGAAGCTTCGGATGGCAGCTTCTTCTGTTCCTCTTTTAAACTCTGTGCAATTTTCTGCAGAGAAAGATATACCACAAACTTTATACTTTTTTCCCTCCTTAATTTAAGCAGCATTACACTGCTTTGATTACAATAGATAAAAGCATACTCAACTGCAGGAGGAGTCAGCTACAGTGAGCTCCCCAGAGTTTCAAAGACAGGTGCTTCCAAAACAATAGCAGAAACACTTCAATATCAATTTTAAGTTTCACAAGTATTACACAGAACTGTGTAAAGCACTATTCCTCCCATTTTGCCTGTGTTTTTTACTGATCTCTAAATAACAAGCAGTGAAGCTGCCTAGGAAGAGAAGCTCAAAATGGGAGAACCCAATGCAAAATTGATTTGGATTTCACAAATAATTTCTGTGATGGCTTTATTCCTATCAATGACACGTGCAGATGGCCCAGAAGTACTCTCTACTTTATTCCCTGCAGGAGTTCAACAAAAAGCCTTCCCCTAACATTACTGAACACTTCCACTTTTCAACCCTGTTCACTACTTGGTCTGCTTCAAAGCAACAAGAGGTTGCAAGAATGGGCAAAGAACTGCATTAATATTTGAGCAGAACAGCACAAGAAATATTTCTGCCCTGTGCTTTTAACATTTTAATAATTCATTCAGAAGCTCTCTCTAAATAGCAAGGTTTTGAGGTTTAAAAGCAATCAAATAGCAAAATGAATCTCAAACCAGGCAAAAACTGGAGTCTTATGAGGACATACGAAGAGCAGCATAATTTCTCGATTTAGAATGAACTGGAAAACTTTGTTCTTCTTCCTAACTGAACACCATAGGACCCTAGCTAGAAAATAAGGCCTTCTGTAGACTAAGTATCTGCATTGCGTGACTATAGAAGTTATACCCAACATTAAAAGGTTCTCACAATCATTTTTTTTATCCAGTTCTATTTACGCAATTTTAGCAAAAAAACCCCTAAACCAACCAAACCAACCTTCACTCCTAACACTTTTACTGGTAAAACTTCTGATCATGAGTTGTTCTGAATGGATGGATCTCAGTTACATTTTGTGTGCTGGGCTTCTCAATTGCTATTTTTGCTTTTTTCCCCAAAGCTTATTAGTACTTAAACTTTCAGTACAAGGGGCAGGTATTCTACAACCTCACTAGCTTCAGGATTTGTAAATGCTTTCCCAAAAACCTATGAGTGTACTTTATGATCACCAAAGCATAAACTGTAACATCATAAAAGCTTTAGATACGTATAAAAACAAGATTATAGCAACGTGAGTTCAGTTACTAAGAAGTTTCTCACTTTGCTTGTCTGTTTACAAGCAAGAATTGAACACTATAAGGTACAGTTACATGATGTCAATCTCTTCCAGCTCACAGAAGCTAAACAGCATCTTCATTTTATGTAAGTAATGCTCTGAATCTAAAGTCAAAGAACAGCTTCTCTACCAACTGGTCAGCTACAAAAAAGTCTTACAATTTTCTAAGCAACACCAGCTACTCTGGCAGATAGAAGGAAAGCAGAACACAGCAATAAAATATGCATCTTGCCAGTTCATGTCAGAATTGCTGTTCTTAGTCAACTCAATCCATTGACAGCTTGAGCCTCTCATTATAAAGTGAATGGCAACGGTTATTTTGGGGGGGGGATCTTTACTACACTTAATCCTCTCCATACAATGCTACCTTTCAGTTGCATACCAAATGTAGTTTGCTCTAGTTAAAAACTAATTTAAAGTCTTTCATCAAACACTCTTATTTATGCGAGTAGTTTCATTCTGAAATCTTTCATATATATAGTATTAACCTTTTGAAGTAAGTAGTTTCATTTAGGGCTACAAAGATGATTAAGGGCCTAGAACTTTCCTCCTACGAGGAAAGGCTGAGGGACTTGGGTCTTTTTAGTCTGGAGAAGAGAAGGCTGAGGGGGGATCTGATCAATGCCTATAAATACTTAAAGGGTGGGTGTCAAGAGAATGGGGCCACACTTTTCTCAGTGCTGCACAGGGACAGGACAAGAGGAAATGGGCACAAACTCAAACATAGGAAGTTCCATCTGAGCATGAGGAGGAACTTCTTCACTTTGAGGGTGGCAGAGCACTGGAACAGGCTGCCCAGAGAGGTGGTGGAGTCTCCTACTCTGGAGACATTCAAAACCCACCTGGACACGTTCCTGTGCAACCTGCTCTAGGTGGACCTGCTTTGGCAGGGGGGTTGGACTAGATGATCTCCAGAGGTCCCTTCCAGCCCCATATCATTCCTTGATTCCTTTCAACAGGAACACAGACTCAAAGGGCTTGGAATTACTACAAAAAATGGCTCATACTGTCAAGAACTTGACAAAGATGACTGGAACTATTGCTGATATGTTAAATTATCTAAAGGTACAAGAAAGTCTGCCCTCACACTGTCTGAGCAGAGAATACACACATACGTACCAAACACCAGTTTTGGTGTTGTTTTTTGTTTTCAGTAATTCTGAAAACAAACCTGCAGCTAACTGTGCCTGTCCAAAGCTCTTCAACTCCAGCTTAACTAGAAAATACACTGGGTGATACCTACTACTTGTGAAAGCAAAGAAAAATTTACTGTTATGAGAGAAAACTTAGAAGCTTCAAGTTTAGGCAAAACCGCTGTGAGAACTGTCAATTTTATGAAGTTTGATGACATAATGTGTTCTCTTACATCTAGTTTAGGGCAATAATTTAATCAGTAGGTCCCAATTCGATAGTGCCAGTGATATTAAATACACCTAAGAACTTGAAAACCCCATCCAGAAAGTGCTATACTGCACAACTGTATTTACTGCATTTGAATAGAAAAACAATCAAGGGCAATACAAAAGCTGGTGCTGTACCTCCATCATTTCCAACTTGTCAGGATACGCCAGGTCACCTGGAGCAGGCTTGTAGCCTGTGATATCGGTCTGAATGTAAATATGTGTCCTATAGACAAGACGCTCTTGTACATCTTCTAACATCTGCTTGACACCGGCTGCAAACGCACCCAGTTGTTCAGCTGACAAAGGTAAAAAAACCAAACTGTTAATTTAATGACAAAACAAGCTTACAGAAACAAAACTTTAAAGTACCGCATATAGAACTGTCACAAAACTGACTTGCTGCAGATGAAGTCAGACTATTTTTGGAACAGCAGCATGCAGACAAATCTATGACAAACAAGGAACTACCGGACTCCATACTGCAACTGTTTCAGCTCCCCAAATTTTCATTAGATTGTGGAACTGCAATCTCACACTGATAAATTAAGACCCTATGTTAGAACGACACATTCTAATTATTTGAGACCTGGATACGTTGAGTGGCATTTCTTCCTGGACACCAAACCAACGTGCTTTGGTTCTATCACAGCCAAGGCCTGCAGTGTGACTGTCGAGAGTTGACAAGGTAACTCATCTACCTGCCTACCAGAAGATGATCCAAAGCAGCTCACGTCCAACCTAAGAACTATTGTATCAGCCTGAGTCTAAGCAGTAGAAATTCATTTCTTAAGATAAGCTGAAAGATTTTGTGAGCATTTTTTCCCTCATTCCGAACAGTGTTACAATTTTTTTGCCGATGCAATTTAATCATTTTAACAGTTAAGACAACAGTAAAAATTCCATCGACGAATTACCATTGTTCTGTACGTGATCTTCAAGCATCTCATTTTTGAGAATCCCGCAGAGTTCAGAAAGTGTCTCTAAGTGAATGACGTGGATGATCATTGGCCTCAGGACATCATACAATGAAAGACACAACTTCTCCAGGAGTTCACTATGAAGGAAAAATAAAACAAAGCAAAACACCTTCAGGATCCCGTAATACCAAACAAAATTTATCACACACACTGATTATTTATAGCAAAGGTTTTTATAAGGAGGGTGAGAAAGCAATGCAGCATGGTATCACAGAAGACTTAAGAAAAGACTGTTTGAATCATGAACGCCTGATTTCCCACAAAGTCTTCTAAGAGATTTAAGATGCTGGTGGATTAAAATGGTGGCATAATTTGAATTAATTTTAAAATTAAAAATAAAATAAATAATAAAAAACCCAACAAATAGCTCAATCTGTCACAAAAGGAAAATGTTGCCACCTGGTTTACCTGGCTTCTGTGCATTAAATGCTCCTGCTGAGCTCAGAATCACATCCCCACTTTCCCCTTGAGAAAAGGCTCCTCTGATTCCGAGTACTCAACAGTTTATTAGAACCAGGAGCACACAAAGAGGGATGCAGGAGGGGAAGCTTGGTAACCTTTTCTATAACAACTTCCAACATTGCAGGGCACACTTCTCAATCTAACTGAAGTTACTGTTATTGGTGCGATATGAAACACCAGAAATTCCACTTTGATTTGTTTTTTTTTCTTTCCTGTTTGAAGCGATGCACATCTTGGTTAAGACACTAATAGCGTGCATTCTAGACATTTTTGCCCTTCTCGGTGCTCCCTTCATTAATCACAGATTAGCTAATAATGCTGTTGCCAGTAGCTGAAAAGTAATTCCTCAGTTAGACTTGGAAATACAAACACTAAGGTTGTTTAAGTATTTACGGTGTGGTACAGTTGTTGAGCTTACTGCACTATATATTCTTTTTTTCTAACTCACAAAGAATGTCTGACTATAGGACAAAGACACTTCAGTTGCTTTCAGAGTGTGGACAAGAAAAGCTCACAAAGGAATGCTCACAGAAGAAAAATTTTGAATGTCTCTCTTCTGTTGTATTCTACAGCTTTACAAGTAACTTGATAGAACTGTAACTCTCTATGTTAAAAGCAGACACAAAGCAGAAAGTTTCAACAGCCCTATTATTAAATACAGCACTCAATCTGAGATTTCTGCTCTTGGCTAGATTTTTGGTAAACTTTTATCTGTACATAGACACCTAACTATTATGTCTTCAGAACACCTCAGCAACTCAGAAAAAAAATTAGGTAAGAAAAGCCTAATAAAGTAGTTACTATTTGAAACATTTTCCTCAAAATATGTTACTCAGATGTAGGCAAAAAACGGAAGCAAGTTCTCACAAAAGGAGGTAACTACTTTCCATCAAGATTCAAAAATCATCAGAAGTCTATTCTCACTCTTGGTGCGAAGAGCAATAGTGACAAAATTTCTGTCTGAACAACATTTTACATTGGTTTCAATTAGGATCTCGATCCTGTTTGCTTCAGGATGTGGTCTGAGACAGCTAAATAGGTTCTTAAGAAACAATTTAGTTAGGTCACCTCAAATCCTGAGCATGTCCCACACAAGACCTCAATATCTCAGGAAAGAGAAAGACTGCTCTTGCTCTGGCACTGTGGCTTATTTCTAGTGAGGCTTTATGCGTTTATGGTTTTCCTTTATCTTTAGAGGACATGGAGGGTATAGTGGGCAGTATTATTTCCAGCTTACATTTATTCAGCTCAAGCTGCATTTGATTTCAAGATAATACAACACTCAAAAACAGTGTCTCAGTTACATTAATAGGAATATACTTTATTTATCAACTTTATATGAAGGGAACAAATCAAATTTCTAATCCAAATTTCAAAATTAAATATCATTATTAAAACATACCACCAGATTGGAGAAGGGGCATAATCTACTCAATTGCTCTAATACTAGAGGTCTGTTATAAAAAACTTAGAATACTTTTATAATGAAATTACCACATGAAGACAACCACCAAGACAACCATCTCTTCTAGATCTAGGCAGCGCTGACACAGACACTGTCCTGTATCTGTGGACTGTCAAGGGTCAACCACCCTGCCTTCTCTTCAGCCCACACACAGGCACATGGCAAATACTCCCTGACATTAAGGGCAGCTCACTAACTAAATCCTTGATGACAAATGGCTGGAGTTCATCAGCTTAATTTTACACCAAAGTAAGTGAAAAGCACTTCTGCAACTGACTGTGACCTGTTGGCATAGAGAGGCAGTCCAAAACCAGCTGAGAGTTGCAGCACTGTAAACTTCTCAGCTATTGCCAAAGCAACTGTGTGTCTTTATCTCTTTCAGACCATCCACACAGCATTTGTTACCTAGATTATTTATGTGAACGTAAACTACCAGCTTGAATAAAAAAGAAAACAGAAGAACATCAAATTCTGACAGATAAAGTGATTTAGGTTTTTTTTTTCTTGCTGGTTCTTACCAAACCACTTCAATACAACCCTATTTGCCATATCACATTGTCTGCTATATCACAGCACAGAAAATACAACATGCAGTAAAAGAAGACCAGCATGTACCACCTACTCCAGTTTTGGTGTTGGTTTTGTGAAGAACTCATTGTAAAGCTGGTGTTCATCCTGGCATACATGGACCATAAAGGCACAACCGCTTCGTACCTGCATTCACAGAAATACAAATACTTGATTATTACATTATTTTCCTTGCATCAGTACCACAAGAGGTGTTACAGATATTATTATTATATAATTATATTATATATTGTATTATGTACTGTATTATTACTATTACTACTACTACCATAGCTATGATTAAATTAAAGCTTTGGGAAACTCAGAATTATTGAGATCAACTACAGACTGAAAAGATGTTACCAGCCAAATAAAAGCTCATTGTGCAAACTTCTATCCCTTTTTGTTTCTGATGAAATTTAAGTAACCACACTTCATGCTTTTGCAAATACCCCTTTGTGAGGTTTGCAGCAGAGCAAAGTTTTTTACAGAATAATCATCCACAAAAAATGCATTACTTGGAAATTTTAATTATTTAAACCCACAAGCAATAGGGACAATTCTGAATGTAAACAATTGGATTAAACAAACCCGTCTTACTTGGGGGAGGAGGAATTAAAACAACAAAAACCCCACAACACATGACAACTTCACCTACCAGAGCACAATGATCTCTGTTGTTCTGGCTGGTTAATTCTGTGACGGTGCTCGCGATACTTGGACCAAGCAAAAGCTCCCTCTGGTCGAGGTAACATTGATGGATTTCATTGAGAACTTGTTGATACCTAGCCAAGAAATTAAAACATTTTTTTGGTAAACATAAAATTAATTCTAATACCTTTTTTCAGCTCTACATGATTCCATTTTTAAAAACTTTCTTTTAAATGAATAATATGTTAAACAGTATTTAAACGAAAGTAAAAATTTTCAAAACTTAAAATAGTTGAAAACAAACTATGTAGACATACTCACTCTGGCATTTTTTCAGATCTTTGCTCTACTTGTTCAATAAGAGTCTACTCAATAAAGAGAAAAAAAGAATTATCAGCAAATGATTTTTTTCTAATAATTGGAAAATTGTTTGCAGTATTTTTCCAGGAAAACAATATGCAATCTTTGAACATTCACACTTGCACAATATGCAATCCTTGCATTCATACTACTAATAAATTCAAACCCCATTTTCATAGCTTCCTTTTTGACAGTTAGTTACGAGCCCACTTACTCTGACTTTGGGAGCAGCTGCTCTGAATTTTACATAAAACAGCGTGAAGGCATTGTCAGAATTTGGCACAGCTGAGGGATCCTGAAAGAGATGAGTAATTGGTTAAAAAGGAGAATACTATATTTGGTTTCTAGTATGTAAAGGCTGAGATAATTATGCTCTAAAACAGGGTATTGGTTCTTTATGTTTATATTGCCAGTGGAATAGCTCTGCCACTTTCCACCTAGAAAGCATGCTGGTTTCAGAACTCGGATGAAGCCAGATGGAAGAACAGCACTCATAACAAAAGTTTCAACCAACAGTCTCTACAGCCAAAGTAAGATTTTCAGTAATTATAGCATTCTCCATTAGAAAGAACAATTTTCTCTGGTTCTTCCACAGTAGTACTGATTGTTGCTCCTTAATTTGTAGTACCAAAATGGAACAAAGTGTCCCTTTTACCTGCCAATCCCAGGGCAGAGAAGCTAAATTTGAGTTTGGATTCAAGCTTCAACTGGAATGTCAAGTTTTGAGGCAGTTCCCCATGCAGCTCCCCAGCTTAGCTGGGCAGACAGCTTGAACCTAGACAAATTCTAGCACTAACAAAGCAGAGCAGAGACCCAATTTAACCACCAGGCTTTCTTCCCCTTACTAATGACACAGAGAGAAGCAGATGGCATTCCCTTGAAATTCAGTGTGGACAGGAAAACTCTTCCACCTTCACCACCTTCTGCTTTCATCCCTTTGAGCAACCTGATCACCCTTCTACAAACACAGATCAAAATCCCACAAACGCTCACATGTGAGGAGTAACAAAGAACATCTAGATCTCATCAGGCCCTTTCCAGTCCTGACAACACCTCATGTTGCATTGCAATAGGAAATCTGAACACTTGATCACAACTAAAGACCACTGGTCCAGTACTGCACTGCTAGTAGAAGCAGACATTAAATGTTTCAGAGAAATAGAAATACGCAAAACTTTCACAAAACCGCCATGTCAATGGGAAGAAGGAGGTGACCTGACTCTAAAAGAAGTCTCCTTCCTGACTTAAAACTGCTCAGCAGCAATTCAAACCCAGAAATGAAGTTTCACTTCTTTCTGCAGACCAGCTTATTATCAGAGATGTTCAATTCCACTTGAATTCAGCTCACTCCTGGCAATCCGTTGGCATCAAACCAAGCTATGATACTTTTTTCTTTTTTTAAAATAAAAAGTAATTTTGTACCAATTACAAAAAACGTTCAACACCACATCACTTAGAATCATAGAATCATAGAATTTCCCAGGCCGGAAGGGACCTCCAAGGGTCATCTAGTCCGACCTCCCCGCAGTCAGCAGGGACACCCCCAACTAGACCAGGTTGCCCAGGGCCTCATCGAGCCTCTCCTTGAATATCTCCAGGGATGGGGCCTCAACCACCTCCCTGGGCAACCTGTTCCAGTGCTCCACTACCCTCACAGTAAAGAACCCCCTTCTAATCTCCAATCTAAATCTGTTCCCCTCCAGCTTGAAGCCATTTCCCCTCGTCCTGTCACTGCAGGCCTTTCTAAACAGGCTCTCCCCAGCCTTCCTGTAGGCTCCCTTCAGGTACTGGAAGGCTGCTATTAGGTCTCCCCGGAGCCTCCTCTTCTCCAGGCTGAACAACCCCAGTTCCTTCAGCCTGTCCTTGTAGCAGAGGTGCTCCATCCCCTTGATCATCCTTGTGGCCCTCCTCTGGACCCTCTCCATCAGGTCCATGTCCTTCTTGTATTGAGGGCTCCAGACCTGCACACAATACTCCAGGTGAGGTCTCACCAGAGCAGAGCAAAGTGGCAGAATCACCTCTCTGGACCTGCTGGCAACGCTTCTTTTGATGCAGCCCAGGAGCATCCTTTAGCAAGTTTCCGTGAACAGTGTCTAAAATCCCTTTCTTTATGTCTGAAAGACGCTAGAATTGAAAACTGACAATTTCACTACTTTTCCCTTATGACACTAAGTTCGACTGTAACAGGACTAAGCATGAGGCATACACCAATTAACTGAAGAAAGCAAGCAAGCAGGTAGAAAGGGATATTCCTTTCTCCTCTGCCAAAATATTGCAGCACATGACTATGAACATTTTAATGAGACAAAAAAATCTCCCTACTCACCTCTCTGCCTAAATCCCACCAGAGTGAGAGGGAGTAAAGCACTAAACTCTTCTCTGCAACACTCTAACTCCACTGTCAATGTTTTAAAACTCACCAAAAGATATTGCCAAAAAGCAGTAGGAACCCGTTACACTTAATCTCTGCAGCTACACAAAGCAGTGCAGACTTAGCAAAAAGAAATATTTAAATGACCAAGAGTACCCAAAAATACTTACTGGAATATAAGACTAAAGAGTAATTTCATGAACTCAAGAGTTGTTGTGCTTTACCAGTTTTCATCCTCCTGTATTCACTCTTCAAGCATTCCCTGCAACCTCTCTCTGGTTGCAGCCTCTCAAACCCAGTCATTTATCCATCCCTGGCCTTCACTGAGGTTACTGTCCACCGACCTCAATTCACCTCCTTCACCTTCTTCAATTTCCAGGATTTTTTACTTATTACTATTTTAAAATCTTTTGGATCACGAGGTCTCTTAGATTCATCTGAAACTTGGCCAATCAACACAAACAATGTGGCATAGGACTGACCTATTTTCACACAAAACCGCTGACACCTCCCACATTCAAAAAATAAATAAATAAAAAAAAAGAGAAGAAAACTGTATAGTGTTACAATAGACATTTCAGCACAGCTCAAGTTACCACTTACTGATTCACCTTACCCTTTTCATTAACTGGCTTGTGAGGTTCTGTAGTGTGTTCACAGTGTACGTCTTGATAAGGTGCATAGCTTTAGAAAGGCATTGTTTAAACTTAATCAAATATACAGGATAGTCTTTAAAATTTGGCTGAAAGAAATAAAAAAATACATTTTAAATACGAACAATAAGAGAGTTCAAAATTCATCAAAAATTAAAATACTCTTTTCACTAGCCAGAAATGCTAATTTGTACAAACTAAATGCAGTGTTTTACAAAAATTAAGCAGAATATTAAGTATATTCAGCAAAATCTTATGGTTATAAATCATCATCTTTGCTTTCTTACTATATCTGGCGGAGAGAGCACTTCATAGGAAAAAAAGCCCACCACAAACATAGTATGAATACATAGTTTTGAAACTATTAAGATTTAACTAAAATCAATACAGGGTTACTTACATGCGATGAAATATATGCAATACAATCATCCAGCTTAGCCAGCATGGGAATGAATCCTTCACTGTTCACGGAGAGCGTAGGGGAATTCAATTTCTTTGAACACAAGACAAAGCACCATTGTAAGGAACCCCAGTAACAGCGTTGGTGACGTTCAAAAGATCGGTACATTTTCGTTTTCTAAGACTATTAATAGTGAAACAATACTTACTGTATTGATGTTTTCCAGCTCATTAAAATAAGAAAGTTTCTGCTGGATGTTTTCAGCCAGGTCAACAAGTTCTGACTATTCAAAAATAATAAATAGAAGAAAATCAGCAACCTAGCAAGTAGTTTAAATATATACATATATATAAAATACATACATAAATTAAAAATTATTCAGCTCTCAGCACACACCTGTGTTAACTAGTTCTAGATAACTTGCAACTAAGTAAGTACAACAGATGTATAATACAGCAGTACTCTCTTGCTCCCTCTTATCAGAGAAAGACGTATTACTCTCAGTAACATATTAAAAAGCATATATTCTACAGGTTTGTCAGCATTCCACAGACAGTTTTGCATATAAACAATGCTGTCACTAGTATTATAGAGAACTGTAGAAATCCTCTATGTTAGGATTGGAGCCTTTAGAAGTTCTCCCTTATCCAGTCATGCTAAGACGACATGTTCATTACATCACTGTTAGAGCACTTCATGATGAGAAGGCAAGCATTTGGGAAATAAACTCATAATTTAAACAAAAAAAAAAAAAAAGAAAACCAACATCAATTTTCTTCTTCAAATAACCAGCTCAAAATACTTTATAAGTGATATGAATTGTTATAAAGTTTGCACTTGTCAGGCATCAGTTACAAAACCTCCCCTCAGGTAATTATCCTTCTTGATTAAAGTGTACATCGACACACGCTGAACATTTTACTGCACAGAGCCTGACACCCTGGCTGCAGGTGAAAAACACCAAAACCGAGGTTGAAAGCAAACGGAGGGATTGTTACCATAGCTCACAAGACTTCCCAGCCTGAGAAAAAGAAACTTTCGTTTATGGTACCTTAGAAGTTTCCAGCAATCCTCCCATCAAAGATTACCTGCTCTTTCAAAAGTTGTTCACAGGCCTCATGCAGTGTTCCTGTCTTCGTGGAGACAAAAAGATATTGTTTTTGCAGTGACTCCAGGTGCTGAAGGGCACTATTCACATCGTTCAAGATAGCATCACACTGCTCCTGAAAGCCAGACAAGTAATCCCTCATCTGTCTAGAAAAAGAGAATCAACAGACAACACAAATAAAATTTCACTTTCTGCATTTGCAAATCCAGCTGCCTGCGGGGACACTGCCACTACCTTTCCCCCTCCAGGACTAAAAGACCACTTGCATCAAGCAAGAGTGCACAATAAGGAGGTGTGCCATGTCCCACAGAAACAACAGAGCTATAGGATTTGGAATAGCCACTGCAGTAACTCCATTTCCCCAATATTCCTTATAGCAAGCCTACCCAGAAAGCAGAGGCATGCACCACAGCTGGTCTAGAGTGTGCAAATACTGCCTAAATGGAGAAAGGAAACAGAGGTTACTGCTCTGCTAGCAGCCAAATTCCACCTGCCTTGCTTTCAACAGGAGTGTTAATTTGGGGGTCCTCTTCTACAGAGTTTTCAGTTTCCATTTAGAAATTAGCTTTACTCTCCTAAAGTAGTGGAAATTATCCAGAGGATTCAAAACTTACTGTGAGGATTGAAAGAGGCTTAAATGAAATTAATCCAGTATCTAATGTCACCAAGTTTGTCTAAGGCTCAATGCAGATACAAACTCTAATTATCACTAAATATGTGTCAAGCGTCTAGCTTGACTAAAACATCACTTAAAATGAATTACTCTTGGAGATCAGCTAAAATTTCTGAGCTCTACTTCACCACATACAAAGCAGCAAGTAAAATCACAACTCTCTGTAGTAGTTGTGTGCAACCCTTTTTTGTACAACAGGTAAAGAACGTAACTTATTTTCCTCCTGCTCCTCTGGCCTCCTGCAAACAAGTACATATTGACCACCCTACAGACCATTTCGCATCCATGGCACACTTCAGCATCTGTGCATGCTATTCTGAACATGTCAACTGACAAAACCCAAGGGTGCTACTCTTTTTAGGCTGCTAATGATCTGGACGTGGGCTTAGTATGTGCCTAAACCGCTGCTTTTAAGAACCGTCACGCCCTCAAATGTCAGAGCAAGAGAGGAAGAGACAGACCGAACAAAAGCAGAGAAAAACAGAAGATGGGAATACAGCAGTATTTCCAAATTTTGGCAGTATTGCCAAAAAGCAAGTTTGTAAAATTTCAAAACACAGGTCAGTTTCTGTAAAAGTCATCAGCAAATCTGCTAAGTGGCTAAGCCATTCAGCCGTACTTCAGACCCTTGAGGAGTAACTGCACAAGTCAGTGGGAAGGGGTTCTTCTGAGCCTGTCAGAAAAGCCAGTTAGACAAAAATAGATGAGAACGCCCAGTCTCAAAACTGGAGTTGAGCAAAGTGTCAAGGAATGCAGGGAATGCAGATACAAAGTCACAGCCACAGTCACTGGCAAGCGGAATGGTGACAGCAGAAATAGCTAGCAGCCACACCTGCTTACACACTCTCACCCTCAGAGGATGCCATTTCAACAGCAGCAGCAGCTGAGAAGGCATATGAAAGCTCTTAGACTGTCTTTGTCTACAGCCCTCTCTATAAGCCAAAACTAATTTCAATCTGTCTCCATATACGAGGCAGTTGAGAATGAAATCTGCATCCCCTTTAACTACCACGAGGGCAACAGCCTTCAGGATGGGAGTGGGACATACTGCCTTGGAAAGCTTCAGCTGTTCCAACACATTCCCCCATTCCCCACCCAGCTGAATCCAAAGCTATGTGGACAGGATGAGGTCCTTCAAGATTTAAAACGCTTACAGTGAAAGGAACTGAGGAAGAACACGTACCTATACTTGGCACCTTCATCTTGATCCATCTGTGTTTGTACCTGAGCAAACCAGGAGAAGAACTAGAAGTAAAAAGAAAAATAAAAATTAGTTCCATGAAATGAAGATGAGCTTTTGTTAAAAAAAATAAGAGATATTTCAGAACTTAATTATGAAGCAAGGAAACAAACTATAATTTCTCATCCCAACTGAAATATCCTATCCTATTCCCATACTAAATTAAAATGGGAAAGACTGAGTTTCTTCTGGTTTTATTTGCACAAGAACAAGGCTATCGCATCAGAAGGGGAGGAGGGGGGGATGTGACATTCTTATATATTACAGAAGGGGTACCTTACTCTCACTCAAGACTCCCCTTGAAATGGGAAAAGTATCTGTCACTTAAGATTTCAATGATTCTTCTCCCCCAAGTTTCTTCACACAACTTGAAAACAGCCCAAAAAAATTTAAAAACCCACCAAAAGCTGGACATGAGACATAGAAACTCACAGAATTCTCTGAGGAAGATTACTGCAACTTGGAGGGTATTCAGCATCACTTACCTGCTGTGCTGTTTCAATTCTTTCATCCTCCATCCCCAGCATGGCAAATCCTTTCAAGAGGACATCCTCTGTGGATTCTGGCACCGCAGCCGTCAGAGAAACAGTCAGCGACTGGGACGTCAGGCTGCACAAATCTTCAATTGGAAGCTGCTCACAAAAACCCACATAAGTTTAGTTAGGCAGCTTACTAAGAAATACGATATTCAGCTCAACTACAGTAACACAATCCAAAGCATCAACTCAAGAAAATTACAGGCATCTACTTTTGAAGAAACAAATGCATTGGACATTTTACCGACCAATATGATAGTACACCAACAACTACCATACCTATATCTTCAGAAACACCTAACAATTTTGATTTTATTATTTTTTTAAAGTTGGAAAATACTATACAAGATTTTACATATGCACGTGTTTGCCTAAGAACGGAAACTGAATGTACATGTACCATGACATACTGATGAGCTGTACTTCAATTTCCAATTTAACTGGTTCTATACCCAGAGAAAAGCACTAGAAAAGTATCTGAGAACATAAGAATTCAGAACGCATGCAGAAGCAAAAATAAATGCCACTGCTGTCTACACTACATGGCAACATCACTGCACAGGAATTGTCAGATTTTTTTGCCAGATATTTAGAGAAAATTCAAGACTTAACACTGCCAGAATTTATTCAGGAAATCGTGTTTCATATTTTTCAGATGCTTTTTAATGAAGAAGTCAAGCTAAAAAGAAAGGCTTTTTCAGAAGACAAGGAAGAGTGCTGCTGAGCAGGAATTATTGGCCACAGCAAGAAAAATATGGACAAAAGTAACTTGAGAGAAATTGTATTTAAATATGATTGGAGATTATTAATTAGCTTATACAGAATAAATTAATTCAAGAAAATAAATATCATTATATACTCTTCATTAGCATAATACTTTTAATTCACTTAACAAGTACATTATGTTTTCTATTGCTGAGAAACATAAAACCAAAAAACACTACTTAAAATCAAATTGGCATTCTCCTAGAAATTTACTTAGTAAAATATTCATTACCTGGTAATATTAGTCTGGTAAAGAAAGAACTGTCAGGATTTCAGATATCTAAGAAAACACAGACTGATCTTTTTTGTTCAACTTCCACACATCTCCACCCCCCGCCCTCCAAAACAGGTAGGACCCCTGGGGTCCTAGAGCTGGGGAGCCAGGGTTTCTCTCATTACTGCTACTGAGGAAAGGTCGAGTTGATCAGAGCCTGCTTTTTCAGAATAGCTGAGACACCACTGTCCCAATCCGCTTCAGCAGGAGCCACGACCACCTGAAGTCCTCAGTGACTTGGCATCTCCATGGTCCTGACTGGCAAATACAGCGCCTGCCTTGTTGCAGAGCTGGTTTAGATCCTTAAGAACATCCTCCAAGAGCAGCACATCCTTCTACAGCCATTTTGGATGCCTGCCAGTATTTTCTTTAGTACAGTTGCACACAGCTTACACAAAAAATAAACCAGGAAGCATGAAATGAAACAGGTGCATGCCAGAAATTAACTGCTTTACACCCTCCCCCTTGTTATTTTGACCTTCCAGACACTTGCTGGGAGCCACCTTTGTTGATTTTATGGCACCACGTCTTGTGCTATGACCCTGTTCAAATACAAAACCTCTCATGAAAAGCGCAGTTAAAGAAGGCAAACATTTTGTTCCCCTTCCCTTTGTAGACAAGAAAGCATTCATAACTAGTCATCACGTTAGAGTTGGATATTTTATAACCAGATGGGAAACCATGTCTTCCATGATGATGAGAAATTATTAAGCTTTTTACCACTATTCCTGGCTTATTGAATCATCTGTAAGTTATACCGGGAAATAATCACAGAATCATAGAATGGTCCAGGTTGGAAGGGACCTTTAAAGATCATCTACTCCAACCTCCCCGCAGGAGGGAGGGACACCTTCAAATAAGCAGGGACACCTTCAACTATATCAGGTTGCTCAGAGCCCCACGCAACTTTACCTTGAATGTTTCCAGGAATGGCTCATCTACCACCTCTCTGGGCAACCTGTTCTATTATCTCACCACCCTCACCGTAAAAAATGTCTTCCTTGTGTCTAGCCTAAATCTACCCTCTTTCAGTTTAAAACCATTACCCCTTGTCCTAACGCAACAGGCCCTGCTAAAAAGTTTGTCCCCATCTTTCTTAGAAGCCCCCTTTAAGTACAGAAAGGTCGCAGTAAGGTCTTTTCTGGAGCCTTCTCTTCTCCAGGCTGAACAACCCCAACTCTCTCAGCCTGTCCTCATATATGAGGTGCTCTACACAGAATCACAGAATCTTCTAGGTTGGAAGGGACCTTAAAGATCATCTTGTCCAACCATCAACCTAACTGACAAAAATAGACACCCACACAACAAACAAGGAACATCATCACTAAACCATACCTCCCAGCACTACATCAACCCGTCTTTTGAACACCTCCAGGGATGGGGCCTCAACCACCTCCCTGGGCAGCCCATTCCAATGGCTGATAACCCTTTCAGTCAAAAAATTTTTCCTAATATCCAGCCTGAACCTCCCCTGGCGCAACTTGAGGCCATTTCCTCTTGTCCTGTCGCCTGTGACTTGAGAAAAGAGACCGACCCCCACCTCTCTACAACCTCCTTTCAGGCAGTTGTAGAGAGCAATAAGGTCTCCCCTCAGCCTCCTCTTCTCCAGGCTGAATAACCCCAGTTCCCTCAGCCTTTACTCATAAGACTTATTCTCCAGACCCCTCACCATCTTTGTTGCCCTTCTCTGGACCCGCTCCAACACCTCAATGTCTTTTTTATGGTAGGAGGCCCAAAACTGGACACTACCCCTCTGATCATTCTCGTGACCCTCCTCCAGACCCATTCCAACAGGTCCATGTCTTTCCTGTGCTGAGGGCTCCAGGGCTGGACACAGCGCTCCAGGTGGGGTCTCACCAGAGCAGAGCAGAGGGGCAGAATCACCTCCTGTGACCTACTGGCCACACTTCTTTCGATAACAGATAGTGCCAGCAGCTACGAAACGATCCAGATCAAATCAAGAGGACTTAATGCATAGAACGAAAGGTCTCAATTTCAAGGAGACAAACTTTGACACACTGAGTGATGTGGTAAGGCCGGGCAAGGAATGCCCGGTGGATTTGGGGAGGAAAGCTGCTACCGCTGCCTACAAGCCCCCTGCAAGCCGGGCCGGGCGGGCAGCACCGGGCCGTGAGGCCCCCGGGGAAGGCAGGAGGGAGAGCGAGCACTCCCGGGGGAGGGAAAGCGGGACGGCGGGCTTGGGGGGGCGGTAGGCAGAGGGTCCCGGGTGGGGAGGAAGCGGGACGGAAGAGGGAGCGGAGCGCGGCGGCGCTTCCGGGGGTTCCGGCGCTTCCGTCGGCGTCGCGTGGCAGCAGCGTCATTGGCGGAGGAGGGGAAGTGCGTCAGCCACGGGCGGAAGAGGAGGGGAGGGAGAGAGCGGCGGCGGGGCGGGATGGCGCCCCTCACCATCTTTGTTGCCCTTCTCTGGACCCGCTCCAACACCTCAATGTCTTTTTTATGGTAGGAGGCCCAAAACTGGACACTACCCCTCTGATCATTCTCGTGACCCTCCTCCAGACCCATTCCAACAGGTCCATGTCTTTCCTGTGCTGAGGGCTCCAGGGCTGGACACAGCGCTCCAGGTGGGGTCTCACCAGAGCAGAGCAGAGGGGCAGAATCACCTCCTGTGACCTACTGGCCACACTTCTTTCGATAACAGATAGTGCCAGCAGCTACGAAACGATCCAGATCAAATCAAGAGGACTTAATGCATAGAACGAAAGGTCTCAATTTCAAGGAGACAAACTTTGACACACTGAGTGATGTGGTAAGGCCGGGCAAGGAATGCCCGGTGGATTTGGGGAGGAAAGCTGCTACCGCTGCCTACAAGCCCCCTGCAAGCCGGGCCGGGCGGGCAGCACCGGGCCGTGAGGCCCCCGGGGAAGGCAGGAGGGAGAGCGAGCACTCCCGGGGGAGGGAAAGCGGGACGGCGGGCTTGGGGGGGCGGTAGGCAGAGGGTCCCACTGGCCCGGTAACCCCGCTAGAAGGTGAAACGCTGCTGAGCCCCGCAACAAGCGGGGGGGAGCGGCAGCCCCGCAGGCCCCACCGGGCACCCCCGGCCGCTTGGCGACGTGGCAGCGCGGCGCCTTCCTCCCTCCCTCCCCTCCCGCCCTCCCTGCGGCCCGGGCAGCGCTGCCGCCTCACCTCCGGCGGCACCGGCAGGTTCTCGGCCGCCGCCTTCAGCTCCAGCACGGAGTCGGTCTGGCGGTCGCTGAGGGGCGCGGCGGGCAGCGGGCGGCGGTCCCACAGGCTGAGGCGATCCCGCACCTCCCTGCCCGCCGGCTCGGC
>NW_015094510.1:14209754-14249117 GCF_001431845.1 Calidris pugnax | reverse complement strand
GGAGGAGCGCAGGGTACCGGGTCCCACCATTCCATGGATCCTCCTTTCCCGAGACGGCCCCGGTGGTGGCACCTCGCTCCTGGCCACCCCAGCGCTGTCCCCGACCCACCTGGCTCTAGGGAGAGCTTCCGCGCTGGTCCCCAGCGTCACCCCTCAGACCCCGCTGGGGTTTTTCCACCCGCCGCAGGGGTTATTCCTGACGTTGGAAATTCCCCGTGTTGTCTGAGGTTTGCCGGTGGGGTTTTTTGTGAACTTGGGATTTTGTTGTCACGTGTAAGGATGGATGATCTAACCAAAGCATGTCTGACTTAAAGAATCATAGCATTGTCTAGGCTGGAAGGGACCTTTAAGATCATCTAGTCCAACCATCAACCTAACTCTGATAAAAAACATCACTAAACCATGTCTCTAAGCACTATGTCATCCCGTCTTTTGAACACCTCCAGGGATGGTGCCTCCACCACTTCCCTGGGCAGCCCATTCCAACACTTAATACCACTTCCAGTGTAAAAAGTTTTCCTAATATCCAATCTGAACCTCCCCTGGCACAACTTGAGGCCATTTCCTCTTGTCCTGTCACCTGTTCCTTTCAGGAAGCTGCAGGGAGAGAGGAGGTCTCCCCTCAGCCTCCTTTTCTCCAGGCTGAACAACCCCAATTTCCTAGGCCACTTCTCATAAGAGCTTGAAAACAGCTTGAGTTGTTCTCCACAGCCAAGATCCTGAGCCCTAATTCCACCTTTGGTCCCTAGCAGGTAATTTCTGTCCCTCTGTCCCTCTCCAGCTTCCCCCTCATCCCATCCCCTTACTCCGGTGGGCTCCTCATCCCCCCAGAGCCCAGGAACCCACCCCACTCACAGGTGTAACACTGAGCAATAAACATAGTTTGCAACTACACAAAATTTACCGCATTGTTACGAAAATGCCTATAAATACTTAAAGGGTGGGTGTCAGAAGATGGGGCCAGGCATTTTTCAGTGGTGCCAAGTGACAGGACAAGAGGAAATGGGCACAAACTCAAACATGAGAAGTTCCATCTAAACGTGAGGAGGAACTTCTTCACTTTGAGGGTGGCAGAGCACTGGAACAGGCTGCCCAGGGAGGTGGTGGAGTCTCCTTCTTTGGAGACATTTAAAACCCACCTGTACACATTCCTGTGCAACCTGCTCTGGGTCAAACTGCTTTTGCAGGGAGGTTGGACTAGATGATCTCCAGAGGTCCCTTCCAACCCCATGTAATTTTGTGAAAAGTGCTTGGTCTGGAACAGCTCCGAGTGGGAAATGCTCTGGCAGTTCCACATGTGCCAAAGAACAGGCAAAACATACAGTTAATGTATGTTTTTCCGGCTGTAAGTTACACAAACATAAGCTTTTACCTACCCCACCTTCAGTCTGCCTTGGCTAAAAAAAAAAAAAACCCACCAGTGACACCACACTGGTGTGCTCAGTGCCAGCAACAGCTTTCTGTTGTTCATCACCTGCGAGTGTCTCAGAACACCCCCAACCTCCCACCCCCATTTGGAACTTAGAAACTGAAAGCAGCCCAGAGCCATTACACATTAATTTCAAAACCTTTAATAAGCTGAAAAATGTAAAACATAGGCTTAGTTTACACCCTGTACAAAAATATTTACAGATATGTCTACGAAAGCATAGAAACAGTTGTAAGAAAAAACACTGCACATGAGCACACACATATACATCGAAAAAACATTGTGCCTTAGGACAGAAAGTGCCTTGTGCATTTAAAAATCCATTTGTGAATTCAAAATTAGTGATTTGAAGCGACTGTAGTAATTTTGAAATCGCAAGGAAATTTCTTTAAGTGGAATGTACAGTTAACCAAAAGTGTTGGAGAGATTAACACAATGCCACAAAAATGCAAAGCTACCCCTCCTGCTTTGCTACCCCTCTGTGATGGAGGACCACCCTTGACTCCTTTCTTGAAATTAACATCTGTCAGAACCTCAACATAACTCTTTAGTTAATGGCCCAGAAGTTTGGATCTACATTTAAACCCCAAAGTCATGCTTTAAGGAAGCTGTGGTCGATTCCTACATGAAGGGTAACATGTAACAGCGACTCGGGCCTGTCTGCTGTAGGAAAGTGCTCAGTGGTTCCACATCTGGGTGTCTTTTTAAGAAGAAAAATCAGTCTTTTTGGACAACTTAGCTTTAGAGGGGTTTGGTTCTTTTCAGGCAGGCACCCACACGACAGCCTGAACTGCCCACTGTAACACCAGCGTCCTTCCAATGGTACGTAACAGCCAGTAACCATTACAAGTAGTTCTTCCCAACGATGGAAGAAACATGAAAAGTTTCTCTGCAAGATAGGCAGATGAGCATGGACTCATTTGAACTTCATTCCTAATTGCAATTTACATATGAATATGTTGAAGAATAACTTATGCTGAAAACTAAGAATCATACATTGGGGAAAAACAGAAAAAAAAAAACCAAAAAACCAAACAAACCAACTTTCCTCAAGCAATGCAAAACTGACAACTGCAGCAACCACGCTTTCAAATGAAGCTGGATTATTCCCAGCTAATTATGCAGACATCCAAGGATTTCAACACAGGAAATACCTAAAACCAGAAGCAGATTTTGTATCGCAGCAGGTAGTTTTGCTGAACTGAAGGCCTGCAAAGATGTTTTATGACGCTTACGGTTAATTGGAAGCTATTAATTATCGCAGTCAAATTATATATGCCTCTGAAAACAGGAAAAGCCCAGCTCCTCGGTACTACCTATCTTCCTTTAGAGAAAGATTGTCCTTTGTCTCTTACACCTATAAACACTGTCCATCTGACTCTCAACAGCATAAAGTTACATTACACATCTTCACATTCAAGAACACTTAAAGACTTGACAGAAGGTACACCTCCGCATTTGGTTCAGTCTAGAAAATAGTGCACATCATCCACCCAATGACAGGAGCAAGCCGTTCCTGCAGGAGCCAGGTTGCCTTGAAATCACTCCCGGGTTGTTCTCTCTCACAACAGTCTCGTAGCAGCCTCTTCCTCTGGCCAGCTTCTCAGACGATCAAGAGTGGATATTCAGGATAACCTACAAGCTGCTCTAAGCTCAAACAGTACATTAACAGAATTCAGCATACGCTTCAGCGTGTCAGAAGTCTAATTTCTTCAGTTGCTCATACGTCAGAAAGAACTGGAACAGCTGATTAAGGAAAACTGTTTCCTGTTCACTCGGTGCAGAAAGGTCACTTCTCTACTGCAGGACAGCAGCATCTGTGGGAAACTTTCCTCTTCTTAGCTCCCTCCTATGTAATGGTGCTGGTTGGCCATTTTTGCTATGCAGAACAAGATGTGCTTCAGGGCACTCCTGTACAATAAGTGCTTTAAGGCCGGTGATGCCAACTGCTTTCCCATCCCTCTTCCTTAGGATCATAGAATGGTTAGTGTTGGAAGGGACCTCTGTTGGAAGGGACCTTTAAAGGTCATCAAGCTCCAACCCCCCTGCCACGGGCAGGGACACCTCCCACTAGAGCAGGTTGCTCAAAGCCCCATCCAGCCTGGCCTTGAACACTTCCAGGGATGGGGCATCCACAGCTTCTCTGGGCAACCTGTTCCAGTGTCTCACCACCCTCACAGTAAAGAATTTCTTTCTAGTATCTAATATATTTCCCCCCTCTTTCAGTTTAAAACCATCACCCCTCGTCCTATCACTCCACTCCCTGATAAAGAGTCCCTCCCCATCTCTCCTGGAGGCCCCCTTCAGGTACCGGAAGGTCATTAAGGAGTCTCCCTGCAGCCTTCTCTTCTCCAGGCTGAACAACTCCAACTCACTCAGCCTGTCTTCATAGGAGAGGTGCTCCAGCCCACTGATCACTTCCATGGCCCTCCATCTTACACACAGGACCAAGGAGGCAGAGGATTGCTATGAAAGCCCTTAGGGACTTTACTCACTTAGCTTTGATAAGCTAGAGTAGGTTTGCGCATGGTAAAAAAACCACATTACTACCAACCCACTTCCTAGGGTTCCAGTCAGCTGGCTCTTCAAACACAAACCAAGCTGTGAGACTACGATAAATACAAAAAGATTTCATGGCTAACTCCCCAGTTCTAGAAATAGCCCCCATTCCTAGCTCATCTAGTTAATTTTATTTAAAACTAGGCTCCACGCTAAAGAAATGGACAGGTATGAAATTGGAGGAACAGAAAAATGTTTTGCAAGATCACATTCTAATATTCACTTCTGTGAATCAGAAATTCAATCTGACCAGCAGCAGCTGACTAAGAAAATGGTCAACTATAAAATTTTCAATCCATAAAAAGGGAATATTTGTGCTGATGTGACACTTTCCCCACTCAACATTCTGTGAAACTGTCAATACTTGCTGTTGTATAGCCAGCTTCATAGGTTCACACACCTTTGAAAAGGATACAATGATATTCCAAGGACCGAGTCTTAACCAGTTTGGCCAAAACCCTTTATATAGCGCAAAAAAGCCTTCATTCTTCCATGTCTGGGAAAAAGAAAAAACAAAACCACAGTAAGAACACACTAACGTAATTCTTCATTGGTGAGAAACCTAGACAGCATCTCAGCTAACAAGATTCTATACGAGCTGAGGGGATGGCTTAGTGCTGTAACCTTGATTTAAACATATTGTATGATGGGACAAAGAAATGTTTCACTTGATAAAGCCAAGGTTAGCAATGCCTGTAGCATTACCTGGCAGGTAAAGATGCAGACTCTGTCATCTTGTACTCAACCTAGATTCATCCAAATTGCATTCCTGGACTTCCCCCCCCCATCCCCCAGAAAAATTAATCCTGCTGAGCACCACATGTAAACCTGCAGCTCACACTAGACACTCCCTTGAAATTTTTCAGTTTGCTTTAAGGATTTCACAAAAGTGGACTGGGCCGTTGAGTCAACAGTTTGGACATCAATAGCTTCCTACCCATTCTTCTCCACCTAAAACCCGCCATGTTCTCACCTCATACCCAATTTAGGGATTTAAGAAACCGAGCCAAAATAATGAAAATAAAGACTGACATTGCCTTTGGCTCTATTAGGCTTTCCATTTTGCAGTAACCAACAGAAAACCATCTGCCCCAGAAGATGTTGTTCTTCAAGAACCAACTGATGAAATTATCATTCCCTATCAATATCTTAACATCATCTAAAGTTAAGTAAGAGACAATCAGTACTGCTAAAGAATTAAGTCTCCTCATCCAAGCACCAAAAGGAAGTGCCTGAAGTACATCCTAACTTTCTTCCTGCCTTTCTGTCAAGGTAGTAGATACTTTTCACACCAAGTACATTATTAGCAATATAGTCCTTTTAAGCATGAGGGCAAATGCGTATATAAATTACTTGGATTAATTTCTAGGGAAACTTAGAAGAATTTCTACACCAAAAATCATTGCTTGATGGCACCTGTTTCTGCTCATGTTGATACATGAACTACTTACTTGTAGCAAGCAATCCAGAGTACCCTTGTAGTTTGAGTGTCCCCCATGCTGCTGGCTTCTCTGATTCATCATGCGTGTTCTCACAACATCAATTGGGTTGGATGCAAGGGCTCCAGCTAATCCACAAGTAAAACTTGAGCTAATAAAAGAAAGACTTAATGAAATCTGACCTACCACATTTCAAGATGCACAAGAATTCCCCCTCCCCAGAAAACATGCAGTAATAATGAGTGCTTAATGCTTTAAGTTAAAAATTACATCAGCTAATAGATGTGAAAAATTCCTTTTTATTTACTATAAAGCACCATTTTCACGATTTGATATACAGCCCTTTTAATAGAGTTCCTGCATACTTGAACAGATGTTTGTGCCTCTGAGAATAGCAAATATTTGATTGGAACTTGCCTCTAATCTCAGTTTGCAAAGATGTATGATTCAGATTACCCACAAACCAAAATTCCATATTCAAAAGAAAGCTAAATCCAAGTGCTAAATAAAATCAGCTTCCATGCTCTGTGCTACCATTTGAGATGTTATTGCGTTAAAAAGTATAAACACAAGTATATTTACACCTAGACTGACGACAGAAAAATCTAAATATTCATCCCCCATAATGAGAACTAACCAATGATGAGCTATGCAAGCATTTATACAAACTTACAGGAAGTGAGTATATACTGTATCTCCCATAAATCCAGACATAATTATGTGCTTCTTGGTAAGGTCATACACTGGCAGTTCCACTCCAACAACAATAGCAGCTCTCTGCGCTGTCAATGATACTCCCTGGCAAAAGAAAGGATAATGTTGAAGTTTAGTGCACAAAAGGTTAATTCTATCAGAAAAGCCTAGCTTTTATAATACAAAGCAACACATCATGAACATGTTAAGAACATTGTGGATTCAAGTAAGGCTAATTTGTACAGGTCTTAAATGTATGTGCTCCAAAAATGCAGATTAAAGTTAATAGATAACTCCCTTTTCCACACTGAACAGCAGTTTCAATTCCTTTATGCTGCTCCATCTCTGCTTAATATATGAATTCTTACATCAACAGTCAGCTAAGACCTCAACAGACAGGTGACACTGGCTCCCCTTGCAGCTAACTGAAAAACTAACAAAGGGAGATGAGCAGAAAAATTGAGATCAAGAAGCTTTGCAGAGAAAAACATGTGAATAGAAAACCATTTCTATTTTCCAGCTGTTTCAGAGCAACTGGCCATTCTTGGTCTTTGGTTGTTATACAGTCACTGAACGTAATTGGCAAAAAAGACAATCTACAAAGCTGAGTGCAAAAATTCCTGAGCTAAAGGAGATGTTCCAAAAGTACTAATGTACCTTTATATCCAAATGGTCTTTAGCACATATTTTAAAAAGAAGAAAGAATATAGATTGACAAGTATCTTGCCAAGGGCTGTTGAACTAGTCCTAGGGCCAGTCACCCTAATTTAATCCTCTATTTGTCTCCCCTTTTTTAAGCAGCAGCTAATCCTTGAACACAAGGCTGGCAATAAGCCTTTTCAAAATGCATCAAGACACCAGCAGTGGTCATAACAAACTACATATATATTAGCTGCTGATTTCTCCATATTTTGGCTGAGAATATTGCAGAAATACATGCAATTCAGTTGAGCAAGAAAGTGTACTTTGAGTGCAGGATTTAGTTCAAAAAACTTGCCTTCCATAATCCTTTAGTGCCTTCCTTTTGGTAGATCTGTATGAAGTTGCCCATCATTCCTCCTTGAATCACACTGCCTTGGGCTTGCATTCTGATCTGAGATTCATTTGAAGATAAAATTAGAAAAATCAATACTTTTCAAACATGGAACCAGTAATAATTTAATACAGTTATTACCATTTAAGTTACAATCTTTTAAGTAAAATTTGAATACAGATTAATAGCTGACATTATCATAACCAGGATGAAATCTTTTGAAGTGCCTTAACTATACAAATGCAGCTGCTAATTTTGAACGAGTACGTGGTATAAGTTCTTAACTGCATTAAGTCATGTCTATTTCTGTACTGGTACAACTATTCCACTTAGATTAGACTGACAGATGGGTTCTGCAGGATGTCCTTTACAGTGTTCTCACAGGAACATGTTAAAATGAAAGGTTAAAGGTTACAGTTTCAGCTGGTGAGAACCATGGTCTTTGACACTGTGGACTTCTAAAACCGTCCTTGGGAAACTGCCATGGTAACTACCAATTACAAGTTTGATGACAGGCAAGTTGGTATGTGAACATAATTTTGGGAAATAACTAATAAAAGCCACACTTTAAATAGAAGCTTGTGTTTGAAATGCCTCTAAATAACGACATTAGCCCCATAAAGGATTATGTTTTTAGCAGTTTTAGAAGAACCAAAAGTTTTCTTGAATTTTTCTTAGAGGGAACCACATGCTATGTTTAGTAAATTAAAAACCATCAACCCTTTCAAGTAACTGGAAAAGAAGTCATTGACTATCATTAAGCTAGCAGATTCTTAAGGAGGTGAGAGTTTCACTACTTCATTTTAAATGACTGATGCTGGAACACTACTTCCTCCACGGGACACTGGATTGCCAAACTTCTCTACGTGGCTTAAGGATCACAGAGTGTAAGTATCACTCATTGAAACTCTTGCCTCTCAATTCATCTTCACCTATTCTGAGCTCTAGAAACATCCTCATATAACAGTGTTACTAAGAAGTATAGATGAAATATGCAGAGTGGCTTCCATACAAAGACTGTAGCATGAAAGTTAAAGAATCATCTAAAGTTATTCTCTCCCCACGCCTACAAGAAGTTGTATGGATCCAACTACCTTCCCAGCCATCAGTCTCCTGGTGCATACTTCAAATAATTACTATGGACCAGAAGGAGGTTAGAATAATTTAGGATGTCCCTGATTACTTCTTTTAAAGTTAAGAGATGATAATAAATAGTTACAAAACAACAAATCCTATGTTCATCAGGAGATTCCGTATTTCCTCAAGGGAAGGACAAAAACTAAGGACAAACTCTACATAACGCATAATTACCTTTAAGACATCTGTAGGGTTGGCAATAGATGATGAGATTACTCCCGAAAGAATGCCACATAGAACATTTATCATCAGGGTTTCATCTGTTTCATAAACAAAGAAAAAGAGTTTAGCTGCACATGTACAAGGCTGAAGATGCACCAGGGCAGGATGATGCCATCTCTCCTTGAACCAGAAAGAGTGCCAATTACAGAAACCTTAAAAACTGCTCCAACAAGTTTTCCTTGCTAGCTCACTTTGTTGTAATTGGTAAAAGGAATGTCTTCTCAGTAGACTTGGTCAAACCACTACAGTAAGATACCAAATGGAAACAACCAGCTTCAAGCAAAGTATTTCTCAACTAAATTGAAAAAAAAAAAACCCACTCACCTTCTGGATGCTCAACAAACATTCTCTTTAAGCTCTGGTAGGTGCCTATTTTTATAGTTCCATATGAAGCTTGGCGCAGCATTGCAGGTGCAATCCTGTAAAAGTAGGCAGTGATAATATTTATGCTCAAAGTCACTGATTAGCAAATACTTTCTAGAGCAGAACAGACTGAACACAGGATATCTACCAGAGAAAGGTTTGCTCATTTAAATCAACAATTTAAACTCACTACAGACAAATCAAGGTTTTATTGTTTTGGTTTTGCGTTGTTTGTTTTTTGTTTTTGTTTTTTAAATAAAGCCTGTGAGAACACGAATGAACTGTGAAAGGATTATGTTTATACATGCCTCAGCTTGCGATCTGTAAAATAACTGGCAAGTCTGTCCGAAATGCAATCTGCAAATTACATCCTTCATCCACCCTCTTGCATGTTTTGAAGACAAGCATGCCCATTTATACACAAAGGTTAATTTGGTTTTTCTTGAGATATGGAACAACCACAGCAACATTGTAAAGAATAACTTTATGCTTAGCATTCTTTTTTTTTTTCCAAGTAGGTTGGTTTGGTTTTTTTAAAACGTGAAGTGCTATGGCAGTGTGCAAAGACTGAAGCAATCTAAGCTTGGGCTTTCAACTTCCAGATTAATTGGAGCTAACCAAATACCTTGTAAATCTGAAACCCAAAAACTCATACACCATGGGCTAATACGTATCAATATACTGTTCAAAAACCATTATTGTAAGTCAGTTTATTTTACCCAGAGTATAAGGCTTTCAATCCTTCTTCTCTGCATATTCTGACTAGCGCATGCACCATTCCACGGTAGCGGATCTCTTTATATTTGGCATCGTTAACTTGACCTTGAACCTGCAGACGTGTTTTGGTCAGATCAATGGGGAAAGTACCTTAAAGAAAAATCAGACATAAAATTATTCAAGTGCTTATCTAACCACAGACAACAAAGAACATGATATAGGAAAAAGAAGCCTTTATTATATACTAAAATACATAAAGAAACTCCCTGGGGAAAAAGTGTTTAAAAGAAAGTCTTGGTAGAAGACAAGTGGTTCATTTTATGTCACCTTGATTCTTTTAAAAGCTTGCCAGAGGCCCTGCCTACTTCCTGTGTTTATGTTTTGCATTGACTATGTTTTCAGGCAACATGGTATTGCCTGGTTGTAAAGAGCCACACCAAAGAAGACTCTGCAATCAAAATCAAGTACAGAGTTTGCACATGTATTCTACCAACATTTTTGAAGAGCATTTCATGGAAAGCCAATAAATAAATTCCATAGGACAAGCTATACAGATTCTAGTTTAGAACCTAAAAAAGCAACAGCAGCACTACCCATTTCTGTTATTGCTTTCCTGTAACCTACTGCTGTAGCAAGTTCATACTCTCCATGCTCCCTTGATGAAAGGGTTTAGAAAGCACATTCCTCCAGAGCTTATCTTTGGGAAAGGTATCACCTCAACACTCAGAGGATTCAGGACTAACTACATCTGTTCTAACAAGGTTTTACCAAGCAGGCAAGCCTTTTATTAATTTATTGTCTTCCTCATTAAGCTTTTGGCATTATTTGGTCAAGTCAAATAAGAAGTCTCAAACTCAAGTTTGAACAAGATTCATAAGAGAAGGCAGTAATTTTATACTACATCTACTTTGTTAGACTTAACATGCAAGGCCACCACATGTAAGACTATGTTCACCTACTTGGAAAATCCAGATTTCCTTTATTTTCATGTACATGCATTTCAGATAAGACTTTAATAGGACATTATTATTTTAGGTTTGTCTTTAGAGTAAGCACTAAAACATCAAATGCACTGTATGCTGCACACTTACTGAATTCAAGTGTTAAAATCTAATCAGCCACTCGCATTCAAGAAAAGGGAAAATTTAACTGCAATATAGCTACTCAGAAGAGCTAAGAGAAAAAAATTTACAAGTGAAGTGCTTAACTTGCATACTTGAGCAGAAAAACAAGGTGCATATACTTACAACCACTGTCTAGGAACAGATCAACAAACACCAAATAATAGCATGCAAGGGCAAAGTTCGTATAAAAAACAAGGCTCACAGGAAACGTGCGTTTACAGACAGAAGTGCTCAGATGTAACAAAGCTCTGAGTAACTCTTCAGCCAGCATTAAAGAAAAAACTCCTACACTGTAGGAATACAGCATACTGTAACTACGCTACCATATACTATGTGTCTCTGACAGCATGGAACTGAGCTTGTTTTAAAAAGGACTATTTGAATAAAAGAAATCGTGTAAACAGTTAAAGGAAAAGCTTACCACATTCTGCAGTGATTGATGCTAAACCACCATAGATAAAGGGCTTCCAGTTTAGTGCTGACATTATTGATTCTTCTTTCTGTGAAATAAGACAATGATTTAATGCTTCTGTAAGTACATGTTATATAAATATATATGCTAATATTTAATAAAACTTTGTGCCTTGCCCATTTCAGATGGACCCTCCAAACATGCTAAAGGTAGAAACATTTAATACCTTTGACAATTAGAAGTCAGTAATACCTCACAAAGGCATCTGGGTTCAGATCAATGCTTCTGTTATGTATTTGGGCCACCACTATCCTCACCACAAAAGGTTGTAGTAGTTCGTATCCCAGGAATGATCTTAAGGAGCACTACAGTGAATACCCTCCAACAATTCTTACCAAGCTGAATTAGTTTGACTACATCCTGAAATCAAATGGAACTTTAAGATAATTATTTACTAACTTCTGTCCCATTTTTCCTGCTATCAACATTAACATGAGCTGCTACACTTGAACAGAAAATAAGGAAACATACAAAATTTTGCTTCCATTAAGGCCTATTTCTGCTACCAGTGTTCACAATATTCATTCCTGTGAACATACAAAAATACTGTAAACTGGTGCATAAGGCCTTTTACAGTAAAAAAGCCTGCTCTAACTTGTGAGTGAATTAAGTGAATCTGACAGTGACTACAAATCGTAATTGGCATTTGCTTGCTGAAGTAATCCAATTATCTTAGAAAAGATACAAGAACTGCAAAACCCAACTACTCCAGCCAATACAAGATTACCCTTCTCAAAACCGAGTAGGTGTCTCCACAATTTATTTTTCCCTTCATCATATAAATACTTTCCTTCCCCCGTTTCTATAATATTGTCCTAAACATTGGATTTTACAGTTATCTTCTGCTAATTAATTTTGTGGAATAACTGTACTTGAAACTATTTCCTTTGGCACTTCTATTCCCTGTTGCTTTGTTTATTCACCCACACTGCCCAGCTGGAAAGTATCACAAATACACCAGTTACTTAGAACTGCCTTTTGCACAGACAAACCTTCTTTGGTCACTTCCTCTAGAAGTGCCAATAACGCAGCGTCCAAATGAAGTTAACAGAAGTTGCAGACGCTGAGCGTGCCTGAATAGTTACTGCAGCCCTAGTTTTCCTTTTATCATCTTTACTTCATGAAGAGTTACCCGAGTCTTCAGTCTTCTGACAGTCAATAAAAAACCCACAGAAGCACATAATTTCAATTACTCAACAACCAAGTGCACAGAAATCTATTTTACTCTTCAGGCCACTGCAAAGAACAGTGATGACGTAAAAAAAAAACACAAAGGAAAGGCAATTAAGGACACCCACAATAGTGCCAAAAGAGTGCTGTGCAGAGATCAGGAGCCACAGGCAGAGTCTATGGCAGCTTTTCAACATGAAACCGGCAGAGCCACAAGGGTATGACACTGTGCCAGAGGGAGGCCACTTCCAGCTCCAAGTTCCTCATATTCCTGTCCTTACATGACTAAAGGCAGATCATGCAATTAATGGAGACAAAGCTCAGCTCAGTTTCCCCACTGTTAGCTTTCACTGCAGAATAAATTGAGGTCTTCAATTTCATTAAAAAGAAATCATCCTTATCAAATATGTATTATTGTTCCCTGAATATCAGTAAGATGACAGAGGTGATAGTACCCCTAAAGGACACTGGGTTAGATTAGTAAAGCAATTCATCCACACACTCTTTGCAAATACCACAAGCAAGTTTGATTGCTTTTAATTGCCAGTGTGACTGAAACAAAATCAAAAGCCCAGGTTCCATAAAAAAATGCATTACTTAAAAGAAATATTTAGATACTCCCCTGTTAGAGAATAGACTTTAAAAGTCACATATCAAATTCTCTATTGGGTAGCAATATTGCTAGCATACTAGGCACACAGAATACTCCAGTTTATAATCGTTTAAATTATTTAGAATGGATTTGACCCTTGAATGTTACAGAAGGCTTATGAGTTACTAGTCCAAAAAAGTTATTGCCTGTAACATAAGACAGTTATCCAAGCAATACTTTCTAACGGCACGGATTACACTGCAGGCAGACAGCTCAGACTTTGTATTCAAGTAGTGAAACACCATCAGAAAGAAATGATAAAAAAAAAAATGGGGGCCGAAGCTGGCAACCATCGCGGCAAGTTCTTGCAAAACACCAGCTCTCTTTCAAGCGCAGCGAACCCCTCGTCTCCCCAGAAACCGGAGGGATCGCCTGCTGAGCAGCACCACCAGGCTGTTTTAAACACCTGAAGGCCACTGTAACACCTGTTAAAGAGGCGAAACGACTCTGCCGGCCGAGTCCCCACCAGCCAGGAGGGGAAGACAACCAAGAGAAGGAAGCAACATGTCCCTGCTCGGGAGTGGAGGGCTCTGGGCGAGCAAACCCTCGCCCTCCGTTAGAGACAACGAGGGGTGAAGCTGAGAGAAATACACCCGGCCGGCGAGGCGGCGGAGGGGCCGGCGAGGCCCCCTTTGGGGCCTCGCCGGCCGGACGAACGATGGTCTCCCACCCTCCCCACCCGAGGAGCCGCCACCTTCCCTCCCCACTCACCGCCGGGGCTTCCCGTTCCTTCCGCCGCCACGCTAAGCCGCCGGCCCGCCGGTGCCTCGCCGGTTATAAAGCCCCGCCGGCCGCGCTCCCTCAGCCGGGGCGGCCGTTGGAGCGCCCGCCCCGCCCCGCCTCGCTTCCCCACCGCCGCGTTGGCCGGGGAGGGAAAGGGCGGGCTCGCCTGAGGGGACTGAGGCGGCCGGGACCGGCGGGGGTGTGAAAGGGGTGGATTTAAAGGAGCAGCGGGGAGGTTTGGACCGTGAGGGGAGGTAACGTCACGCACCAGGAGCAGGTTGGGGACTGTCTTGCTGGAGAGCACTTCTGAGGAGAAAGGCCTAGGAGTCCTGGTGGACAATAGGATGAGTGTGAGCCAGCAATGTGGCCAAGAAGGCCAATGGCACCCTGGGGGGCATCCAGAAAAGTGGGACCAGCAGGTGGAGAGAGGTTATCCCTCTGCTCTGCCCTGGTGAGGCCCCATCTGGAGTACTGTGTCCAGTTCTGGGCTCCCCAGTTCAAGAAGAACAGAGAACTGCTGTAGAGGGTACAGCAGAGGGCTACAAAGATGATAAGGGCCTGGAGCATCTCCCTTACAAGGAGAGGCTGAGGGACTAGAGAAAAGAAGGCTGAGGGGGTGTCTGATCAATCCCTATAAATACTTAAAGGGTGGGTGTCAAGAGGATGGGGCCAGTCTTTTTTCAGTGGTGCCCAGGGACAAGACAAGAGGAAATGGGCACAAACTTGAGTATAAGAAGTTCCGCCTAAACATGAGGAGGAACTTCTTCACTTTGAGGGTGGCAGAGCTCTGGAACAGGCTGCCCAGAGAGGTGGTGGAGTCTCCTTCTCTGCAGACATTCAAAACCCGCCTGGACACGTTCCTGTGCAACCTGCTTGAAGTGGACCTGCTCTGGCAGGGATTGTTGGACTAGATGATCTCCAGATGTCCCTTCCAACCCCATGTGATTCTGTGATTCTCTTTGGCTTGAGGGGGACACCATGCTGGCCTGTAATAAATGGGGGGGGGGAAATTAACCTCCCCATTGCTTCCAGTCAGAAGTGGAAGCCGCTGGCCTTGGGAGGCTTTTGGCTAGCAGGGAAGGGTGGTATTTTCCACTAGCAATCCTGCCCCAGGAGGCTGGAAGAGGTATGTCAGGTATTTCAGTGCTCCTCGGTTGATGAACAGGTCGTTCACCCCTCAGGGTTTCTCCCCATCATTAACATGTAACGACATTGATTTTGTCCCTCTGTTGACAGTGGCATGGCCGCCTCTGCTGCCTGGCGACAGGACAGCAGTATCTGGGGCTCAGCTGCCTTATATTGGTAGGAACCTTAGATGCCCGCTCTGTGGAGGAACAGAAAGGGGCAGGGTGGGTTTAAATAGCTACTTTGCTCTTAAAAATACCCCACTGCATATTTTTGACAAAATAGTTCCAGAGGTGATTCTTTTTGTTATTCTGCAGCTCTGTGCAGTTCCAACTATGTTTCTTTGCATTACCAACGCTGAAATTATGCATTCAGCATGCAACCTTTACATTGCATCACCTTGTAAATGTATATCCAGTGCCCTTCCAGAAGGATCTCCGTGTGCTGTACATGACACCGGCTGTGGCCACCGTAACGCCGCCTGGCCAGAGGAGGAACACGGGGGCTATCCAAAAGGGCGCTGTTACAGGTGGCTGTGACCAGTCCACCAAGCCTGGAAGAGAACCAGAACTAGTCCGTTCCCTTGGTTCAGAGCCCAGGACTCCCTGTGAAATAGTTGAAATTACCTCTTTCTCTGCCCTTAAAGGCAGCCTGTTCTGGCAACTCAGCACTTTCCCTTTCTGACTGAAGAGCTGCCAGACAGTGCTTGTAGGACCTGCCTCCATGGGCTTGTAGGATCTACCCCTGGGGAGCAGGCCTGCTGCTGCTGTCACTCTGCTGCCTCCCAAATGGATGGCATGCCTTAACCCTGAAAGGTCAGAACATCCTGCCGAACTGCCCCCTTCCCTAATCTCAGGGCAAGGCTGGCAGCTGAGAAACTTTATTTAAACTTACCTTCGCCTTTTTTTAAGCTTAGCCTTACCTAAAGCTCCAGCTTTAAGGTGGAGGAAGGGGATGATGTCCATTCAGCCCTCATGAAGAGGCTGGCTGTGGCCTTACATTAATCTGTCATAAGAAATCCAACATTGGGGTCCCACTGTGCAGTGAAAACAGGTGTCTACAACCATCCAAGTCCCATCACAGAGTGTTGCAAAGTTGTCTTTGCAAATGGGCCTCTTGGAAGGTAGAAACTCACACCTCAGAAGTGGTACTTGTGCCCACACCTCCTTCTGAAATTCCTAGTAGTTGTCTGGTGCTTTCAAGGTTTTATATCTACAGTGGAGGGGATCTCATTTGAGCTAAACTTTGAAGGGCTCCTTTCTTTTTGCACAGAGATCGTTTGGACTGATTCTAACACTGAGTGATTTTGCAGGACAGCTGCTTCTGTTTTCTGACTTCCCGAATTTCTGTTTCCCCTTCAGAAGGACTTCAGGTTCAGTTTGACCTTAAGCTGTTCCTGGAGTTTGGCCAGCCCCTTCCGCAGGCAGCCGGTTTTTATTATCTCTGCTGCAAACCGGTTCCTGCTCACCCGTTACGGCTTGCACCTGATCATATTTCTTAAGTACCTGCTAGTACTCAGCCATGCACTTCTGAATAAAGAGGAATTCAGGCTACCTTTTGTTATGTCTAGTAACAGGGATGTAGCCCCTGAATAACCTCTTTTCTTGCATTTTCAACCCGTTTAATACTACGAGATACGTAATGCTTTTATCATCAGCCAGTAGGCTGGTTTTGGCAAGCTGCCTTGAGCGTGACATCAGTGCCGTGTCAGCAGTTGACTTTGGTGCTCAGCATCTTTTCACATGTCTGGGAACGATCCACGTGCTACCGGTGTGCTACCGGTTACACAGTCTTACAACAGTTTTGGCCAAAAGCCAGTTCTTTCCTGCTGGGCTGTGTAGGGCTAAGGTTTAATCAACTAGTTCCCAGACCCCTAACCTTACCGCTCCTGGGTTTCCTCATGCATTTTTTGTGTTTCTTTTTTTAAAAAAAGAGAGCCACTCTCTACTTCTAAACAATTCTACCAGAGAGCTCTGCTTTTTTTCAGTCCCAGGGAGTTGGGACTGTTTAGTATGAGGAAGAGGAGGCTTAGGGGAGACCTCATCACTCTCTACAACTTCGTGAAAGGACACTGTAGAGAGGTTGGTGCTGGTCTCTTCTCACAGGTAATTAGTGAGAGAACGAGAGGGAATGGCTTCAAGCTCCAACAGGGTAGGTTTAGACTGAACATTAGGAAGGAATTTTTCACCGAAAGAGTGGTAGGGCATTGGAACAGGCTGCCCAGGGAGGGGGTGGAGTCACCATCCCTGGGCTGTGTTCAAGGGCCATTTAGATACAGTGCTAAGGGACATGGTGTAGGGGAGGACTTTGTAGAGTAGGGTAGATGGTTGGACTCGATGATCCCAAGGGTCTCTTCCAACCTAGACGATTCTATGATTCTATGATTCTGCCTTGATTCTTGTTTCCACTGCTGCTTACAATGGAAAATCGTTTCTCTTTTGGTCTCTGCGGTGGCAAAGACAGTTTTGCCTAGTGTCCTACTGCCTAAATGAATGGTTAGTGAAGTGGCCCAGATGGTTATGGCCTTACTCAAACTGCCTTGTCATTTTATTGCTAGTTGTAACCATTGAAGAGTTTCCTTTGTTTCTTGGAAGCTTTCATAATTATTAGTCACATAATTAATTTACTTTGTCCGTGTCCCATTGGCTGCATGAGGAAAGCAAGTCTGCACCTGAAGTCAACCGCTCCCTGCCCTGGCACAGCCTTCTCACCTTCGGCATTTGCACTCTCCTTCTGAGGAGGAGTTAATCTGACCCTCAGTCGTACAGCAGATGATTTTATTGGAAAAAATAAACACTCAAGGGGCTATAGGCATGTGTAAAAATGTAAGAAATATTAACTAGTCCTTCCATTGTATTTGCCAGATGCAAAGCCTCAGCTGGAGCACCACGTCCAGCTGTGTGTCGTGCATTTCAGGACGGCTGTAGAGGGGAGTTAGGAGAATAAGACTAGGGATGCAAAACATGATCTGCAAGGAAGGATTCAAAGAAGTGGACTTGTTTATATTAAAAAAAAGATTGAAGGTAACATAATCTTCGAGGCTGAAAGGGGTCTGTACAGAGGAAAGGAATTATCTCTTCTCCACCACTTGTATTAGAAATTAGAACAGACTTTCTAGTGGTATGGACAGTGCCAGATAAGGCTAACTGGGGAGCTTGCACTGACTTTGTCTCCACAAGCTTTTAAAAACTGGTAAGCAGCTGTTTCTCAGGAGTGGTTTCAGTCTGGATGATCCAGCCCAATCATAGGGATGGACTCCCAAAGGCCTTTCCAGCCTTTTTTTCTGTAATTCACTGACATTTCCTGCTCCAGCTTCTACCGTATGTTGTACAGGCCCACGATGACAACACAGCTTACAGTTTCTAACTCAGTAACAGACTCTTCTGTGCAGAGTTCAAGGACAAAGGAAAGTGAAAGCAGGAATAACAGTTAATGCTATCGCCTTTTTGTTATTTTTTTTTTTTATAATCTGATTTGGCCTCTGGCATTGGCTAGATCCAAAGGTCTTTATCATTTCCTGGTTTTGTGGATATAAAAGAAACCCGTTATTTGCTTTTAATGTGTAGAGGGTGAAGGAACTGAGAGCAGTTCCAGCCTTTGAGGGTGAAGGAACTGAGGATAGTTCCAGGCTTTGAGTAGAGGAGAGAGTCATACAGTGTGAGTTCCCAGCAAGGCAATTCTGGTAAATGTAAACCTGTAATCCAGACAAAATTTTCTGAAAGTGTTGCAATCTTCCAGCGCGTCCTGGGAAGCTGATTTCTCGTCATTTCTGAGACTCCCTATGGAGATAATAATTCCTATGTGTGTCACGGTGTTGGATCTGATGTTATTTGAATCAAGAAATGAAAAGTGGTTAAAGATTCTTAAATAGGAAGGCACTGTGGAAGGCTTTTCACTACTATGTGATACTTTCCAACCTCAACAGGTGATCTGAAAAGTAAGCTGTTGTCCTCTGACCGCTTGCCAAATAGAGATTAGTCATAATTGCTTCACAGAGGCTTTTGTCCAACATGGCACTGCAGCTAAACAAGTAGCAGCTGGAAGAAATGATGCCAATTTGAATGCTAAAAGGTGCAACACAAAGCAAAGCAAACATGTTTCTCTGCCCTGCTAAAAGCCAGGTGGCACGTGGTTCAAGATATGTCCTAACCTTTTCCGCAAGAGGAGATGATTCAATGTTGAACGAGGGACAGAGGGTCCAGTGGGACACCAAAGAACATGGTACATAAAGTGTGTTTTCTACCACTTGAAGTGCACACCTTACTTGGCAGGACTCAATAGCCAGGGACAGTGGGAAACATCTGCTGGGGGAAATACATATTTGCACTTGACTATCACAGAATTACAGAATCTTCTAGGTTGGAAGGGACCTTAAAGATCATCTTGTCCAACCGTCAACCTAACTGACAAAAATAGACACCCGCACAACAAACAAGGAGCATCATCACTAAACCATACCTCCCAGCACCACATCAACCCGTCTTTTGAACACCTCCAGGGATGGTGCCTCAACCACCTCCCTGGGCAGCCCATTCCAATGGCTGATAACCCTTTCAGTGAAAAAAGTTTTCCTAATATCCAGCCTGAACCTCCCCTGGCGTAACTTGAGGCCATTTCCTCTTGTCCTGTCGCCTGTGACTTGAGAGAAGAGACCGACCCCCACCTCTCTACAGCCTCCTTTCAGGCAGTTGTAGAGAGCAATAAGGTCTCCCCTCAGCCTCCTCTTCTCCAGGCTGAATAACCCCAGCTCCCTCAGCCTCTCCTCATATGCTGTGAAAGCAGAGTTGCAGCCGAAGTAGCTCTACAGTAACAGAAATGTGACTCGTACAAGACAACGGACAGTGAGATGCGGTGGCAGGTGACCCCAAGCCACGTCCTTCACAATAGAGGATTTTGGTTGATCAAAACAAAGAAATCCCTATGTGGGAAAATTTCAAACTTTCACTGCTGTAACTTTTTTAAGGAATTTCGCTATTCTCTTTTCCGATTCCCAAGTTTTGATCACTTTCCCATAGTGTCTATAGAATACTTTGCATTAAATCATTACCCAAATAATCCAGCTTTTTCTTCTGTTTGCCACAGTCCGGCTTTGGGTAACCCAGCTTTTCCTATCACTGTTTGAATACTATTTCTTTCTTTTTAAATTCAAAAATGTAATTTTAAAAAACTTTGTAAAATTACAGAACGTTGTAAAATTAAGCATTTAAGTACCATCACTTTTTCTTCTTTCTTTTTTTTTTAATTAAAAAGTTTTGAAAAGACAGGATGCTTTCTGAAAAAGCACTTTCTTGCTTTGCAGGGCTGCTGATTTCACAGCACGACAAGAGAACTAACACTGTGTTTGGCCAAGATGAGCAGATTGCAGTTAACCTTGAGCAAGACAGGTTATTCTGCTCAGCAGGGGAAAACAGCTGCAGGATTTTGTCTTTATGGTAGTAATTTGTCACAAAAAGCACATCTCGGACAAGTCAGTCAGGATCTTAGTGTGCAGCGGGATTCCTTGGCAATGCTGCAAAGCAGCCACAGGTAGGAACTCACATCTCCACTTGCTTTCAGCAACAAAGCCTGACAGAGTGGGAAAGTGTGGTCTTCCAGGGGCTGAACAAGCACAGACTGCAGTGATAGACAGCCTGGGCTTCTGGGGAAACGTGACAGCTGACGTGTTCAAACACTTCCCTCCATTTTCCATAGTTGTCCTTCCCTACACAGGGCTCAGTGGGTGCTGGCTTTTGGACTCACTCATGCCTAAGGTGGCAGCACCAGTGAGCTCAGTGATGTGCCTTGTATCTGCCACAAGGGTATTCTGCAGCATGGCAGCACTGATGTGTCAGCTCATTGCCAACAAGGAGGATGCTCCCTTACCTTACCACCTTCACAGAATCACAGAATGATATGGGGTTGGAAGGGACATCTGGAGATCATCTAGTCCAACCCCCCTGCCAGAGCAGGTCCACCTAGAGCAGGTTGCATAAGGACATGTCCAGGTGGGTTTTGAATGTCTTCAGAGAAGGAGATTCCACCACCTCTCAGGTCAGCCTGTTCCAGTGCTCTGCCACCCTCAAAGTGAAGAAGTTCTTCCTCGTGTTTAGATGGAACTTTGTGTGTTCAAGTTTGTGCCCATTTCCTCTTGTCCTGTCACTTGGCACCACTGAAAAAAGCCTGGCCTCATCTTCTTGACAGCCACGCTCTGAGTATTTATAGGCATTGATCAGATCCCCCCTCAGCCTTCTCTTCTCCAGACTAAAAAGACCCAAGTCCTTCAGCCTTTCCTCGTAAGAGAGATGTTCTAGTCCTCATCCCCAGACACAGTTCTGGCCCTTTGCTTATTCTGGTGACAGCTCTCATCTGACTCACAAGCAGGTTCAACTCACTAAGTCTACAGAACATGCCCTTCAAAACCTAGGCTTTTTGCCAGCCGATGGAACTGAATTGGCTTCACATTGGCACCAGCAGAAATGTAACAGAAGGGGCAGAATTGCGTGACCTGTAGTGTGTTCAGCCTTTTTGGAAGCATCAAACTATTAGAATGACTCAACATCTGACAGGACTTAGCCACAAGTACCTGGCACAGCAAAAACATTTGAGAGGCTGCAGTACGCATCCTGCCTTTAACGCCACATCCTAATGCCTCTGGCCTCCGGTCTGGCTTGCAGTGTGAGCAGGAGGTGGCATTAACCACTGGACTTCACACAGTGCACTAACAACGTCTTCCGACCTTCTTCAAGGTCGCAGAGCAGAGCCTGCAAATGAGGCAGAGTCACCTTGCTGCCTGCAGGCTGCCGGCTGGCCCCTATGTAAAACCTCACCTAAGGACTTCAGCTGGACTCCTGCAGTACAGCTCAAAATGCGAGTCTAATTCGTGCAGGAGATGGGTTGGCCTTGTTTCAGCTCTAAGGCGATGGGGAATCCAGCGCTGTGGAATTAAAGAACCAGCCTACAAATTTCATTGCTTTTAATTTCAAGTGCGAAGCCAGCAAAAAGACAGGGAGAAAAGAGACAGAAAAGCAATTAAGAGCGACATAGATGAACAAGGGAAGATAGTGCAAGTGAAGGCTGAGAAAAGAGACATGAGGAGAAGAGGCACGTATAAATCGTGCAGAAGCTTTTACTGGTGCTAGACTGTCTGAAATGACAAGAGGTTTTTTGTAAGTGGGAAGAATAAGTGATCTTTTGAAAACAGATGGTCTGCCAGTCCTAGAATAGTTGACGTGAGGATTAAGGCATTTAGGCAGCTTGTTCCAGAGGAAAACACTACTGGTGAAAAGCTACTTCTGACACCTTCAGCAGTCTGAGAGCCAAAATGTTTCAAGGAAAGTGGCAGGAGGTTGAGTTGAATTTCCTGCAGGAGGTCTTGGGGGGCCTTGGAAGTCCCCAGCACTATGCAGTCACACCTCAGGAGATCCAGCGTGGCCATTCTTCAGGCTGCTTGGAGAGCAGGACCTAGCAATAGATTATATGCTTCCCCCTGGATGGAGTTAAACTTTGTGGGTTTGTAATATCTGTAAATTTTATGGGAAACTGGCCCAGCTCTTGTAGTTCTGACACATCTTGGATTTTATATGGTTCCAAAAGACGTACATGGACTGTTTTTATTATTTTTATATCTTAATCTACAATCCCTACCTGATAGGCTTCTATAATAGAAGTAATTTTATGTGTATGAAAATGGGATAACTGTAGAGGCTACACAACTGTTTTTTCAAATGCTTCTCAGTACTATGTGGATGACAGCACTTCTTCTGATGTTAATTGTCACTGCAGACTCCATTGGAACAATGATTTTTGGAGATTATAAATAAGATGCTCTGTATTACTAAAACCTTGGAGTACAGAAGGAGTTCCAGAAGCAGGGGAACCCCAAGAAATGGCTTTTGGTCATAAATGTACCACGTTTGAAAGGAATGGGAGAGGTGCAAAGAGTGAGCAATGAAGTGTATGATATAGGCATATATACTCTCTCTATACTATCTTGCACATCGTAGAGGCATTTAAATGGTGTGGTTAAAGCCTAGGTGGGGAAAAATCACAGTGGTGTGCAGACTCCTGCAGCTCCCTCTGGTTTATCTGAACAGACCTCATTCAATTAGCTCAGCAAGTTTCTAATCAGCCAAAAAGATCTTAGTTTAACCACTGCCTGCGTCACCACTGCAAGAAAGATATAGCTTCCAAAGTGAGCTGCTCTCTCAGCTGACCATGTTAACACATAGCTGTGTCAGTCTTTTCGATCTAAATGTTAGCACACCTAAATTCAAGGGTATCAAGTATCAGATTAATTGTGTCTGAAAAGCCCTCTAAGATTAGCCAGACACTGGCGTCTGGATACATGCCCAGAAATGGGTCTAAGAGTTTTCTTAAGCCCGTGCAGCAGCTCTGTGCCGTGCTGTGATCCCCTACTAACGGTGACAAAAGACAGCTGCAGCAGCGGAGACCTTCAAAACCTCCTTTACGTGTCACAGGAAGACAGCATTAGGAACAGAATAATTGGCACGCCGTTACACATGCAGAACTTCTTGTAGCAGGAGAAAACAGAATCAGGGCTCTTACAATCAAAGCTGTTCTGCCAGCGCCACAGACTTTTTATTTTGCTGGTTCACATTAGAAACAATGGGGGCATTTTTGCATTTTTCATAAATAACATTCTTGGTCAGGATCAGTTTAACCAGAAAGCTCAGCTGAACAGCTTTTTTTTTTTCCCCTTTTAATTCTTCTAAATCCACTGCAAAATACATCAGTTCTCTGGGAAACAATTGTTCAGGCAGGCCACAACAGTTTTTTCCTCCCATCCAGTGCTCTCTCTCACAACAGTTTCAGCAACCTTTGGAAGAAAGGGACAGGCAACTCAGGGGGAGTACAGAGGTCTCGGTAGGTTATACAGAGAAAAAATTAGAAAGGCAAAAGCCCAGATGGAACTCAACCTGGCCATGAATATAAGGGACAACAAAAAAAGGCTTTTTTTTTTTTTTTTTTCCTTCTACCCGAAATTAAGAATTGCTACATTTTGACCCGGCCAAGAAAAAAAGGGAAAAAAAAAAAAAAAAAAAAAAAGGTTTTATAAATACATCAACAAAAAGAGAGTCAGGGAGAATCTCCATCCCTTACTGGATGCAGGGGGGAACATTGCGACAAAGGACGAGGAGAAGGCTGAGATTCTTAATGCTGCCTTTGCCTCTGTCTTCAATAGTCAGACCAGCTACCCCCAGGGTGTTCAGCCTCCTGAGCTGGAAGATAAGGATGGTGAGCAGAACAACCCCCTCCATAATCCAGGAGGAAGTAGTTAATGATCTGCTTATGCACTTGGACAAGCATAAGTCTATGGGGCCAGATGGGATTCACACAAGGGTACTCAGGGAACTGCCAGGAGAGCTCACCAAGCCTCTCTCCATCATCTATCATCAATCCTGATCAACAGGGGAGGTACCAGATGACTGGAGGGTGGCCAGTGTGATGCCCATCTACAAGAAGGGCCAGAAGGAGGATCTGGAGAACTACAGGCCTGTCAGCCTGACCTTAGTACCAGAAAGACCATGGAGAGGATTATCTTGAGTGAGCTCCCACAGCAAGTGCAGGGCAGCCAAAGGATCAGGGTCACCCAGCATGGGTTTATGAAAGGGAGGTCCTGCTTAACCAACTTGATCTCTTTCTATGACCATGTGACCCACCTTCTTGATGTGGGGAAGGCTGTGGACGTTGTCTGTCTGGACTTTGGTAAGGCCTTTGACACCGTCCCCCACGGTGTTCTCCTGGAGAAGCTGGCGAATCATGGCATAGACAACTGTCTGGATGGCCGTGCCCAGAGAGTTGTGATTAATGGGGTGAAATCTTGTTGGCAACCAGTCACCAGTGGTGTCCCTCAGGGCTCAGTTTTGGGGCCAGTCTTGTTTAATAGCTTTATTGATGATCTTGATGAGGGGAATGAGTGCACCCTCAGTAAGTTTGCAGATGACACCAAACTAAGTGGGAGGGTTGGAAGGGTCTACAGAGGGACCTGGACAGGGTGGATCAAAGAACCAAGGCCAATGGGATGAGGTTTAATCAGACTAAATGCCAAGTCCTGCATTTCGGTCACAACAACCCCAGGCAACGCTATAGGCTTGGGGAAGAGTGTCTGGAAAGCTGCCCAGCAGAAAAGGACCTGGGGGTGTTGGTGGACAGCCGGCTTAACATGAGCCAGCAGTGTGCCCAGGTGGCCAAGAGGGCCAACAGCATCCTGGTTTGTATCAGGAATAGTGTGGCCAGCAGGAGTAGGGAAGTGATCACACCTCTGTGCTCGGCACTGGTGAGGCCTCACCTAGAGTACTGTGTTCAGATCTGGGCCCCTCACTACAGGAAGGACATTGAGGTGCTGGAGCATGTCCAGAGGAGAGCCCCCAAGCTGGTGAGGGGTCTAGAGAACAAGTCATATGAGGAGAGGCTGAGGGAACTGGGCATGTTTAGTTCGGAGAAGAGGAGCCTGAGGGGAGACCTCATTGCCCTCTCCAACTACCTGGAAGGAGGTTGTAGAGAGGCGGGGGTTGGCCTCTTCTCCCAAGGGAATAATGACAGGACCAGAGGAAATGGTCTGAAGCTGCGGCAGGGGAGATTCAGATTAGAGATTAGGAAGAATAACTTTACTGCGAGAGTGGTCAGGCCCTGGAACGGCCTGCCCAGGGAGGTGGTGGAGTCCCCATCCCTGGAGGTATTTAAGAAACGGGTAGACGTGGCACTTCAGGGCATGCTCTAGCTCCCGAGATTCTTTGTTTGTTTTTTGTTTTGTGTGTGTGTACGGTTGGACTTGATGATCTCAAAGGTCCCTTCCAACCATGAAGATTCTGTGAATCCTGGAGCTCATTTGCCAGGTTTGGAGGTAACTGCCATTTGCTGACTAGTGGCAATGGCATCAGGCCCTAGGGCTTCTCACTGACATTCACTTCTTTCTCCTTTACTTTCCCTGTTTTATTTACTTCAAATGCACTGAAACGACTGGCACTGTAAATGTTAATGAATAATAGGTTCAGTAAATGGTCCTAGGTTTGCCAACAAGTTTTAGCTGATCTCAGCCTTGTGAGAAATGTACTGTGAAAATGCTTGGAAAGCCAGAGCTTGGATTTCGGAGGGCAGTGGTGTGAGGACAATTATTATTTTGTAAAGTTCTCAGGGTACAGGTTTTGGAGGCAAAAACAGGATAAAAAGTCTTGAATGAAAATCAAGAGCAAAATACGTCCCTCAGATTTTTGTCAGGATGCTAACAACTGCTCATCCCAAATCGAGGGTCTGGCCTCACATCTTCGAATGTTGGGCCAGACACAGTAACGTTAAAATACTTCACGTGCACTAGCACTTAAGGTACGGATGCAAAAGGTGCAGCTGAATTTATAGAGCAGATGATCCCCTCTAGTGCCCGTTAAACCTAAAGACAAGCCGTGACACCACCATTAAGTATCGCACTGTAAATACAGGGATGTATGTTCAAATACTGCTCTGAGCTCATATAGGCTTTCCTCTGTTGATTCTAGTTGATGGTGGCCACTGGGGTGAGGAGTCAAAGGTGGCAAGGCATAATAGTAGTCACTTTAAATGTTTTATATCAAATTTGAATTTTTAATACTGAATTCACATTTTTTACTGATAGTGAAACTAGGCTGGAGCAGTGCCTGCTGCTCTTCACATCTCTGCACCAGGGCTTGAGTAAGGGGGAGAAATTCTTATATGCTTTGTAATACTCAGCCTTCTCTTTAAAGATTTAGAAGGATCTCATCCCATACATTGCACTTCTGAGCTGTTAGTAATGAGTCTTCAGGGTACTTCTGTGACGTCAGAGTTACTGGCCACAGGTACATATTATGAATAAAGGGACTGAAACCAAAAGATGGAAGCCCAGATTGAGTGCCAAGAGCAAGACCTGAGCATCACAGGAAGATCCTAGCTCCTCTTATAATCAGAAGAAAATTACTTTGATTCCAAAATACAGATTTACAAGCGTAGGGCTGAGCACTCTAGAAAGCAGCAGTGCTGTCGGAGGGCTGGGACATGGGACTTGCCAGCTGCCAGTCCAAAACCCAGCCCTTTTTCATACTTCTCTTTCAGGCTTAACATTTTGTAACTTGGGGATGCAAGGCCAAATGTCACACTGTGAAAACAAACCTTGTACCTCTCTGAAGAACAAACTCCTGCATCAGCACCACTGAAATACTTTATCATGGCAAGATCTCGGGTTCTTACTGTCCTTCTTGAATATCCATGATCTCCATAGTTTTGTTTCCCTGTCTGTGGAAATGTAATAATTTTGATCTGACTGCATTAAATCAAGAGAGAAGCTATGAATGAATAAACACATTCTGTCAATATATCTACCGACTGCCACGGTTGTCTTCAGGAATGGAGAATATAATCAGAAATCAAGAAAATAATGAAGAATAATTTTCATGGCCCTTAATTTTCAGTGGGCCACAACAATCAGTAGAGACATGTTGCACCTACAAGTGGTTCGGTTGTTCCTCTGGCAAAGCTGACCCTCAGGGAAGCAGCTTGCTTTTAAGGAAGGGCTGCATGTAGAAACAGAAACGGTGTCTTTGTATTCAGCAGCAGCAGAACTGCTCAATGAACTAAGGGAGAATTTGCTTTTTTTTTCTGTCTGTATTTCTTATATGAAGCGTGTGAGTGCGGGCTTTGGATAAATGCCAAGTCTTTAAATAGCACTGGGCGCCAGCAGACATCCAAAGGAATGGATAATGAACTCAGATTCATGGAAAGAAAACCTGTCCCCATTTCCATGGCATTGCTCTTAAGTGCCTGGCTGGGGCTTGCCCCCTCTGCCTCGATGCAGAGGAGTTTGAAAGCAGGGACCAATTTCTATCCTGCTAATTAGGGGCCGACCACGGCTCTGGGAAGCACCAGCACATGGTACCCTGCACCATCTCACTGTGCGACTGTAACCAAAGCCAACTCCTCAGCTTCTCTCTCAGATGATCAGCACAAAACCATTCGTGAATGGTGAGAAAATGCACCAAAAAGACAAGCAGAATAATTTACATACATTTGATGTTCAGCATAGAGCATCTGTTGCACGGTTTCCATATTCATGCTGTTCTCAGTGGAGAATCATTTGCTTTGTGCTACAAGAGCAGACGCCCCCGAGCCTCCTCCTTTTCTCCCCGTTCACTTGCTCCTGTATATATTAATTATTTCAATGGGATTTCTTCCTGGTTTCTTATCCCCATAGAGTAATAATGATTTGTTCTATCAACCCTCGCAGTAGGTGGATAAACATTACTAGCCTTCATTTCATGCATGGAGAGTCTGAGGCAGGAGGTTATGCCCTGACTGCCGTCGCGGAGAAGAGCAGCTGTAAACACCAGTTTTGGCACACAGGGATTTCTTTGTTGCCTCCCAGGTGCGTGCTGTGCTCCCGCCCACGCCGTTGAGCTTTTCAAAACTGAAGGACGACATAACCTTTTAAGAACAAAAATAACAAAGCCAAACCTGACAGGCACTGCGCACGTTGTGGCCGCAGTGGTTTACATTTACAGAATCACAGAATCACAGAATCTTCTAGGTTGGAAGGGACCTTAAAGATCATCTTGTCCAACCGTCAACCTAACTGACAAAAATAGACACCCACACAACAAACAAGGAGCATCATCACTAAACCATACCTCCCAGCACTACATCAACCCGTCTTTTGAACACCTCCAGGGATGGGGCCTCAACCATCTCCCTGGGCAGCCCATTCCAATGCCTGATAACCCTTTCAGTCAAAAAATTTTTCCTAATATCCAATCTGAACCTCCCCTGGTGCAACTTGAGGCCATTTCCTCTTGTCCTGTCGCCTGTGACTTGGGAGACGAGACTGACCTCCACCTCTCTACACCCTCCTTTCAGGTAGTTGTAGAGAGCAATAAGGTCTCCCCTCAGCCTCCTCTTCTCCAGGCTGAACAACCCCAGCTCCCTCAGCCTCTCCTCATAAGACTTGTGCTCCAGACCCCTCACCATCTTTGTCGCCCTTCTCTGGACCCGCTCCAGCACCTCAATGTCTTTTTTTATGGTTTTCTGTTTTACAACAGAAAAATATGCGTGCTCAACTTTGGATGTGCACATATGTCTCTTCCATATCCCGACACACTTTGCTTGCACACATGTTTGTGGGCTGAGGCGTGCACGTTTATCAGGACATCCCAGACGGGAAATTTGCTGGCGTTTAATGCCCGGTGAGACGCAGGTGGAGGAATGCAGGACTAGACCACCTTGCAGAACAACTCAAAAGTAAAATAGCTGGAGGGGGCTTGTGGCTGCCCAAAGGGCTGCAGAAGGTGGATGTGATTTCTTGGCACGGCTGCTTTAGCCTGACCTCGCAGCACCTCCCTAATCCTTGGCTTACCCAGGGATATCCAACACCGCCTTGGCTGGGCATTCGGGCACAGTCATTAAGCAGTAAGGAAGCTGATGGCAGCTAAAGCACCTGACACATGGGAGGGTTTTACTTGCTCTTTCAAATGTCAGAACCAGGTCAGAGCTATGAAGCAGCAAAATTAGTCAGGAAAAGTCCTGAGGGTGGCAGCTAATGCAATTAGCATAGCTGGGAGCTGGTGAGGCAGAGCGGGCAGCGGTCCTCCCTCACCTCAGCGTGGCCCTGCAGCTCGCCAAGGGTGAGCTCAGGCCAGAGAAAGAGCCAGAGATGATTCCATAGCCTCCTCACGACCTTCTTGCTCCCCCTTCCTTCCTGAAAACGTCCCTCCCTGAGGCTGCACATGATTGATACGGCAATACAGTGGACTCAAGGATACAGGAGATCTCTTCCAAGCCCTTTATCCCATAAAATCTACAAATCTACGCAGAGGAAGGTAACATTTCAGTGTTAATTTTCCCGGCCTCTAGCAGTCCTTGGCTGAAGGACTTCTTCCTGTACCAGAAGTGCTTAATAGCCCTTTCTGCATTTTTTCCATGAGTCTTTCTAATGGCTTTTGCAATAGTCTAAACTTCTGGCATCCACAACATCCTTAAGCAATAAGTCCCACAATATAACTATACAGAGGGTGTTGAAAGGAGCCTTCTTCTGTCTCTTCTGAACCTGTCACCTCATCATTTTCTTGGTGTTCCCATAGTTCCTGTATGTTGAGAGGCAGGGAATTATTGATTTTTTTTAACTTTCTCGGTGTTTCTATTATTTTCAAAGACCACCATCATACCCACCACCCCAGATATCTCTTTTTAAAGCTGGTTTGCCCTATTGCAGTTTAATATTTTATTCCTTGCCTCTCTTCTTGGTACTGTTACTATTTTTATCATACCCTTTTGACACTGGCAGACCAGAACTGCACATGGCATTTTAATCTTTGGGCATACAGCAGTTATATAGAAAATATGTGTGTGTGTGTACATACATTTACTCTGTGTGTGTATGTATACATAAGCATACATGGCAGGGGTGTTTCTGGTTTTATTCTCTCTTTCTTAAAATTTCATTAACAGTGTAAATCTTCTGATCAGCACTGAGAACTGCTCTAACATTTTCACAAAAGTATCTATTATCGCTTCAGACAACTCTGCCTTGAATTGTATTCTTTAGCTAAACTGTTTTTCATATGTAAAGCTTCTTGGTAGAAATCCACGAGATGGGCTGGTTCTTCCATTTCTCCTTTCTACCTACAGTGTCACGGCCCTCCAGATAGAGTTTCATGTGCCCGCTGGCCCAGTGAAGGAGCCAAAAGGTGAGGAACATCCCTGTGTGAAAGCATTCCCAAATAATACAGAAAAAAATTTTGGATAAATATGGAAACTGTGCAGACAAGTGTCCATGTAGTAAGGCAGACTGAGCTCCATAAGGATCTGAGCATCAGACAGATCCCGAAATCCACTTATTTTCTGCATTTACAACACTCACAGGGGAGTGGGAGGACCCAGCCCCCAGCCCCTTTTTCAGTAAATGTTTGTTCTGCAGAGGAGGATGGAAATCTCCATCATCTGGAGATCTGAAAAACAAGGTAGACAAACATCTCCCCAGAGTGGTGCATGTCTAACTAATCCCCCTGATGCAAGAAGACTGGCTGATTGACCCCTCAAGGTCCTTTTTTACCCTAATCTTAAAGTGCCTGAGATTATCAGCCATCTCACAGATAGATAAACAGATCAGCCCCTATTTTCTCGGGGCACATTTGTGGGGGACAGTTTGCAAAGAGCTTCTTCTACCATCCTTCCATTAAAATTCCCCATTTCATAATGGCTCCTACAGTACTGTCATGGCTTTCTAAAATGACATAAACCAGAGCAATTCAAAATCACTCAGAAGCTGGGTGATACCTCCTAACCCTCCAACGTATCCTTTGTCACTCAGGTCCTTTTTTGATTTTCACAGAAGCGGGGAATATAGTGGACACAAAATCCTTATCAGAAAACAATAAATAACAAAACTGTCTTGTGATCTTTGAAAATAATAGCAGGTTTGTATTTGCAGCTGACAAGTGTTATGAACTCAAGTTACTGGATTGCCGTTTAGGAAGCTGTTTTCCAAAATGCAGTCTTTTAGTCCCATTGCCTGCTTTCCCCTACAGTATTTTAAAGTGATGCTTTGCACAAGTGGGAGACTAAAAGGTTGACCTACCCATTTCCTTATAATGCCACCTTTACTCCTGCCGTTCTCCTGGAGCATCTACAGCAAGGTTTGCTTTATACACGTAACTGAGGGTGCTCCTTATTTATTACCTGCTGGCAAATCCAGTGCCAGAATTTTAGGAATAACACCATTAACATGCCTCATGCTTTGATGGTTATTTCTCTATTGACAAAATCGAGAGCTCCCACTGCATAACAATGAACTAAAAGCACACAGTGATGGATTAAAATGGCATAACTCAATTTCAGGCTTCAAAACTTTTGTGAAGCAAATACCATTTTGAAAAATGGCAACGAAGTGAGTTTATAAAGCATAGAGGGATTAGCCCCTTTAATGGTTAAAAACTCAATAGACCCAAGCCCATCACATGGGGATGCTAATTATCTGGAGAGAATGGCATTTGTCTGCAGCATCCAACTGGCCAGGAGCCCAGAGAGGTTGTATCAGTTACAGGCCCAAGATCAAATTTTTCTCTTGCTGGTCCTGGGTCATTCCAGGTGATATGGGAAAGGTACCAACACCAGTGGAAAAAGTTCTGGCCTCCTACCACGGAGAGCAGAGCCCTGCTTGTCATCCACCGGCTCCTGTCCTGCCATCTAGTGGAGTGTCTCCCTATGTCACAGGCACCCAAATAAGCAGAAAGTCTTTTATCTGGAGGGCAAACACGGGGACAAAATCTGGTGGCGGCAGTCATCTTTGAGTCTTCTATGTGGGGATCACTAACTTAACTGGGGACAAAGTTCAGCTCAATGTCTTCGGGGGGGAAAAGTAGGCAGTAGTCGGCCTTAAAAAGAAGTTGTTCAACTTTAGAGGGGTGTCCGTAGATAAAAATTGTGACCTTGGCTCAAGTTGCAGTAAAACCAGCTGTGGTGTGAGGTGGAACAATGAGCAACCTCGCTGGGACCCTCTTCCCCCATGTCTCAGCAGCTGCGTTTGTGCCCACCTGCCTTAGGCTGCAGCCACGCTGGGCCTGGCCCCGTACCTTGCTGTTCCCAGCCCTGGCTTGACTTTGGACTTTGGTCCCACTCTGCTGGCCTCACTGGGGCACCGTGGGACTGAGCCCTCGCTGGGGAGGACACTGTCACTGCCTGCCTCGCCACCACCTACCCTCCTGGCTCTCTTTCCCTTATGTAGCAGACCCTGCAGCTCCGAGAGAAGTCACATTCAGTTCATTTAACAAAGGGGGTCTGGTGGTGAGCCACCTCTACCTCGGAGGTTAAACAGAATGAATTCCACCCTCATTGTCTGCAAAACAATTGAACCAGCCAGGCGTGCACTGATTCTGTTTTTCTGGATGAGTTTATAAACCTTCTGCTTTGCTGTAGGAACAACCAGAGAGATCCAGGCTCCCTGCCCACGGATTAAGCAGAGTCTGGTCGCTGCAAGCCCAAGTAGTTATAGCGCTGCTGCCCTTTCCTTAGGTTTGGCATGGAAGGAGCCCCTTCTGCAGCTTATCTCTAAACGAGTCAAAGGACTGTACAACTTTGCATTTAAATAGGTGCCAGGATCAAAGCTCCGGGCCCTGCAGAACCTGAATGCTTTTGCCTCTGTGCACAGGTGATTTCCACGCAGACCCATCTTGCCATGCAGGACAGCAAACATATTGCTCTCTGACAACACGCCTTTTCCAAACCCTCCTGTCTGTTATGAATAGGGATACGAGGGTATTATTTTTAACCCAATTGTGTAACCAGTCTAAACAGGTGTAAATGACAGCACATAGTTCATCTAAGAATCACTGGGTGACAAAACAGTGCTAGAAAAGACTGAGAGGCAGCCTGTCCTTCTGTTGTGGGGCAGGAGCAACTATTATCTGTGTTACTCATGGTGGATCTAACATGCTTTCTGATCTCCCCTCAGCAGGTTTCTAGCCTGTTCTCAAAAACCTGCAGGGACAGAGAACTAGGTAGACAGACAGCCTGTTCCTTGCTTCTCTATTGACAGCACTGGAAAGCATTTCCAATGCCAAATCTAAAACTCCCTTGCAGCAAAATAAACCAACTTACATTCCTTCTACTCATTCCCGTGGCTCTTCTGAACCCTTGCAGATTAGTCCATACCTTTTCCAAAGTGCGTTACTAAAGCTGGAGTCAGTGCTCCAGGAGGTATTAGCAGCACTGAACAGAGCTCAGCCCCTCACGTCTTTAAGACAGCAGAAGTTTCTTACACATAACATCACTACTTATATATTCTAATATGGCACGGGCTTCTCTTAAAACAGGTAAGGCAGATGGTATTAGGAAAAATTTCTTCACTGAAAGCATTGTCAAACATTGGGACAGGCTGCCCAGGGAAGTGGTTGAGTCACCATCCCTGCAGGTATTTAAAAGATGTGTAGACATGGCGCTTAGGGACATGCTTTAGTGGTGGACTTGGCAGTGTTAGGTTTATTGTTTATGATTTTAAAAGTCTTTTCCAACCTAAAAATTCTATGATTCCATGATTCTGGTTCAGCTTTGGATCTGCCAGTCCCCCAGATCTTTTCTGCGGAGCTGCTGCCCAGTTCTCTGCAGTGTGCCTGTAGCTGATCACTTCTGCTCTGCCCTCAGGAGCGTGACATCAGAGCAGCCATATGGAGTGCAGCATCAGCTCAGCGTCCCCTGGCATTTGCCAGCAGCAGAAGCCTGGGAACAGCAGAGAATCAGGGCCAGCGTAAGGCAGCACTTCCCCCATACACCCTCTCAGCTTCCAGCACCGTGTGGCTCAGAGCTTGCCTGAACCCCATGTTGTGTCTTTGTGTTTAAAATCCTTCGACAGATTTCCCTTTAGTACATTAAATTGCCTGCTCATTGACACACTGGCCTTGTCCAAGTGCCTTCTGATGATTCAGGCCATTTGTCCAATGTGTCAAGATATTTTCTAATCCTAATCTCAATCTGAAATATGCCTGTGGTTCTTCCCAACCTAATGTTGTCTGCAACTGCAATGAATGCAATCAGCATTCATTATTCCAGCACTCAGCACATTAGTGAAACACGGAGTGGTAGCAGACCAAAGACAGGAGCAGGCCTTTCTACCGTAGTTCTTTTAGTCACGTGGATGTTTATAAGGTTTCTAAATCTAAAATGTGGCTGCAGCTTTGGGCAGCACCTCGCTTCAGAGTTCTCATCTTGGCTATTCCAGTCCCGTTTTTCCTGAAAACACCCTGGTTGCAGTGCAGGCTGACACCCTCACGCATCCCCGCCGGCAGGGTTTTAGGGAAGCTGAACTGGTGCGTGTAATGTCAGAGACACAAAGGCTTTTTGTTGCTGCGCAGTGACCTCTGTGTCTGTTTGAAGAAGTGCAGCCAGCCATCAGGCCGAACAGAGCTGGGGGTGTGCAGCCCAGGAACTGAATTTCACTGAATTTCACCGAATTTTTAGAGTTGGAAGGGACCATAGAGATCATCTAGTCCAACTCCCCTGCTAAAGCAGGACCACCCAGAGCTTGTCAGAGCACATTACTTAGGACTGCATCCAGGCGGGTCTTGAAAATCTCCAAAGAAGGGGACTCCACACCCTCCCTGGGCAGCCTGTTCCAGGGCTCTGTCACCCTCACTGTGAAGAAGTTTTTCCTCATATTTGAGTGGAACCTCTTATGTTCCAACTTGTGCCCATTGCCCCTCGGCCTCTCACTGGCAACAGGACGCAGAGGATCTTCAGCTGCAACAGGAAGAATGGCAAATACCGTAAGCGCCAGGGTAACAACACCTACATTTCTTCTGAGTGGAAGAGGGGTTGCTGCTGAACTGAAGACTTTTCTTGTGTCTTAAAAAGGGATGCCTTTGTCTGGGATATCTTAAATTATCTAATCCAGTCTAATGTATTCTATTATTTGTGAATAGATCAGATGCGATAAGCTACACTGATGAGCAAAGCTCAACTCTTTCAGGTACCGACCTTGAGATCTGGGACTCTGGCTCAGGACACTGCCAGCGTAGATCTAAATTATGAATTTTGGCTCAAGATCCAAAAGGCTGCAAGGATTTCCAGGGCCTGAAAGGTTGACTATATTGCGTAACACGTGAAAAAGTTAAACTGATGGCCTGGTTTTCTGAGGTCCATTCCCAACTAATAAAAAGGTTTAGCACCTAGATATCAAGTCTTTCTTGCCCTGAAACTCCCAGGGGAAAGAACTTGAACAGAACCAATTAGAGCTACAGTTTCCATCTGGGAGGGACGAGGGGCTACAAAGTTGCGGCTCCTGTTTCAGTCCTTAATTCCAGCCAGATTCCTGAAGGCACAAACTGATCATGGGCTTGTCATGCATTCCCTCTCCCAGTGGAAGAGCCTTCATGACATTTCACTGTGAGGGTGGTGGAGCACTGGAACAGGTTGCCCAGGGAGGTGGTTGAGGCCCCTTCCCTGGAGATATTCAAGGAGAGGCTCGACGAGGCCCTGGGCAACCTGGTCTAGTTGGGGGTGTCCCTGCTGACTGCGGGGAGGTCAGACTAGATGACCTTTGGAGGTCCCTTCCGGCCTGGACCATTCTATGATTCTATGATTCTATGACAGGAGACGCACTGGGGAAGGGGGCACTGGGTCTGCCAGGCCTCTCTGCAGTGCCAGGTCTTGCTCAGTCATTTAATCTTCAATTTTCCAGTATCTCTCTACCAGAAAATCAATAAATAAATAATATATATAAAATATTTTTTTAGCACCCTCTACCCGACACCCAGCAAACGATGTAAAATACCACCACTGTGTGACTTTCACAGCCTTTTACACAGGTTAGAAGAACACATTGGTGCTGTCCCTTATGTCATAGCCCAGCCTCACCTCTCTCTTATTTCCACTGACTGCACCTGGCAGGAGACCTAGCTGCAGGCAGGATCCTCTCCCTTTCCGTACAGCTCAACCGGAGTTGCCACTGGGATGAAAACGTATTGTTTGCTTAGAGAAATGATTGCGAAATATCAGCTGTCATCTGCCATTTGAATTCAAGACACAAACAGTTGAGCACAGTCATACCCAGATGCTAATATTTGATGGAAGTGAGTAACACTGCAATAATTCATGACGAGCTGAGATGTGTCTTCCATGAGAAAGGCTTCTTGTAAGACTCTGCAGACATCTGCCTAGAGAATCCTCCTCAAATTATATTAAAAGCCTGATCTATAAAACATGGGACTTCCATAAGTCCTTGGGGGTTTACATAAAGATGAGGTGTACTATTGGGAAAACCTGTCACATCATTTTAGGTGTGATTTGGCACCTAAAAAGGCCCTGCTGTGGAGGGATCCCCTATTTAACCTCCACTCCGCAATGGATTAACCCTGGCTGGATGTGAGAGGTGCTTGAAGGGGCTGTCTATACAGAAAACAGGTGAAGAACACTGAGATTTTCTTTGAACAATGCTGGTTTCTTTGAAAAAAAAAAAAAATTAATGCATTTTCTAACTTTGTTCACCACAAAATATCAGCACATGACATAATTTTCTGGTTATATGGCATCACAGGAATTTTTCAGCACTTCCACCTGGGTGAAGTGCTTCTTGCAAACCACTTAAAATATCACTAACTTAGTCCTCGCATTTATTCAGGGTTGTCTGAGTTCAAATCAGTTTTAAAAGCAACTCAAGTTAGGAGGATGCAAAACCATGCCATGTCAACACTCCTAGTCTCACTGAAAGCTTTTTCAACTTGATATTGATTTAGGTTAACTCCACATCAAATTGGTGTTCACACAGGAGCTTTGACCTATTTAACTGATGCATTTTCAAAGAATATCTCCCATTTCACAGCTGCGACTCTCAATGTAGACCTAGAGGCAAAGCAACCTGGAGGTCCATCTACCTTAGCAGTTGTGCCAAAGGATTTCTACCCTGACTCCAGTAAATTGAGTCAACCGCTGAATTTGTAAGAGGTTTCGATACTACCACAGAAACATTCATTTTTCTAGAACAATCTCTTCAAAATAAAACCGAATTGAAGCACACCTACTAACTGGATGTTTTTAGCTGCATATTACACTATGGAGAAGGAGCCAAATGTTCCCCTGTCACTCAACCCACCCCTACGGATATAAGTTGCTCTTTTTCTACGGTGGTTTGTGGGAAGAGGGGCTGTCGTTTATCAGGCCAGCTGCCACTGAGAAAAAAACAGATAAGCTTTTTAGGCAGAAACCCCTTCTTCAGGTCTGAAATAGCAGCAGTAGTCTTGAAGGTGAAAACCAGCAGAGAACGACTTATACATTTAATTAGATTACGTAAGCAGCTAAACCATCTGAAAAAAATAAAAAGAAAGAAAAAGGGCGCTGATATCTGGAGCATAGGAAGAGATAGCAGGGGAGGAGGAGATAAAATGAGCTCCTCTGGCACACACAATGAAAGCAATGAGTAATTTACTGCCTGAGGAGGGTGGGGGACCAGGAATTGTATCCTGTGCCCTGGTGTCTCTTGTCAAGTGCAGGACCGTTAGCAGCATTAAGCATTTTAGGTGCCATGATGTCTTTTGAAGGTATTTTGTCAATGTCCTCTAAGCATCAGGGTTCAGAGGAGGTCTACATTTATTTCCACTGTGACAGGCTGCTGCAGAAAAGTACGCAAAAGAGGGAAAAAAGAGGCCTAGGTTTTACTGTCCTTCTGCCTTTCACCCCGACCCTGACTGCTGGGCTTAATCTCACTGATCTGTGGAAAAACATGCCTGTAATAAGAAAAATATACCTGCCCCATCCAGTCCTTCTGCACGCATAGAAGTGGTGTCTCTGAGCATACCCAACTTGATCTACCTGGGGGAGCGACAACAGGAAGAGTCTATCAGCTTCTTAATTATTTGTGCATTAAAAAAAATACCACTTATTTGGAGAAGGCAGAGTATTCAGTACAATGAATACGTCAGGGCCTTTACAAGGTGTCAGGAGCTCCTCGGCGGCGAGTCAGCGCATCCCACACTGCAGCAGTCATTACAGATGATGGAGGTGATGGCAGAGCACCCTGCAGGTGAGCAGGCAGCAGCTGGAGGCGGCCAGGGCAGCCGATAACGCACGTTATCAGGCTGTTCATAGCGTGAGCGCAGCAGATGACAGGGTGGCACCTCTGAGAGACAACACAGAGGGGGGAGACACGCAGCACCGCTTCCTCCAGGTGCCTGGGAAAGGCTTGGAGCGTTTCTCCTTGAAAACTGAGCTTGTGCCCGAGCTGAGGAGAAGATTATGAAGACAGGCTGAGGGAGCTGGGGTTGTTCAGCCTGGAGAAGAGAAGGCTCCGGGGAGACCTTATAGCAGCCTTTCAATATCTGAAGGGTGCCTATAGAAGAGCTGGGGAGGGACTCTTTGCCAGGAAGGGTAATGATAGGACAAGGGGAAACGGTTTTAAATTGGAAGAAAAAATATTCAGATTAGATCTCAGGAAGAAATTTTTTACTATGAGGGTGGTGAGACACTGGAACAGGTTGCCCAGAGAAGTTGTGGATGCCCCATCCCTGGAGGCTGGATGGGGCTTTGAGCAACCTGCTCTGGTGGGAGGTGTCCCTGCCCATGGCAGGGGGGTTGGAACTCGATGATCTTTGAGGTCCCTTCCAACCCAAACCATTCTATGATTCTATGATTCTATGATTCTATGATTCATGCCCGGCTCGGTGGAAAAAAAACAACCAAAAACAATGGGCAAGAGGAGGAAGACTACAGCTGCCAGGCCGATTCGAGAGTGAAGCCTGCCACAGCCCTGGGGCTGAGGGCACAGAGAGCTGCCCCTCCGCCCGCAGCTTCCCCTGCCCGGTCAGCACAGGCACACAGCCGCCATCACAGCGTGTGTGTGTGTGTGAGGAGGGGGAGTAGAACCAACCGGCTTGTGAGTGTGTGTGTGTGTGTGTGTGTGTGAGGAGAGGGGGAGAATCCACCGCCTTCCCCTCAGGCCCAACGGCCGCTCTAACGGCCCGTACCGGCCGCCCAACGGCCGCGCGGGGGCGCCTCGCGGGGGTGTGCTGAGGGAGGCGAGGGGGGG
>NW_015094510.1:14045210-14209684 GCF_001431845.1 Calidris pugnax | reverse complement strand
CCGGGACTGCATCAGCCGTAAGGACGGGGGAAAGAAGGGTTCGGGGGCGGTCGGTCGCTTGCTCGCTCGCTCGCTGGGTCGGGGAAAGCGGCTGGGCCGCGGCCTGGGCCCGGCGGCTGGGCCTGGCGGTGCCGCGCATGTGCGGTGAGGGGCGGGGGGTGGGGTGGGGGGGGAGGAAGGCCACGGAGCGGCCGGGCCGAGGCCACGGGGACCCGGGCTGGAGGCCGGCCCCGGGGGTGGGTACGACGGGAAACCGTAGGGGAGCTTGTCCCGGAAGGGTGGTGAGGGTAAGGTGGCGGCGGGCTGGGCCGGTGGCGGAGGGCGGAGGCTGACGCGGCGGTGCCCGCCCCCGCAGAGGACGAGATGTTCTCGGACATCTACAAGATCCGGGAGGTGGCGGACGGCCTGTGCCTGGAAGTGGAGGGGAAGGTGAGTGGCCTACCCGCCCCCGGGGAGCGCGGGGGGAGGTAGGCCTCGCTGCGCTGACTCAGGGCCCGGCCACCGCCGGGAGCAGGGCCTGTGAGGCCGGCGGAGGAGGCAGCGTTTGGGGAGAGGGGGCTGGGTTTCCTGCCAGGGGTCCCAGAGGGGGAGACCCACCACAGCCCGGTGTCTGTGGCTGGGGCAGGGCCAGCTGCTGCCCCCAGTGATGGGGAGAGGGCCTGGGGCAGCCAGGCTGGAACGCAGAGCTGGTGGTGTAACAGTTTCAGTCAGGCACAGGGAGAGGAGCCTGGCTTAAGAAATCAGTGCTCGGGCTGCAGTCAGATTCCTTGCACTTAACTGTGGCTCTGAAATCATGCCCTGCTGTCAGGTCATAGATGTGTAAGAGCGGTAACGTTAAAGATTTTTGCAGAGCCGTTAAGTTTTTTGATGTCTCTAAATCTAGATGGTCACCAGGACAGAGGGTCAAATTGATGACTCTCTAATTGGTGGCAATGCCTCTGCTGAAGGTCCTGAGGGAGATGGAACAGAAGCCACGGTCATAACTGGTGTTGATATAGTAATAAACCACCACCTTCAGGAAACCAGCTTTACAAAAGAATCCTACAAGAAGTACATCAAGGACTACATGAAAGCGTAAGTGTCAGTAGGCTTTTTCTTTAAATGAGGTTGCAAAATGTCAGTCGTTGAGATTTTAAAAGCAGTGTTGAACTTTATTCCTGGTAGGCGTTAGTTCTCATACAGGTGCCAAGCTGGCTGTGAACTTCAGTAATGTCTTAATACTTGGCAAAACTGGAGCTCTAAAGAGTTGATACTGGAATATCTAAGTTTATTTTGGCTGATGTGGAGGACCTGGTCATGTGCTTTGGATATTGTTTGTAGTCTTGTTTTCTTTCGATTCCTCTATGCCAAACCACCTTCATGTGGAAGGGAGTGAGGTGGTGAAGAAAAGCTTCTTGAAGCTTTTCTGACTTGACAGTTTAAATGTCCAAAAATAACTTGTGTGAATAGAACTTTTTGCTAATTCAGGGTATTTCTGTTGCTTGTGGGTTACTATTAAAGGTGAAAATGGTTTGTGATACTGATAGATAGTACTCTTAATGCTCTGGAAATGACTTGCTAATTGTCTACCACTAGTCTAGAAGTAAAATAAGCTTGATATGGGTGGTGGGTACTGTTCTGCTAATTCACTAGCACAGTGAAGTTACGAAGCTAGAACATGTTTTCAGAGCTGTTCTTTTTTTTTTTTTTTGCTTCCAGAATCAAAGCCAGACTTGAGGAACACAAGCCAGAGAGAGTAAAGCCTTTCATGACAGGGGCTGCAGAACAAATCAAACACATCCTTGCTAACTTCAAAAACTACCAGGTAATGAAACTTACATGTCCTTACAGCGGTATTGCAGTGATACAAGTTGTGATTGGCTCATCTGGTGAACTAACTTGTCAAGAGTTATGAGGGCTCCTGTTATGAGGACATCTAACTTCTTCTCTGAGAGTGGAGAGGAGAAATAGTGAAAAACTGTTGTATGGAGATCTCATTTCAACTTGCAATGCTTGTAGTTAACTACAAATGTAGTTATCACCATTTAGGAACCAGGGAGTTTAAGACTTGCAAGATGGATCACTTTGGCCCCTGCTATGTCTTGCTCTGCTGTTCACAGCATGTAAAGTTATGTGGCACTAAAATAGACAAGCTGCAGAAAGCGAAGTCCTTGCCAGCTGGTCAGGGAGACTTTTAAACTGAACTTGGAGATGCTATAGCTCTCTTGTATGAAAAGCCACTTTCTCCTAGTAGTAGCTCATTAAATGTCTCAGTAACACATTTCTCTGAAGTTCTTTGTAGGAGAGAACATGAATCCAGATGGTATGGTGGCTCTCCTGGATTTCCGTGAGGATGGCGTGACCCCATATATGATTTTCTTTAAGGACGGCTTAGAAATCGAGAAATGTGTAAGTACTGACCTGAAGTGGATCAATGTGCCTAAGGACATGATTAGCTCTTTCAGTGCATCACTCGTTGTGTTGTATCCCTGTCAAAGTTGAACAGTGGCTGCCAGTTTAAAAAACTTCAAGTACAGCCTAATTGCTGCTTCGTCTTAGACAAAGTGGCTGAGACTTCCCTTGTATACTGTCCAGTTCTACTAAAAGGGGGCATAGTTTCATGGCAGTGATTCATGGTGCCTTAATTCTTTCTGCATTTCTTAGCCATTACCTTGGTGAGATATGTGTAATTGGGAATGGTTTTAAAATATCAGATTAAAGACAGTGTCCTCTGGAATGGATCCCTCTTTCACTGAATTTCACTGAATTTTTTAGAGTTGGAAGGGACCATAGAGATCATCTAGTCCAACTCCCTCTTGTGGGGTTAATTCTGAAGTACCTTGCATGGTCATGTTCCATCTGCTTAATCTGATGCTCTTATTTTGTTATGCAAGAACTGTTTAATTGCCCTAAATTTGGGAACATGGTAATATTTGACTGAGTACTTAACCTTATTCTGTCTGGACTGTCCAACTGCCTGAGCTCAGACAGCTCCTGGTCTGCTTTAACAACAACTCTGTGTTGGAATTGTGGTTGCAAGGAAACAGTATTTGGAACCCAATACTTGCATTTTTTGACTTACTCGGAGTGCCATGGAATTCACTGCAGAGCAGCAGCATGGGATCACCAGTTCCTTTGCCCAGTCATTGTGGACTTATGGAGTCTGTTTATAGCTGGCTAAATTTATCTGTTAAGCCTGTTGCAGGCTTTCTGGTATGCAAGTCATGTAAAGATGAACCCACTCCTAGGGTGGAGCAAGAGCCCAACTAGGGGAACACTTTTATTGGCCCAAAAACACCCACCTCCTGCAGCTTGACTGAAGGGTGGTGTCTGTCCTGGTCCCTGGAACAGGGAAGGCACCTCCTTGGAGCCAGAAGCTTGTGTGCTGCTCCCTTACTTGGGCAGCCTTTTTTGAATTTGTAATTCAGATAACCCCATCTACTTCAAGAAAGGGTGAAAGAAAGTAGCAGGGTGTCCCAGTGGGCAACAAACTCTTCCAGCCTCTTGGTACAGCTCTTGTAAAGGCAGCACATACAATGTAAGCTTTAGCAATTGTTTAGGATGTGCTGTTACTGGAGAGGAAATCTGAAACTCGGTGTGTCAAGCAAAAGGGCTGTGAATGAGTTGAGTACCTCATCTGGCTCGCCCAGCAGCTGATGCCAGTTGCTCCATCTGATGGTAGAAATGCTCAGCATCCTCTGATAGACCATGAGCACTCCTCCTGTTGCTCTCTGGTTTGCACTAAGATGCAAAAATAACTTCCTTGCGCTTTCTGCCTGCCTGACTGTGGCAGCTCAGATTGAATTAGGGAATACACAAATAAATTACAGAAACTTACCCTGACTGTCATGACCTTGAACTAACACTTGCTACTCTTGTTTCAGTAACAAATCAAACAATATGGTTTTGGATCACCTGTCTTCATAGCTGGCTGCTGTTTCTTCTTCATCGGCACAACACCAGGATTTGGCAATGTCTAACAACTGGACTGATGTCATCTTGAGCTTTATTCACTTATTTTGACCCTGATTTGGAGTGGAGGCATTGTTTTAAAAAAGGAAAAAAAAACCCAAACATCTGTCATGTAGATTGTCTAAAATAAAACTCATTTAAACCAATTCTAGGTGATGCCTTTTGGTCTACTGTGTTTCTTAGGGTGACTTGCAGGAGTGGTTGCAGCAAGATGTTTGTCCAAGGAGTTGGTGCTGTCAGTAGTATAGCCTGGTCCTAGCACGCTGCAACTGGACTGTCTCCAGACAGACCCCACCCACTTCCTACCTGTGACACTGAAGTGCAAGAGCAGGATGAGGGGAATAAGGCAAAGCTCAAGAAATGTCATCGTAGCAGAATTGGACCTTCTTCATCTGTCATGATTGCACAGAGACTTCCATCTCTGGAAGATACCAAAATTTATTTTAAAAAAAAAAGACACCAAAATGGAATATGTGCTACTCGAGCTGAGTGCTGGCTGAGCTGCTCTGTCAGACAAGGATACTTGAGTCTGTCCCCAGCTGTAGTCTGACTTCAGGATGAAGGTAGGAGGATGGATGGAGCACTAGTCTAATGCCAGCACTCGCCCTGAGCCCTGGGAGGGGGTGAAATCACTAGGTTTTCCAACACAGCCTGGCTGTGGTCCTAGCTCCTCTCTATTAGACAGCTATTTGGGAGCGGATTAATTAGAACTCAGTCAAGTTCCAGGATTTTGGGGGTTTTCTGACTTTTCTTCTCTTTGGGAAGAGAGATGTTGGATTTCCTAGCCCTGTCTGAGGTTTGGTACTTACCTGAGTGTTCATAACTTCTGTTCCTGCTGTGTTCCTCGTTAGGAAATGCATCTGTTTGACAGACCTGGAGCAAACAGCCGTTGCTTCCCTGGTTCTTGCTGCGATGCAACAGTAACAGGTTCCTTGCGCTTTCTGCCTGCCTGAGCCTGGTGGCAGTCTGGATTGAATAAAGGAACACAAACACCTTGACTGAGCCCCACGGGGGGGGTTTACGTTGCTGCTGACAACACAACTGTGTGTGCCTGGTGTTGCTTTGGACTGCAAGGCACTGACTTGCAGGTAGAGGAGGTTAAGGTGTTTGAAAGGTGGGGGTGTGACCCATTTGCTGGCTGTTGGGTCTGTGAGGCCTCAGGCCTCCAATTCAGCAGAGTTTTGGCACCTTTTGCTGTTGGGTTTTGGCCCGGAGGGCTGAGGAGGGAGTGGGTTTCTGCAGAGCGGAGATAGATGCGGCAGCGGGCTGGGAGGAGGGAGATACTGTCTGGAGGTGGGAGTGGAGCGTGCCCCAGTTATCTCGGAGGTTCTTGTCTGGTTTAAACGCCCTATTTTAGTCTGTGGGAACTTCATTTGCATACTTTTTTTTTTTTTTAGCTTTCCCCGGAAAGATCCTTGGGCAGGTTGTGCTTCTGGCTGAGGTACAACTGCGGTGTAATCTGAGCCATGGAAGTTAATGCTCCTCTGCCTTCACCCAACGGGGCTGAAAGGCAGGGAGGCAGGTTCAAAGCCTAAATATAATCACCAAGAGCCAGTTCTCCCTCTCCTTGCAGAGGGTTGGTTTGTCAGGGCCAGGAGAAGGTGCTGTTTTAATCTTCCCATTAAAAACTGGGAGCCTTAAAGGAAGGGGAGGGTAAGCACTTGCTTAATTTGAGACTTTTTTTGCTTCTCAGTTGGAGTCAGTTTAGTGTGGGCAGGGCAGTAGCTTGCATGGCTGTGCAACCCCTAACACCTCCAACTCCTGCTTCCAGTGAGTCAAGGTGTTTTAAAACTGAGTGGAACTGGGATGTGGGAGTAAAAAGAGCTCTTCTTGCTGGTTACGCTGGGGCTGGGAACCCTGGGTATGAGCCAGGAGCAAATGGCTGCGTGGCAGCTGCCTATAAATGATGAGGTGCTGCTCTGAAAAGCAGGTGCTTAAAAGTGTGATGAGCACAGCCTTGCTGTTGAGATGAATGCTGTGTGCCATTCTGTCTGTACTCCAGGCTAATTAGGATACTCAATTGGTGTGTGGAAACATGCCTAACGAGTGGGTTACGTGCTTGTATCCATCTCGAATGCTTTTCTGCGTGGTGGAGCCTCTGATGGGAAGTCTTTCTTCAGCCTGTTGTAGAGAAGTGCCAGTTGAAAGGCTCTTGAGATGCAGGATTTTGTTCTGCTCATCCCCAGCGAGCTGCAAGAGAACTGGTTTTCCATCTGGCTGCACCACACTTCCCAAAAATGCATTGCTGCCTTCAGTTTCTCAGGGAAAGGGGCAAGTTTTGCCACTCCTTGGTGTCCAGGCAGGCAGGTACCAGAGGTTAAGCCACATCTGGTGGTAGGGAAGGACTATGGTGGTGACAAGCCGTGTTGCTGTGGCTGCTGCCTGCAGTGGAGTCAGGGTGAGGGGAGGTCGGGTTCCAGGCCCTTGCACTGGGAGTTGCTGCACGCTGTTAAGTGGGAGGCCCGTGGCTGGTAAATGCACTTGTCCACTGCCTGTGAGGCAGCTCAGAGTTGGAAATAAAGTAGGTGTATTTCCTCACAACCCGATTCCTCCTCTTCATTTCAAGCCGCTGTTTTCTGAGGCTGAAAAGCTGAAGTGATTTGAGAAGGCAAGTGTGTGCAGCTGTAACACTGCAGCTTTGCAGTTACTAAATTGATAAAAATTCTGCATAGTAACAAATTGCCCGGGTGCTGCTTCAACAGCCCCAGCTGAAGGACAGCTTTAAGGCCTCATCCCCATCTTATTTTAGAGCATGTGCTTATCAGGCTTCTGTGTTGCCTTCCTGGGAAGAGAATTCCTGTGGCTGGAAGGGCTGTGGAGCTGGGCAGGATCCAAGTAACTTTTCTCCTGAGCCTTCAGGGGCTGGGTAGAAACCTTTCCTCTGCCAGCTCTGGTCTCAGCCCTGTGTGGGGCCAGGAGGCTACTCCTGCACCCACCATGAAGGTGTAGGAAGGCAGATGGCTGATAACGAGGGGGCTCCATCCCTTGGCTTTGCCCACTCGGTGTGGGTGAGTGGTGGGTGCTGGCACCCGGGTGGGTGATGGTCCTGGAGCCTTGTGCAGCCCTCAGCTTTGGCACAAGGGGGGAGAACCTGCAAAGGGAAAATTTCAAATGAATGGATATAGGGAACAGTTTGTTATGTTTTGTTTGGCAATTGGTTTGTTTTGTGGGTTTTTCTTTTCCCCCACATGGCTTAGCTCAAAGCCAGGAGGGACTTACCCTAAACTCTAGGATGTGGTGGTTGTCAGAGAAGTAAAACTGGATTATTTTTTGAAAATATGTAGGGGGAAAAAAAAAGCTACAGCTTGCTTCCTTCCTTTAGCAAGTCTCTGAGTGTTGGGCTGTCTCAGGCCAGCCTGCTGTGGTCCTGCCAGTGTTTTCAGCAACAGCAACCTCGGGAGGGTGCTTTTATTAACCAGCAGTAGTGTCTGTATCAAAATACCTCTGCTTTCTTGCCAAGCTGCTGGCTTGGAGCAGGTAAGACACCTTCCCTCTGCTCCCAGGGACCTCGGGCTGTGTTTCAGCTTCCCCGGGATGCAGCTGCTGTTGTCAACTGGGATGTTTTGCCCCACACCAGTAAAGGTAAATCTCCCTGTCGCTGCTAGCGGGAGACATGCAGTTAAACACCATGTTCATTAAGCTCAGAGATAAATGTCTCAGCAGGAGGGGAAAAAAAAAAAAACAACAAAAAAAAAAACCCAACCCCAAACCTAGCCAAGCCTGGAAGACTTTGCCATAACCAGCCCAAAATCCATTGCCAGGAGCACAGCCCTGCTGGTTTGTGGTCCCTGCACCTTGGCTGCCTTTGGGTTGAAGCTGGAGCTGTTGTGCAGAGATTGCAGCCAAATGGCTGTGGCCGGCGCTGGGGGCTCGAGGGAGCTTTTTTGGGGGGTTTTAGCAAATAGTGGTGATCCTGGGAGCGTGTTCCACAGGAATGTGGCAGGATGTTGTTGAGGATGCTGCGGGTTTTGAGCCATTAGAGCTGCATTTATCTCCATCCACGTCTGGCAGAAATAACCAAACACCCGAGGAGGCCTTTTTAGGCTATTTTGGGGTGTGACACCAACCTTGCCAAAGAGGCAGCAGCCGAATGAGGTGAGAAAAATGATGAGCAATCATTTCTCTTCAGCCTTCCTGTTATCCTGGGAGCCAACAGCCGGGATTCACCTCCCTGTCTGCCACCAGCAGTGGTGGGATGAAGCACCGGGTGGGAGAAGGGGCTGCTTTTCCTCCCATCCCCAGCACGGCAATGGCAGCTCTGCCAAAGCAATGCAGCTGTTTGGAATTATTATTTTTATAGGGAATGTCCAAAAAATGAGATGTCCAGAAAGGATTTAAGGATTAGCTTTCCAAATTTTTGTGAAAAAGGCCCTGTAAAGCTGGATGCTGGCTGTGGATGCTCAGCTAGCAAATCCCCACTGTGGCTACTGGAAGGGTCTGGTTCCAGGGCTGAGGTTCTTCTCCTCTACCTGTGGCTGTGTCTGCACCTGAGCTGGGCACCCTTGGCCCCTCCAGTCCAGGCAGGGAGGGGTGACTTCTCTGCCTGGCTGCAGCTGCTGGTGCTTGGTCAAGCTGCCCACAAGAAGGTGTTTAAGGGGGTCAGTGCAGACCTTCACCCATGGGCTCTGCTGCCCTCACCCAGCAGCCACCTCCTGGCAGCATGTGCTGTCTGGTTCACCTGTTGTGGTGGGGTTAAGAGTGCTTTGATCCCCGTAAACCCACCTGATTTTTAAGCTGAACAGGCAAGATAGCAGCTGCCCACAAGTATCTTGGGTTGTATAGGGAAGAGTGTAGCCAGCAGGTCAAGGGAAGTCATTCTCCCCCTCTACTCTGCACTGGTGAGGCCACAACTGGAGTACTGTGTCCAGTTCTGGGCTCCCCAGTTCAAGAGGGACAGGGAACTACTAGAAAGAGTCCAGCGTAGGGCTACAAAGATGATTCAGGGATTGGAGCATCTCCCTTATGAGGAGAGACTGAGAGAGCTGGGACTCTTTAGTCTGGAGAAGAGAAGGCTGAGGGGAGACCTTATCAACGCCTACAAGTATCTCAAGGGAGGGTTGAAGGAGGAGGGAGCCAGACTCTTTTCAGTGGTTCCCACCGAGAGGACGAGGGGCAACGGGCACAAGTTGGAACATAAGAGGTTCCACTCAAATATGAGGAGAAACTTCTTCACGGTGAGGGTGACGGAACCCTGGAACAGGCTGCCCAGGGAGGTTGTGGAGTCCCCTTCTTTGGAGATTTTCAAAACCCGCCTGGATGCAGTCCTGAGTAACATGCTCTAGCTCTGGGCAATCCTGCTTCAGCAGGGGAGTTGGACTAGATGATCTCTATGGTCCCTTCCAACTCTAGAAATTCAGTGAAATTCAGTGAAAGCTGGATGCTGGCTGTGGATGCTCAGCTAGCAAATCCCCACTGTGGCTACTGGAAGGGTCTGGTTCCAGGGCTGAGGTTCTTCTCCTCTACCTGTGGCTGTGTCTGCACCTGAGCTGGGCACCCTTGGCCCCTCCAGTCCAGGCAGGGAGGGGTGACTTCTCTGCCTGGCTGCAGCTGCTGGTGCTTGGTCAAGCTGCCCACAAGAAGGTGTTTAAGGGGGTCAGTGCAGACCTTCACCCATGGGCTCTGCTGCCCTCACCCAGCAGCCACCTCCTGGCAGCATGTGCTGTCTGGTTCACCTGTTGTGGTGGGGTTAAGAGTGCTTTGATCCCCGTAAACCCACCTGATTTTTAAGCTGAACAGGCAAGATAGCAGCTGCCCACAAGTAGATGGGTTTTGTGTTCATGACCACCTCACTGTGGGCCAGGCAGCTTTGGGAAGGACATGCAGGAGGAAGATCCCACAGCTGGTGGCACTTTGTGTGGTGGACCCAGCATGGATGCAGCCCTGCAGCCTGTCCCATTGCAGGAGTATAAACAGCCTCTTCTCAAGGCAGGGTGGTAGAGGGAAGCTTTGCAGGAATCCACACTGGGTATTATGTGAGTGTCTCAGGGGCAGGGTGTGAGAAAAAGACCGTAAATCAGATGTGTGAAGCCCACCTTAGGTCAGTCTCATTTCCCTCCCCGGCTGCTATCACTTGTTCCACCACAGACTGGTGGGAGCAGCTGGATGGGTGCAGACGTACACCCAGGTGGCTGAGGAAGGACTCTCCATCATCATTTCCTTTATCACTTTCAATCAAGTCCTTGCCCTTGCCTGCTTATCCATCTTGCAGCTGCGGAAAGCCTTCCCTGCCTCCTGGAGGTGCCCAGGTCCCTGTGGAAAACCCACTCTCAAGAATGAGCTCCAGGGGTAAAGCTAGTTAATGGAACAGGGGTGAAATAGAAACAGTTCTTCCCTACCTTTCGAGATTGAAAACCAATTCCTGCAGCTTCTCCTTTCTCCTATTTATTTGCCTGTAGTTGCAAATGTACTGGCTCCAAAAGCCCAAACCCCAGTGTAACACCATCAGGAGAAAAAAGCCCCTCTCAGCTGGCTGCACGTCTCCAAGGAACACATGTTGGCTGAGGTTCTCCTAAAACCAGTACCAAGCAGCTTCTTGCTGAGCTGGGCAGGAGGACGGGGTCACTACCTTCAGCTGCTGGTGCTGGAATCTGGCTCATCACACAAGCCCCAGGTGTGGTTAGCTGCAGGGATGCTCAATGTTCATTGACCTTACAGGTGCCCTGTGTTTTTCATCCAAAGGTATTTATCAATTCCTTAATCCAAAATGCAATAAACTAAAATTTTTTTTTTTTTTTTTTTGAGTTTGATGAAAACCAAAGGTGGAAGAGTTTGACCTTCTTGAGCCAGATAAGAGATGTGAACCTAAGGAGACCTGCTGCAGCACCAGGTGCTGAGCTCTTCTGGAAAGGGCCTTTTTTGATCTTTTCTGTTTGAATTTGTCATGCTTGTGCAAATAATTAAGCATTCCCAGAGAGAGGCTGACCCCACAGTCTGGTAGTTGCACACAGTCTTGGTTACGAGAGCCAAGACAGGGTCCTTCAGTCCTGCCTCTGGTATAAGAAATGGGGCAGGTTGTACTCAGCCACAGCTCTTTGAAAAGCTCTAGAATCATAGAATGGTTAGGGTTGGAAGGGACCTTAAAGATCATCGAGTTCCACCCCCCCTGCCATGGGCAGGGACACCTCCCACTAGAGCAGGTTGCTCAAAGCCCCATCCAGCCTGGTTTTCAACACCTCCAGGGATGGGGCATCCACAGCTTCTCTGGGCATGTTCTGGGCAAGAAGCAGAGCTATTGTCCAGGTGAGCCTGGAGCAACCGCTCGGCTCTGATAATGCATTAACAAGAAAAACTACTTGGTAGGAGTCAATAAATAGTGACTAATGAAAATGCCACCCTGGCAACAGGGACGTGTGAGCGTGGGTGGGCACCGCTGACACATGCAGGAGGTACGTTTGGCTGGAGCCAACTCCAGGCAGTTGGTGAAGACAATGCAGAGCTGACTCAGAGCATGGACGACTTTTAGGGAGCACCCCTTGGGATCACAGCAGCTGGTGAGCTCTGGTCCCGCTTTGAGCTCCATGTCAAAGATGTGGTGGCAGCAGCAGAGGTTTCGTAGCCACGTAACTTTCTGCTGGCCTTCAGATAATATTCACACTTGGTGTTTTCAGCTCCCATGCCTCATGTAGCCCTGGCTGTCCCACCGGCAGTCTCCAGGCAGGGCGGTGGTGGATGCAGGCAGCTGTTCAGAGCTGTGAGCTGGTGGGGAGCAGAGCATGGCAGCACTGGGACCAGCCTGTCCCATGCTGGGTTCAATCCACCCCCTGCCCCACATAGCAGGGGCCTTCTCACCCACTCCCACCCCGTTGGCATGGAGATGTCTCTACTGGGGTGGCTGCATCACTGTTGTCTCCCATCAGTGCAGGTCCATGCTGGTACCACCCGGGTATGACATTTCTGATGACTCAAAGAACTGGTCATTTGGGAGAAGCAATGCCAGAGAGTAGATGTGCTTTTAATCTCATTTAATGGCATTTAGCACTTCGATACTTCTGCTCGTGCCTGTGGGATCTTCTCGTGGACCAGTGTTCCAACCCCTAATACTGAAGAACATCTGCGCAAGCAGAGTCCAGCAGCGAGCAGAGGCAGTGGCATGTGGGGACACCAGCTGGGGATTGGTGTTTGTCACTGCTGCAAGCTCAGAGATGATTGAATTAATCCAAATGTGGGGGCCAGGGGATCAGACTTGAACGCCTACGAGCCTCCTCCTCCTCCTCTCTTCTGGCAGATGGCGATCCTGCTAATGGCACTTGTGTAAGGTCCCCTTGTCGACCAAGGGGAGCAGAGCTGGAGAGTTTTCCCTGGTTATTATGTGCTGGATCCAAATGAAGATTGCCCCAAACACTAAGTCGTTATCGCAGCCTCTCATGAAGTTAGACCGGCCCCACAGTGCCTTGAGTTACTGCAGAAAGGAGAACACAGGGCCCACAGCAGCATGTCTACCCTGCTGCTTATTGTGCTGCAAGACCCCAGGGCTTGGTGGCAGGCTGGATGATGACCTGCTAATGGCACCAAAGAACTCCACCTCCCTCTTTACCCCGTGCTCCCACCAGGCAGGAGCCAGCAGAGTCCTTGAATGCATGGCCCAGGTCCTGCTCTTGGCACAGGAGAGCATCTTTCATTCTCTAGGTCAGTATCTCTGTGGGCTCGTTGTGCCCTTCTCTCGTGCCACCTGGGATTTTGTGGGTAAAACTTCAGTTGTACCCTAATAAGGTAGAAAGCCTTCAAAATCATGCAGGAAGCAGGTAAAAAAAACATTTCAAGAGCTGTCTGGCTTCTGGGCTGTCCACTGGGTATCTTTTCTTAGTTTATCCTTGTATAGTGTTTCCTAGTTCCCTTTCCTAGTTTCATTTTTGAAATGGACTTTTCTTCCTGGAGCGTGGCCAGCAGGTCGAGGGAGGTAATCCTGCCCCTCTACTCTGCCCTGGTGAGGCCCCATCTGGAGCACTGTGTCCAGTTCTGGGCCCCTCAGTTCAAGAAGGACAGGGAACTGCTGGAGAGGGTACAGCAAAGGGCCACAAAGATGATTAGGGGCCTGGAGCATCTCTCCTATGAAGAGAGGCTGAGGGACTTGGGTCTTTCTAGTCTAGAGAAGAGAAGGCTGAGGGGGATCTGATCAATGCCTATAAATACTTAAATAGAGGAAGTCAGGAGGACGGGGCTGGTCTTTTCTCAATGGTGCCCAGTGACAGGACAAGAGGGAATGGGCACAAACTTGAGTATAAGAAGTTCCACCTAAACATGAGGAGGAACTTCTTTGCTGTGAGAGTGGCCGCGCACTGGAACAGGCTGCCCAGAGAGGTGGTGGAGTCTCCTTCTCTGTAGACATTCAAACACCACCTGGACAAGATCCTGGGCAACCTGCGCTAGGCAGACCCACTCCGGTGGGGGGGGTGGGACTTGATGATCTCCAGAGGTCCCTTCCAACCCCGTATGATTCTATGATTCTACTGTCCCATTCCCCATTTTACCTTGAAAACTGGTGCTACTCCAGAGAAGGCTGCAAGTGAACCAGGGCACCTTGGCTTTCCTCGAACTTTCTGTTCCTCGTTGGTTGAAAACTCCACTGCTCGTTTACTTCTATTACTCCACATTTTTAATGATGCCTGTAAAATATCAGTCTTTTGTAAAAACATGACACCATGCCAGGAAGCCGGGCATTCACCTTTTCAATTAGTCTCCTCCTTCCTAAACCCTTTCCTCTGACTGGGAGGTGTGCTCATCCTTGTGATGGGGTTAATGCTCTTTGGACACAGGCCTGTTGGGTTGGGTTGTCTCTTGTCCTGTCACGGCAGGGCTTGGTAGAATGTCTCTTTCCATCTGTCTTGTAAGCTCCTTTTAAGTACTGAAAGGTCGCAATAAGGTCTCCTTGGAGCCTCGTCTTCTCCAGGCTGAACAACCACAACTCTCACAGCCTGTCCTCGTAGGAGAGGTGTTCTACCCCTCTGATCATTCTTGTGTCCCTCCTCTGGACCCACTCCAACAGGTCCATGTCTTTCCTGGGCTGAGGGATCCAGAGCTGGACACAGTACTCCAGGTGGGGTCTCACCAGAGCAGAGCAGAGGGGCAGAATCACCTCCCTTGACCTGCTGGCCATGCTGCTTTTGATGCAGCCCAGGATACGGTTGGCTTTCTGGGCTGTGAGTGCACGTTGCTGTCTATCCTCACGGGCATCATAATCATTTCATTCTACAAAGAATGCCTACTTGTTAGTTCTATCTGTGCAAAAACTATTGTTGGACCATACAGAGATAAGCAAAAGTAAGACAAACTAGGCACAGCCATCTGGTTGGAAGAAAAACATATTGCAACTAAACCACATAAAATCAAAGCTTCAAGCTGGTCAAAGCAAGTTAAGGCAACAATAAACCTAGAAAACCTCAGTCCTGAGACCCTGCAAATCCATTACAAAGCCTGTGGCCTGGTACTAACAATGGCCATACTTAATTTATGAGGCTACAGAGATACAGAATAGAGAAGACAGATCTAGTATCTTCTCAACAGTGTGTGCTGATGGGATAAGGCACAGCAGAGACAAGTTGGAACACAGGAAGTTGCAGTTTGGTAGCAGGGGAAAAAACAAACCCATCTTTTGGGTGGTCAAACACAGGAGCAGGTTGCCCAGCGAGGTTGTGGAGTCTCCATCTTTGGAGATATTCAAAACTCAACCAGGCATGGTGCTGAGCAGCCTGCTACAGCTGGGCCTAATTCGAGCAGTGGGTTGGGTAAGAGACCTCTAGAGGTCTCTTCCAACCTCAGTTATTCTGCAGGACTATGGTTCAGGATAGATCTTTTTTATTTTTCACTAAAATTTTGTTAAAAACTCTAGAATACTCAAGACCATTTCAGGAATTCTCCTGAACCAGGATCTCCTGATCAAGTTCATGTTCCTGCCTTGTGTGATTCAGAGCAGAAATTTTGATTTGCTGCATGAAGACCTTAGTCATCAGACTCAGAATCACTTCACAAACTACAGAAGCTTCAATGAAGTCTTTAAATTAAGCTACAGTCGCCCAATTCTCATTATGCTTTTAGAAGAGAAAGACAAACACTGCCAGAGAACAAATTAGGCCTCAGCCAGGTTGAATCAGACTCCGGAGGTGCAGATTTTCCTTCAATGGAGAAAAAGGAAGCCAAAAATGACTTTTCATTTACCGTAAGCCCATGTTTCTCCCACTTTGGTTTAGGCACAGAACTTTTATACTTTTGTTCTTTTATTGCTAATGGTGGAAATGAGTTTTCTTTACAAATATCGTGCTTCTAGGCCAGATTCTTGGTGGTTAAGGCACATGGGATGTATCCATGCTCTGAAACTCCCCCAGAAGATGCTTTCCCTTAGCTGAGGAGAATCTGCTCTTCAGTCATTCTTCTCTTGTACAATTAATAGTTAATTTCTTATTCAGCACAAAAACCTGAACCTCTGGTATATGATTTCTGACGAATGACAGAACAGTTACCAAGGCTGAAACATCTCCCCTGACTGGTGCAAAACCTCTCACGTCTGCCTCCCACAGCCCTAGGAAGGGGCTTTTCAATGAAAGGGGAAAGGCTTCTCCCTCTGGCAGCAACAATTTGGGCTTTTCCTCAGGACTACGACTTACCTTTTGGTTTGGGACTCACCCGGACCATTAGTGTGTCTTCCCTTCTTGTGTAGTGCTCATGATTTGTCTCTCTGGATGAATTTGGTTGCTCTCGAAACTGGAGGAAGAAACATTTTTACATTGGCTCAGACAAAGCCAAACCAGTATCAGCGAGGGGTTTCTGTACAGTCATCCCTTTTAACATCAACTTAATTTCTGAAGACTTTAGAACAATTTCAGCATCATATCTGATCAGCATCGTCTCGATTTCAGTATTAAGTACTTCAGTGAGGCTGGTGAAAAGCATGTGGCTGCAGTTCAGAAAGCGTTTTCATTTCCAGCTGTGCTTTGTGTGACTAAATACTGTGTTTGCGTTTGCTGGTTTGGCATCTGTATTTATAATCTCTCAGTGCACCCAGAATTTTTGCTAGAAAGCTTATTTCTGAATAACTGAGTAACTACAGAGGGTACAGCTTAGCAAAACAGGATATCCTGCTTTATAATCCTTACTATGTAAATATTTTCAAACCTGTCTTAATATTTAGATATCTAAAATATGGACTGATTTTCAGAGTATTTAAGTTGTTTTGAGTTGTAGTCTTACAGGATTTTTTACAGGATTTTTTAAGTCAGCCATTCAAAATTTGAATCTGGATGTTTATGCCTATCTTCAAGTACTGTTTGGTGTTGTCTTAACTGCCTAAGCAAACTTGGTAGCAGGCCAGCATTTCTGAATATAAAATTCAGGAAAAATTGGGTTTTGGAAAGTGAACTCCAAACCATAAACCCCGTAAAACCCCAAAAACCATAAAACCCAGTGTGCTCTGTCCATTACTCTCATTTACCCTGTCCAAAGGCACTCTGCAGATCAATAAAATACTTTACGCATGGCGTTTCACGCTGACTGATTATGTCCCTCTCAACTGAAGACAAATTTTGAAGCATAAAACAAAAATACAAGCAGACCCACAAAATACTTTCCTGGTAAGATGATTCTGCTGGGAATCCCACTGAAGGTAACCTTTTCCCTCTGAAACAGCACGGTCATTTTTACCTGTGGCACTGATTTCCAACACTACTAAATCAGGATTGCCTGGCACTTGCAAGGTTTTAGAAGACCACTTGAGGAGCAACACAAGGGAGAAGCTGACCTAGACTTTCTAGGCACCTCAGCTGCTCAAACAGGACATGAATCCAATAGCGGAGCCCAGCTCATGAAAAGCAAGAGTTCTCATCCTACGTGCTTACAAATGCAAGTCTCCAGAGGACTCGAACAGCACAAGGAGGACACCAACGTGTCCAGGCCCTGGCTATTGCTGGGGAGCACATCATGTACCGTAGCAAGACATGAAGGCTGACTTCCTGGGTTCCTCTCAGCATTCTTAGGTATCATCTCCTGCAGTTGTTAGCAAGCTCTGTCTTGCTCGTGGAGCCTGAGGACACAGGAGTCAACGGCAGTATTTATGAAAGCACACACACATCTCTGGAACGTCATCTGCTCTTCAAAAACTCTCAGTAGTCCACCTCTGAGGAACTAGACAGTTCATGCCACAAGAAGCTGACCACCAGCAGGATGCATATCTGTAGAGAGATACCTACACAAACAGTTACAGAAAAAATGAATTGAGCAAAATTGAAATGTGTGACTTGTGCATAACGGGTCAGAGTTCTTTCACAAACCTCCAAAGGCATTTGATGCCCTCCAAACCTTTCATTCCTTCCAAGTGGACCAATGATGGAATGTTTGCTTTTCACACAGCCCTATTATTTTATTAGTGTGTGCAGAAGTGATGCACGCATCTGAAAAACCTGAGGGAATGTGAAAGTTGTGCTATAAAACCTCACCTTCCACTTCATTCACAGGTATACTAATACGGTTTTTTCCACTCTGTTTTCTTTGCTTTAACATAAAAGCTTTGAGACTATAATTAAATAGTCCCGTCCCATCTCCCTCCGAAAAAGATGCTGAAGAGACATCCAAAAAGGATGCTGAAGAGACAACAAAGGATGCAAATAGACAATTGCAATGTGCATTTCAAAAATGAGGGAACTGAGACATGGGTACATGAGGCAATCTTCCCCAAAACACACAGAAACCCAGCGGCAATAAAAACATGGTTTGAAAAAAACCTTCATTCCTATCTAAAACACAACATGTGTTCAGTCAATAACGTAGAACATTGCGTGGTACAAATTAAAATAACGCTTTTATTGATATGCTTAAACATAAAACATAGGTAACATCATAAAAAAACCCAAACAAAAGATAAATCTATTCCTTGATGCACCTTAACAGACAGAGATTTCTTTCTTTTTTTCTCAGTAATTACCTAGAGGGAACTGTCATCTTCCCACTGACCTGTGTATCAAACGGGTTTTAACTGTGTTGGTTGTTCCCATGGAGCCTAAGGACTGTGATGAGCACTGCGGTTGTGGCTGTTTTCCCTAAAGCCTGATCCTGAGCATCATGTCCATTCCACCCAAACGCTGCACAAAGGGTTGTGCACCTTCCAGATGAAGCCCTGACAGGTCCCAGCAGAAGTGAGGGTAGTAACCTGGTTCTACTGGAATGCAGAACCAGAAAGTTACGGATTCCTCTAGGACACGTTTTCCTTCAAAGTTATTAAGGCTTGGAAAAGCCACAAAGCTACCAAGAAAAAGTAAGATTGGAACTCAAAAAGATTTCTAATAAAGATAAATCTAATACAAGTTTATTCTATAAATATTTTTTTCCTGTCAAAAGACAAAACAGTTATAGAAACATACAAGAAATATTCCTTAGGGGAAAAAAAATGAAGCTACGGAAAATTACAAAGTATCAGCTGCTTTTTGACTCAAACCTTGCAGAATTGCGCTGCGCTCAGTCCTGTCTGTAAAGCCACCACAGTTCCCTCAGTGCAATCACTCTGATTCTCTCTTGCTTTGTAAACTCTTGCTCTCTTGCTTTTGTTAATCACTCTTCTCTTCTCCTTGATAGTGCCTGTATTCTGGTTTCAGCTCCCATGTGTTTTTGTGGGTCCCCTTCACATTGTAGATGCCTATTTCTCTTAAAATTTCTTTCAAGTATATCTGAAAGGAAACAAAAATCCTAATTATACAAGTCAGGCAATTGCCACAGTTCCTACACCACGACGTCTCACGATCTGTTCAGTCACACATGGTTTAGTGATGGCTTTTGTCAGTGTTGGGTTGATGGCTGGACTCGATGATCTGAAAGGACCTTTCCAACCTAGACAATTCTATGATTCTATGATCAACTTGGCTCTTGAAAACGACCTGGTTGACAGCAAGGTTGGCTGATGGGCACTAACTTGTGCAATAACAGCTCTGTGATAAGACTTCAACCCCCAAGAGAGGTCAGAGCAGCCCGGGTGTGATGCTCAGCCTGGCACAACCCCCAGGGATGCAGCAGGGAGCACCTGAGCCCCAGGAAGTCCCTGTGCAACTCTGCTGAGATGAGGAGACATTAGATGGATGCTCCATGGGCTGCTGAAATGAAGCTCCCAGCGCCTCTGGGAAGGTGATGCTGAGGTTACTGCAGACCTACAGGAGTGGGGTGAGTGAGTGGAGATGCTCCACGGCTCCTGTCTCAGGATGGGACACCTGCAAAACCCAAAGGCTGAGAGCAAGCAGTGTGCTCTTGTGGCCAGGAAGGCCAACGGAATCCTGGGCTACATAAGGGAAGAGTGTGGCCAGCAGCTCAAGGGAAGTCATTCTCCCCCTCTACTCTGCACTGGTGAGGCCACAACTGGAATACTGTGTCCAGTTCTGGGCTCCCCAGTTCAAGAGGGACAGGGAACTACTGGAGAGAGTCCAGCAAAAGGCAACAAAGATGGGACTCTTTAGTCTGGAGAAGAGAAGGCTGAGGGGAGACCTTATCAATGCTGACAAGTATCTCAAGGGAGGGTTGAAGGAGGAGGGAGCCAGACTCTTTTCAGTGGTTCCCACTGAGAGGACGAGGGGCAACGGGCACAAGTTGGAACATAAGAGGGTCCACTCAAATATGAGGAGAAACTTCTTCACGGTGAGGGTGACAGAGCCCTGGAACAGGCTGCCCAGGGAGGTTGTGGAGGCCCCTTCTTTGGAGATTTTCAAGCCCCGCCTGGATGCAGTCCTGAGTGACATGCTCTGACAAGCTCTAGGCAATCCTGCTTCAGCAGGGGAGGTGGACTAGATGATCTCTATGGTCCCTTCCACCTCTAAAAATTCAGTGAAATTCAGTGAAATAGATGCCTGACGTACCCTGCGTACCAGATGCACGGCTGCTCTAAGAATCTGTGCGCTGTTGTGTTTCTCACATAACTGAGGAGGAGTGGGGATGTGGGCAAGCTTTCTGCCCTGGGAGCTCATGGCCACCACAGTGAGCCATGCGGGTGGCCACTGTGCTCGAGGGGCTCCCTGGGGCAGTGGGACACAGCCACCGTGTGGGTCTGTACATCACTGTTATCTCACACATCTTCCTCCTGCTGGGATTTCTCCACCTGAGCTAAAAAGCTCTTGGCTTTTCGTCTTGCTTGGCCTGGGATTATCTTGAAACTCCCTGCCTTATTCACACCCCATCAAAGCCCTGAGCCGTCGGGTTTCATTTTGCAAAGCTTTAAACATTTTATTATGGCCTCGTTTTTAGAGGAGAGCTGAGTAGGTGCCAGAGAATTTTCTAATACATTCAAATATTAAGGTTAGAAAGAAAAATAACATTAAAAAAAAAAAGGCATAGCTATGATAACCAGTAGTATATCCTTCAACACAAGACAGCTCTCTAATATCACCCTCATTTACTCTTTATAATAAACACCAGCAATTTGTTTAATTTCTTAAAGAGCCATTTGCCTGCTTGTTTGTTTAAATATTAATTGGGACTGACTTGAGTGGATTGCCATGGCAACCACAGACCACAGTTTAAGAATCCCCATATTAGATTAATAATTGCTTTAGTTTGAGCAATTTAATCCTCTTTGATCGCATTTATTGAACTGGAGTTACTGAAATCCCTGTATTTTCTGTATCTATAGTTCCACTAAGCACAAATGTCAACATACTCTAACGCATTAAAAAAGCAAGTATTTGTTGATGACATCAGAAAAAAAGAAATGCCAATTCCTCAGTCTCTTCCTTACACTCTTCCCATTTTTTGCTAAATGGAAAAGTTGGGAAATGAATAAAAAGTATGGTCTCTATCAGTAAAAAAAAGAGTATCTTTTACAGAAACTCTGATTGTTTCTCTCTCTCTACGTACACATCAAAAATTTACAAAGCAAAAAAAAATCCTGGCTCCACATTAGCAACACTTCATTGGGACTCACGTAGCAAAGTGATTCTTACAAATCCTATCTTGAAGCAACGAGGGTTGTTAAGAAGATCACTTTATCCAACAAGTAAGAAAGATGGTGGTAACAGACTGCGTCTACGAAGCAGTTTCTTAGGGTCTCCTGCTCGCAGGAGCCGTGAGCGGGGAAGCAGGGGCTTCATTTTGCACCACAGGGGCAGCTCGTCAGTCCTGGAGGCTTCACAAGGCGAACCCCAGCAGGTGGCAGCAGGAGATCAATAAACATCTCTCAGCACACCTTTCCTCATCTATTCCTCCTCTATTGCAGAGATGCTGTCATTATTTAAGAGCCAGGTACCCAAACCAAAGGCACTCACTACTACAGCAATTAGTGCATGAGCGTTTTTGTACAGTGACACTGCTGCTGCACAGTGCATTTTTTGAAAAGGTGATAAAAGCAGGTGAAAAAGCCATTTCTATATGAGCAGGTGTAGGTGTGCGTACCTGCATGTCCACTGCTTTGTTTGCCACCCTTGTGCATGCACACGAGGTGGTCTTCTGGAGTGTCACTGACAGGCACTTGAAAAGGTGGCAGAGTGGGTGGAAGAAACACACTCACATTCAAGGTTAACTTCTGCTCTAGACCACATGGACAGATTAATGAGAACGGGGAAAAAAAAATATAACTGCATGCAGTACATCTGTATATGCAGTTCCTGGGCTGAGAGACCTAGTCTGCATTGGGGAAGCTGGGTCACAAGGTGTGATGACGCCAAAGGGCTCAGGCAGAAGGGAATTGCTAAGGCTGCATGGTCACAGAATCACAGAATGATATGGGATTGGAAGGGACATCTGGAGATCATCTAGTCTAACCCTCTGCCAGAGCAGGTCCACCCAGAGCAGGTTGCACAGGAACGTGTCCAGGCGGGTTTTGAATGTCTGCAGAGAAGGAGACTCCACCACCTCTCTGGGCAGCCTGTTCCAGTGCTCTGCCACCCTCAAAGTAAAGAAGTTCCTCCTCATGTTTAGGTGGAACTGCTTATGTTCAAGTTTGTGCCCCTTACCTCTTGTCCCGTCACTGGGCACCACTGAAAAAAGACTGGCCCCATCCTCTTGACACCCACCCTTTAAGTATTTATGAGCATTGATTAGATCCCCCCTCAGCCTTCTCTTCTCTAGACTAAAAAGACCCAAGTCCCTCAGCCTCTCCTTGTAAGGGAGATGCTCCAGGCCCCTAATCATCTTTGTAGCCCTCTACTGTACCCTCTCCAGCAGTTGCCTGTCCTTCTTGAACTGAGTAGCCCCATTTTGAAAAAAAAATACAGTTCATATTAGACCACTGATTCCATACTGCTTCCATTCTTCACAAATATTTGATTGCTCACATAAAAAGCATATTATGTTCTCAGCCAAATCTAGAATTACTGCAATATTTCCAGGGAGCACTTGGTATTTACATCTGGGTAGGTGGCAACAGATTTGCCTACTACTGCAAATTGTTATTTTTCATTATAAAGAAAAACAAATGTATTAGGTTTCCCTAATATAACAGTAGCTTTCAGAGGAGACTCGCTTTGTGATTTCACAGTCGCAAAATAAAGATGGTAGCAACTTCCCATGTAACGTGCAGCATATTCTGTAGCAAGGGTTTAATTTACTATTTACATTTGCCATTACGTAAGAAAAATGCCCTTATTTATTTGTTACTTCACTAACAAACACGTTGATTCCCTTAAACAAATGTGTTTTAAATATTATTAGCCAGCCATGTAAGCACCTAGAACTTCATTTTAACGGGAACTGAGGAGACAGCAGCAGTGTTTTTTTTCCTCGTGTCTGAAAATAACCTCAACGCTTAGAAATTCAGAGGAGAAATTACATACCCAGACAATCTTAGACACTATGGCAGAAAATAAAGCAGTGAACACTCAGCAGAGATTAATTAGCAGCCAACCTCTGTACAGCACGGGGAGCGCATGCCTGTTCACCTGTTGGCATTTTACATTTTTTTTGTCAGGTGTAGCTGCTCTGCGAATAATGAAGTCACAGTGGGCATGAGGAACGGATACTTTATGTACAGAAAAAAACCCCAAAAGTTGCACAGCAGAGGCCGAAGTCGGCAGCACCAGGGATGCTCACACACAAAGCCAATACGGGCTGAGCAGCAGGAACCAAGGAATAGTATTTTTAAACAGAAATGGACGCCGTTAGCAACTCCCTACAGAAGTTTTTAATGGGAACCCAGATGGGAAATTACGATAGCTTTAGATGAGGGGTAGGTGATGTACTGAAAGGCAGTTTTGAATTTATCACTATCTTGGTTATCCAGTGAGTGAAGGCAGGCGTAAGGAAGAGGATTTTTGTCATTTATTTTCTCAGGATATCTGGGTCTGAGGAAGCTGGGAGGGCAGCAACATCCAGGGCAAAAAACCTGGCTGGGAATGAAGGTGAAAGCCCTAATTCTCACACACAGGTCAAAACTGAGACCACACCACCCACTCAGGGGAGAAGGATTGAATGGTTTGGCTACCCTCAGGAACCCTGTGGAGTTTTAGCCATCAGTAGAGAGACTCAAATAAGAAACAGAGATGCAAAGATATAGCAAAAATAACATGTGATGTTGGGTCAAATTAGTTTACGATTTCCTTCTAATGTATGTGCATTACTATAATAGTTAAAAAAAAAACAAGAAAAAAAAAAGAGGCTAGATTTGCTGCGATGGAACACACAGCACAGATCCACTATGCTACAGGCAGAATATACTCAGGAGCATATAATGACAGCAGAAGTATACAGACAGGCATAGAAATTTATTATAAATGTAATAGAAGTATTCATGCCAGGTATTTTGTAAACACAGAAGACAAAACTACTCTATACATCTAATCCTTAGGGCAGCAATTAAGGCGAAAATTGGACTAATCCGGCCCAGTTTTTGGTGCTTAGTGAAGAAACTTGTGTCAGAAGCACAGTTTATCCGGGCTCCTTTGAGCTGAGGCAGAGGCAGGTACGTTCAAGAGGCAAATCACATCACAGGAGGAAGAACACTTTTGTTCTCCCATGGCTTAAGTGGGAGTTGCGGGTGACTATTTCTAGCTGAAGCCTTGTTAGACGAGATAAATCTGCATCTACTTACATTCAAAGTGATCAAGATAGTGACTGTCACATCTATCTCTTACCAAAAAAGAAAATCTTAAAATTTTTCTTGCCACTCCCTCCATATCTTCCTCCTGTTCCTTCCTCCTTCTCAGCTCCCACGATCAACACACCTTCTCTGCCACACAGAGAACCAGCTGACTCATTAGATAAATGAATGGAATTGAAGATGTGAATACGTTATCGAGGTAGTTTCTTCCAAGGTACGAGAATACCGTGAACCTACATGTATTTGAATTGGGTAATATCTTTGTGCAGCTTCTTAACCGAACAGACTGTACACCTTTTATTATACAAATCATCTGATACAGATCTACTTAATTCCACACATGAAGTGAGCAAACGTAGTAAGCATTTCCGTTTTTTCCCCTCTTTTACAGAGGAATATTTTTTTCCATAATCCAGCTGTTACTGTTCCTTCTTCTGCCTTAGCTCTAACAACTTTTGAAATTGTTGCTCCATTTAGACTCAAACATAACTAAGTCCTTTTAAGTTTTCTGAAAACTGCAGCTGCATTGAGGATAGATATCAAAGTCATCAGTGAAAAACATCAAAAGGACGAGAGATTGTCTACTTCCACTCCTGCCTGGTCTGCTCAAGGAAAGCTTGAACAGGGGAAGAAGGGAAAGTTAACTGGGAAGGTAAATGTTCATAGATAAAGGAGCTGGCAGACACTGCAGAGTAACACAAGCAACACATAAGCACACGTCTTCATGCTTTTCTTGTTTGTGTACCAAAACAGTGTTTAAAAAAATAATCAAAACAAACCCCAAATATCAATGCACTAAACTCCTAGTCTAAAAAATATTCTATTTGTGAAGGAAATCAAGTGATTTTGGGGATGTTGACATGATGCTTGAGCTCCTAACATGGATGATTTATGCATTTAATACCAATTCCATGAAACACGAGTTTCTAGACCCATAGGAAAACAGTAGCCCCTGCTGCTATGCCAAGATAAAAGTTCAGAGGCTGAAGGAAGGGCTGACCACCCACTTACACAAGCCCTCTATTGCCAACTGCCAACAGAATTAGGCTATTACTTCAGTGAGGGAGGAGGATCAGAGCATTACAGAATTTAGTGACTAGTACTAAAGAGAACCTAAATAAGAAAGAGACCATTTATGTTACTTAAGCCATCTCTGCCAAGAAAAAGCGTACTCACTGCAATGTTTGGTATCCTACACAGTCCTACAATGGTGAACTTAAAACTTGATGATTTCTGTTTGTTTAAAAGACATTCAGAGAGTTGTTTCCAAGGCCCCCAGTATATATTAAACTATTTTCTGGATATGGAAAATATACACAACAGTAACTACTGAAAATGGTTATATTACAAGATTACTAGTACATACCACCGGCTGTTTGGTTATGTCCACCAGGTCTTTAATGTTGTAATACTGATGTTTCTCAAAGGCTGAAAAAAGCATGTCCAACACTTGCTGCTTATCAGCTCGAGCCCGTTTTCCATCTTCTTTCTTCTTCTTCTCATATTCAATCTATTAGAAAGAAAACATGTTTTAAAGACATTCATATGTAACACCATGTAATTTTCAGTGCTGAACATTAAGACTTAAAAACCTCTTCTATTTAATAAAACACTGTTCAATGACTCAGTGCTTTTCATCTGGAAAATTTTCTTTTGAGCACTCAAATGTTCTTTTATGAACATAAACTAAGCATTTTGTCCTCAGCACAATAAGCTTTTCAGATATGTGTCCCTGTGTTAATCAGTAAAAAACCCCAGAAACAGAGCCTGCATGATGTCCCCAGATTTGTAGAAAGAATTAATATTAGTACATGAATACAAACTGATATAGTGTTTTCACTCCACCTCTGTTGAAATGAGCTTCTGAACTACAGTGATGAATATCAAACAACTTATAAATTACTATATTTGGGAAAATCCACAGACCAAGATGGCTACATCCACAGTCATAAAAACCACCTGTACACAGGACACTCAAATAGCCCTTGGACACTGCCTCCTCTGTTCCAGAAACAACACTCAAGGCAACCACTTCATCAATATAAAACCAGTCTTCACCAAGTGAAGACACACTTTGAGGATTTGGATGGCATTTCTTCAGGAGAAACCTGAGCAGCACACACAAACTCACAGTAGTCCAAAAAAAGCCACCTAAGCAAGTAGATGCCCCTCACTGTGGCACATCCTCCTACTTCAGAATGCATATTTAAAAGCATTTAACTATCATAATCTGCAAGAAACGACCATGTATTTTTTGCAGAAACTTTTATCGCTACCAGCCTTTAAAAATGTTTCCTGCATTTTCTCATATTCATCATCAAAGGCAAGATTTACACCAGCACACCCCAACCAAACCCCAGTCATCTGCAGCACATCACCCCATCCATCCCCAGTACCACCCTCGATAACAGAAAACCATCGAGCTCTTTGGATCCGACAAAGGTGACCCAGAAGGCAACTTAATTCATACAATCATCAAATGCTTTCAGGCAAACTGCGTGGGTGAATCCGAGGTGGCACAACATACAGCAGAAGAGATGCATGTGATCAATAAGGGACACACATCTGGGCTGCCAGTTGGATAATTTTGTACGGTAACTGTTCTGTCTCTGATGTCTCAAACCTGTCCTTGCAAGGAAGACCTTCAGAGAATCACAGAATCTTCGTGGTTGGAGGGAACAAGAAGCTTAGAATTGAAAATTCACAGTCCTACTGGATACTAAAAACCTTATTTTTAAGAAAAGAGATTAGCTTTATGGCGCAATTTATTTTTTCCTATGTTTCCTTGCCAGCTAACTCCCTCCTACTCTCTGAGTGAAAATAGCCTGTCTCTTGATATCTGTCCCAAAGTGGCTAAAGACTATTACCACCTCCTGCTGTTGTCCACAGGTCTCTGACCAGCCAACTCTCTCTTTAAATCCTGGAACAGATGTAGATCATTACACTGAATGCAGGGTAATTGTTCCCAACTTGTAGCTTAAAGTCTGTTGCTTCTGATTAAAACCTAAGACAGGCTTGGGCATCCAAATACTTGTCTGCTTTTCCAACTGCATGCTAGTGTTATAGATGATACAACCTCTCCACACAAACCCACACAAATTATTTTTATCCACTAATACACTTTGATGTAATTATTTTACTCTTTAGCCTCTGCATTTAAAAAAACAATCTTTAAAACTGTAGTAGCATTGGAACACTAGCAAACCATAGCATCAAGTAAAACAGCTTCACAGTACATCGTCTGGGTTGCCATGATGTACTACGCCACAGGAACTAGAGTAGGAACATAAATCTAGGACACTGGCCTTGCTATTAACAATAGTGTGTCAAAACATTTGCTTCTTCTGACAGTACAACACACAATTCATTAGGAACCTCTCTTGACCTTAAAAAGGTTTTAATTGTAAGCTTTGGAAGCCCTGCTGTGGCTTCAATTTTTGTTTCTCTACCAGCATGGTCTCACTCCACAGTATAATGCAAATAGACTGCATCTACTTGTAAACCCATGAAGGAGAACTGCAATGGCATTGAAAAATATACAAACGAGTCTACTCAGTTGACATTCTTCAAAACTACAAACCCAAAAAAAACAGTGGCGTGGCCAGGGTGTGCTCTGCCTTGCAACTTCACCAACAAAGCAGTTGGCCAGTTCTCTACTGGGTATATTCACACAGTCATACAGGTATTGGAGAAGGAGGGAAAATCTCATTCACCTAAAAGTCTGCTATCACCTATAGCACAACCCATGTCCTGGTAGGTGAGCAAGAGCTTCTGTGTGAAGCACTGAAAGAAATACAGATACAAAGAGTGGGAAGTAGGAGGAGACTGGCTCTTTGCTGCATGAAATGTAGGATGACACAGAAGATGTGTGAGATGTAGCTTGTCTCTGCTGCTACCTGAGAGATAAGCAATACACTAAATTAACTCTGCCAAAAAGTTCTTCGCATCTTATCTTCATCTGATCTCACACTAGTCAGATGCAGCATTAAAAATGCTTTTAATTTACATCTGGCCTAGGTCAGAACTTACTAAGATATATGATAAGCATTTGTATTTTTCCTGACAGACAAAAACATCTCACGAGAGCAATCTTCTACTACCACTGTCATGTTCTAACTCAGTGCAATGGTGTAGGGACTTGCTGCAAGGACACGGGTGCACCCTGAGGACAATGAAATATTCAGAGTTTAAGACATGCATTTTATGTATGATAGCTGTCCCTTTGGTCTTAAAAAAATACATGAATATGTCACATTGCAGGCTACAGTCTAAAGCTGATACTTCATGTTAGCACTGAAAAGCGCCTGTTATGATCAGAATCCCATTACAGTGTACATTTTGGAGGCTGTATTTCCATCTACAAGGATAATTTTTATTTTGATTTTCTCGTATTATTTGTATTTGAAAACTGCTTTGCGTTTTAAGGGCAAACTCACTGTCCCATAATTAATGAGACTGACAGTGCTTCAAATAAATGGATGAGTAAGACCATCACGAAGTACGGCAGTATCCTCACCCCACATGGAATGAAACCAAGGCAGAGAAATTACCTGGCATGCACAAAGCTGCAGACAGCGCCACGTTACATTGTGTTTTCAGAAGAAAATGAGTCAACGACAGCAACTCAAATGTTATTAAAAATAATCTAATCTAGGTGGGTACAACAAATATTTTTTTGGTCCTGTCTGAAAACTGCTCCATACTTTTTTCTCTTCAGTATTTCACAGTCAAACTCGGGAATTACCGTAAGATATATTGTACATTTCCTTCCACATAAGAAGGAAAGCAGGAACTACAACTTTACATAATCCTCTTAAAAAATCAAGATGCTGCCACTACGTTCTTAGCATTTACTAATTAGCCAGTGTAATCAACTGTAGTGGGCTTTCTTGGGCCTTTTTTGACTCAGAGATCCACAGAATTTTCAAGTTTCTCCATGCAGTTGCTGATCAGGTCCTGGCTGATACTGGTAAACAACACTCTACTGGATTTTCAATACAGCTCTATTGCGTTTGAGACATTGGCTTATGGGAGACTAGGACTGGGGACTTAGTAATGTTTTGCATATAAGCACACGTTAATATTTTACAAGAGGGGGAGATGGATTATCCAGCCTTAATTTGTTGCCAAAAAAGTGTCCGATACTTTGGAGGTGAGGTCCAGAAGATGGTAGGAGAGCTGAAGACATCTCGATTTGCAAATCTGGACTGAGTCCTGGGTTATTGCATATATCTGAGGTCACTTTTCAGCATGAAGACCTCCGTATTTGTTTTTAAGGTCAGCAAGTTTTCTCTGACTCAAAAACATCAGTTGAAAGATGCGGTATGAAACAGAAAGAGAGGCAGTTACAGGCTGCTTCACAGCAGCAGCAGCTATTATGCTTGTTCTTACCAACTCTTCTGCAATCATCTACCTCCCCAAACAACAAAACCAAAATCAAAAGAAGACAAAAAACAGAAACAGAAACAAACTGCAACCTCCTCGAGTGGAAGGTCAAGCTGAAGTCAAGATGGAAGAAACCCATCTCCTCCTTTTCTGGTTTTTGTTTTGTTTTTAAGGAACGAGAACAAGAGTGAAGCACTGAGGTTATTCCTTCTGTCCATGGCAGAACTATGGCAACAACGGGCAAGTAACATGGACACAATGGGAAAAGCTACTGGGACTCTCAAGACAAACTCTGAGAACAACAACAAAAAATCCATGTTACTGTTTGTACCTCTCCAAATGACATATAGCAAAAATATGCTTAGCTCGCAACTAGCTACTAGCTACAATTAGCTCTATGTGGAGAAAAAAACTACTTGCTTTAAAATTGATGCTTCCTACCCAAAGGAACAAAGTAACAATAAGGAAACTCTCATCATCACCTTCACTGATGTTAGGTCTCTGACAGGACTGTTTCATGACTGGGTATAAAATCCTAATTATATGAATAACAGTCTCCTGGAAAATAACATGGAAGTAGTATTTTTCACCAAAGCAGAATCTTTGTTTTCTCTCTAATAAACTGTAATGCCCAGCATTCTTCTTTCTCCATTATTTTAGTGCCTCGGTACACTCTCCCCAGTAGGAGCTTCTATTTTACATTCTCTGGATGAGCTAAAGTAAATCAAGGAGGAGTATTTGTATTCCCTATACGACTGCAATGTGAATATTCTAATATTCTTAATTCATTAATGTATGAAAACAACTTGCACAGAAAACAATATAAAACCCTCCCTTTGTTGGAAAGTTATTTGCAGCTGACATCCCAGTTGCCCACATTTTAATTAGCACCACTCCAGCATTTCCCCTCCAACTTCAGCAACAGCTCCCACTGTTGTCTAAAAACACGGAGTGCATTGGGAAGAGCTATTTAAAAAAAAAAAAAAAAAAAAAAAAAAGCAAGCATGGTATCTGTTGCTGTTTTCTTCTTTTTGTCTTGTGAATACACGACTCATAGCAAGTCACAACACAGGCTTTCATTTTTTTTCCTTCCTGTTTTCTTTGCAACAACAGGACGCTTTATGCAGTAGGCTTAAAGCACTTCTTGAGAGTCATATTACAGAATGCATGCACATTGTAAACTAATTAATTTCTTCTAAAATGTGTGGTTTTTAAATTTTAAAAGATTGAAATAGGACCATTTCAGAACAAGCTGCCGAGGATGGAAGTTGCAAGTTTATCCCTGCAAGACTTCATACAGAAATAATTTTCTCTTTGTTTACCTTCCCAGTATGTTGCTAACCTTGCTGAAAAGCTGCCAAAATTGCCTTCTTGAAGGTATCATTAACACTGAAGGTGATGTATTACACTGCTTCGGTAGACAGCTAATACAAAGGTGACAGAGAAGGGAGACTAAATCTGAAGTTTCATCTGAAGATGTCTGGAAGAAATCTTAAAGGTTTTCCTGTCCCTCTAGTACAGGAGGGTGAGAAGAGAGGAGACCATGAAGGAGCCTCTGAAGGAGTAATCAAGACAACTAGAGAACTTTTCTAAGACTTCAAATAAATGTGTTACAAAAAATAATGAAGTCATAGAAAGATTCCATCTGCAAGAACATTACCATTGCAACCTTTTGAAGATGTGTATCATCTACAAATAAACAGAAAATGAAGGTCCCTTTCACAGAGAAGAAAAGCTAAATCATAATCCTGGCATATATCATAAGGGAATTGCAATTTCTTCTAATAAAAATGTGGGTTTAATGCAATTTCTTGAAAAAAAAACCCAACCAACACTTTCCTTGTACTTATATTCAAACAAGCTATTGCTATTTCCCATCCAAATATAATTTATTTCCATCCTCCTTCCTGTAATATGTTCATTTAGGGTACACGGAGCAGCCACATTTAAGCACCATTTAATATTCTACCATATCTTCCTTCAGGAAATTTTACTCCTCCTTAGTAGATGCTCATTCTTTCCTCAGAAACTCCCCTGAATATGACCAAATGCATTTTAGTTTGTACATTTTTTTTTCCTTCTTCCTTGTGAAAAGTCCCCAACAGGGTTGCCATACAATTACAACCAATACAGCCAATTTTTAAGAAAGCAACGGCTGCTTTAAAACACCAGAAAAATTTAACCAAGAGGTTTAAAAAGTTCACAGACATGTTCTCCCAGTGGTATATCCTTTCAGCCAACTAACCTGAACCTTGACAAAAGACTTAATGAAAAGAAAGATGGTGTAGCAAGCAGTCGTGCCTGGCCTTTAGAGTCAAGGCATGGCCAAGAGTAACTCAAGTTAGGTTTTTCCCATCAGAACACCTTTAAGGCATCATAACTTTTGGGACACAAAAGCATCATAACTTTTAAGAAGCCTCGTTACCTCCTGGTTGCACCCCCTGAATCTCACACAAGGCTTAAATTTCTGTAATGACACGACACCATCAGTTTGCAATTGGAATAAAGATTCAAAGATTGTCTCCATGTTGAAGTCATACTGTTGTAATTATGTTAGTGTCAGGGAAATGGCACAGAATCCTACTCAAAACAGACACCGTACATCACCACAGCTTATTCCAGAATTAAAGAAGGAGAGTAACAATAGCATCATAAAACAATATACTCATATTCAATCGCATTTGCATAGCAGGATATACTAGTATGACTATTTTGGTTAAATGTCATTCCCTTAGCTGAAATAGTTATATTGGTGTGATCATCTATGTATAGATCAGACTTTGAACAGTAACTACTACAAAACAGTCCCATGAGAGAGAAACGATTATTTTTGGTTCTGTGGAAATAGACTGCCTTTCAGAATAATGCTTAAATATCATCCAGTATATTGTCATTTGTTTTATGTAAATAAAATCTTAATAAAAAGTGTAAAAGTTTAAATGACTAACACAGTGACTCATTTTCAGTATGACTTAACGTTTCTCACATTCAACAGTAACAGCGATTATATATGCATACATACAAATTACTCAAAGAGGATCTTTAAGAAAAAGGACATTATAGTTTTTATGTACATCAACTGATCTGGAACAGCAGTGTGGGTGTAATATTGACAAAGCTAATGATGCAAATAACACGTACTATGAAGGTATGAAACTGTGAAAAATTATCAGCTGTTACTCTTTTCTACTTGTTGTCAGTTCCCGCAAAGGACTGGAAACTAATGATTCTTTTCAAGTCTTTTACCCACCTCCATATAATATTTTATTTGGCTCAAAGGAGTGCTTCCACATCTCATAGCACAAAGCCAGAACTGCCTTTCATCCCCAAATTTCAAAATTATATTTCAAAAAAGGACTAGAGGAACAACGTAATAAAGACACTAGAAAAAAGGTGGTCTGCCCTCCATCAGGTACCACCAGAGAGTTAGAACAGGCAGACCTTAGCCCCAAGGGTGATGTTGGTTTTGAGACAGAAAGAAGATCCCCAGAAGACAAAATCAGGGAGAAACCAGATAATGTGGAACATTTCCAAAGATGGTGGCCAACTCTGAGCGCAAGGGCTGTGGGACAGCAGCACAGTGATTCTGGAGTCCTGAACCAGACTCCTGGCCAGGAGAATAAGGGAATATACTGAAAGCTACTTACATTATATTGATGATTAGCCACCGGTTTATAGTTTGTGGTTACAGCTTTGTCCAGCTGCTGTGATAGCCTTACAGGTTTAGAGGATTCTTCTATCTGTAATCTGCAAAAGAAAAGAAGAAGAGAATTAATAAAAGGTTCAGACAAGTACACACTCAAAATGAATTCTAAACAACTGCAGGTATGAACGAGTCCATATCAAAGGTCAGCTGAAAATAAATCTTAAGGCAAAACAGACGCACTCTTCTGAATTAAGCTTTTCCCGCTCTATTTTTGCTGGAGGATACTATGGATTATTACACACTGTATGCGCCACAGAAGATACTGGAATACTAAAAACCAAGCAACCGTGATGGGAAGATACTAAAAGCTATTCTGAACACAAATTTTATTCCAAAAGCCTGACACTCAGGTGGAAAAAAACCTTCTGCTCGTAAAAAAATAGATGAAACCCAACCCAAATGAACCCAAAATCTCCCAGTCTATTCAGTTGAGGGATGAAAACGTTTTTGATCCACCTCTGCTGAACCCCCAGAGCACAATGAAGATCAGACTCCACGATTTTGTCTTAGTTATTTTAATGTAAAAATAGACATTTCCATGACCTTTCCTTTGGCATTATAGTCCAGAAACAGAGCACAAATAACTGTTTTATGAGCACTTTTTAAAAAATGAAGACAGAGAAATTCACCCAGGTTCAAATCGATGTACAATAAAGTCTCAGTTGTAGAGTTAATGAAAGGTGACCTTCAGTCCTCTTCGGGGAAGACTCTGAGAAGGTCAGAGGTTGAGCACATTTTGACAAGCTCATCCCTATGTAATTTAAAGCTTCTGCGTGATGGTATAGAAAAAGTGCTCCATTTACTTCAGGTTTAACACTCAAGAATTACCAGAGATGAAGATGGAGGAAACCAAGCTTTAGAAGGGTGCAGGACAACATCCCTTCAAACAAAATAGCTTAACGATACATACAATTAATAACGAGATAAAACTAAGTTATCATCAGTGACGTTACTTTGTTTCCAAAGGTGTATCTCATAGGCAGAAGAGTCAATTTTCACTACACACAATATAAGACTTAAAGCCCAGTAAAAAAAAAAATTAATGTAGTGACATGAATGCAAATAAACTACATATTTATTAATGTAAAAACACAAATGTCATAAACCAGGAATTACTTTAAAAAGCATTGTGTTTGAGATCACAGATTTCTTTTTGTAAAAATATAATGTACACCCGAAAAGCTAAATTGAAATTCAGCATGCCTCTGATTTAGCACCTGAACAACCTAAATAAATTACATTTGAAATAAGCATTAAATTAAGAAATAAATTCTCAAGTTGTAGCAACTAGAACTAGAGCCAATCATCATCTTCATAGCTCGTATGGACGGACAGTAGTTGCCGGCAGTTTTCTCTCATACATAGATAGAAACTTGTTTCCTCTTGAATCTTTGTAGACTTGTCATTTGTTTTACAGTTTTAATTACCCTTAAATGACCACTGTCTTGTATTCTACATTTCTAAATCAGGAGAAGGTACATCAATGCCACCTTCTGTCCAAATTAGCACCTTTTTTTTTTTCAGCTTGAAGGAAAATTGATTGGAAGGTAAACAAGCAGTGACACTTTTTACCCCTGTTCTGGCAAATAAAGGTAGAAGTTTTTAATGCATGAGTTTATCTTTTGGCCTTCAATCTAATTAAATGATTTTAAAGATTTTATTGACCCAATTATCAAAGGTCTTCTAAACTCACATTTCACAAAGAGGCACAGGCTAAAGCAAAATCAATATATTTTTTCCAAATCTCTTTTTCTCCACTTCTTCATTGCTTAATTTTTTTCTTTTTGGTCTCAATGACTTTTTTTATTTTTCAATAGTTTGGCTTAACTTTTTTTTTTTTTTTCCTTAAAATATTTTCTTGCAGCTCATTGCCATTTTTTCTATTGTTTTGACCTGGGGGGTTTTCCAGTCCTCCCTCTCCCCCATTGTAGCTATTTTTCATCTCACTTCTCCCCTTTCACATTTTTCCTTTCTGTAAAGGAGATTTCCCACTCAATCTGTTCATAAGACACGGGCTCCTAGAGATGAACTGTGGTCCTTTCCCCTCCAAGGCCACTGCACCACCTTCATGTGGGCCAGACTGAGATATTTCATTTGTGATGTTGTTCCAGAGTCCTTCTCATTACAGCTGCAGCACAGGTAAGTGACAGACAAGGTTCCTAACAATATTAAAATACATCAGATGGCCTCACAATTTCAGTGGGCACTAGGCTTTCAATGATGGCATTTCTCTGTGATTAAATCCTCCTTGCACTGGGCTTTATGTTCATTACTTCTTACAACGTAAATTCACAATATGCTTCGTTTTTTTAGGAAAACAGCCAAAGAACTTTAGTCCTTCAATAATGAAACGCCAGAACACTGAAAATATGGAGGGAACGTGTCAGACTGTCCTCAGAAGGAAAAGCTTTAGAATGGTGATGTCAACCCCACCTCCAGCTTCTTAATAAATCAGATATATACATGTGCAAACAACTGATAGATCTTTAGTCTAGAGGCTGTCATGAACTTTGGACACCACTGGGTGTTCAAAGTCTCTTCCTCTTCTGGCATTTTAAAATTACAGTTCAGGAAATTTCATCACCCATTTCATTGCAGCTGCCATAAATTAATCCTTCTTCACATAAAAGAACATCAGTAGTTTATTTCTTAACATTTTTCACTTGCCATGTAGGATATGTATTTCAGGTTTTTTTTTATTTTAACCTTCTAATTTCCAAACCAGTAGAAAACCAAATGCATAGGAGGAGAGCCTAATGCAATTCTCAGAGGTCAATGGCAGTGAAGTTACATTTAACACATGAAGTTCCCCAGCAAAAAATTTTGAAAGTAAAGAAAAACTTCTTGCCTTCTTAGGAAATGGGATGGAAACCTACCAAGTGAAAACAGAAATGGCAAATCTAAGTTGGTTTATGAAATGACAGATTTCACAAAAACCTGCATGTACCAACTAACAAGTATATTAGCTACAAATGTAAGCATCTCTGAAGGAAATTTCAGAGATATCCCTGTTGTACTTCAAGGTTTCTTGCCAAAGGTTTCCAAATTATGACCCATGGATCTCAGATGGTCTTTAGAAAACTGGCTAACAATACAATACTGACTTTTTTTCCCCCTTTCCTAGTTGATAAATTGCTGTAGTGAGAACTAAAAATATATTACATCACTGGCATTACATTTTAATGCAAGCAATTAGAGCAGTTGCCACATGCCAGTATGGAAATCTTAATGGGAAGAACAGTGACTCAGGAGGTAAACCTTTCAATTAAAATGCATTTATTCTACACATGCGTCTTGCTCTTCTCCCTAATGGCTGCCTTTCTTATTTCTTTTTCCTGCAGCTTTCAGGATCTCCTGGAGAATGACAGAGCCTTCTAGTGCCTTCCTTCCACCAGCCATTCCACGAGGAATACGATCACACAATCCAAGGTGGAACAACAGCTGCTGCACATCTGGAGTGAGCCTCCCCCAAATGCACAAATACAGGTAAAGGGCATCACAAATGTGGTTTATACTCCAAATTAGCAAATGGTTTATGTGTGGATGAAGCACTGAAATGTAAGGGTAAAGACAAACAGCCTGTAATCATTTTGTCCTGGTGATTTGTTGGTATAAACACTATTTGCAGGGAAAATATGGTGTGGGTTTGGTTTTTTTTTCAAAACCATGCCATAAATTCTCTTCTATTCAGAAAATATTATGTCTGGGTGAACATAACTGACTTTTAAAATTTCTACAGATTTTGTTCAAAACAAGTTGATGAAATATGTATTTATATATTCTAGTAGTTATACACAAAAATGTATAACAAAAGCTATGAATTGGGCATCCTATTAGCCTTTTAACATGTTATAGATATAATTACTTTTAAATGCTTATTTCTTAAACAGAATTTTAAAAAGCAGCATTAAGCCAAAATATTATGAAGCATTTTATACAGGGTTTTCTCAGAGTGCATCTGCTGAATCTTAATTGAAACTGTTGGTAGGAATAATAATAAAAAAAATCAATAGATATTCTGAGTCACTGGTGACACTGATTTAAAGGAGAAGTGGCTTTTTACCTATTACTCTTTATTATGATTTACGAGAGTGTGACAGTTAGAAGCCTTAGTTGTGGCTCAGAACTACACACAACACTCCACGGAGTTAAATTTTCCAGTTAACTCTTGTTGAAATAGCTAGCGCCATAATTCAAGCTAATATCTGGCCTAAAGAATACAAGAGAATGCAGATATTTTTTTTCCCAAATCTGCCAACAAATTAGCGAGACAGCAGCCACCAGCCTGCACACTATGGTTTTCTCTTCCACCCCCAAGATCAAATATAGCTCTTCTGCCTTGAAATACAGCAAGTAACCAGCATGGCATCGAATTCACCACGGTCATTTCCCAGCAAAATACATTTTATACTGCAGCTCGGATTTGTCACTGTGCCTACAGTTGAATAAGGGGAAAAAACATTTGAATAAGCTGGAAATAATTCTACAGGACTTGTCAACATGCAGCACACTCATAAAGGGAGACAGATGAAGGCAATATGTACATTCCTAGGAGGAGATGCTCATTGCCTTTTAAATAGATGTATCTTCCAGCAATAAAAAATAAACCCAAGACCTTTAGAATAGATGACTTCCTGTGATTAATCTTCTGCCACAAAAGAAATGTTTCAAAGCTTAGAAGCAGGTATTAACCAGAAATGCTGTTAGGGCTTGAATTCTTGACATTTCTGAAGAAATTATTGTATGGACGAGACAGAAAAGTTTTAATAGCTTTTTGTGCTTGGCTGTATTTATGCAGGGCACCAGTAAGCAAGGAGCTAACTCTATTGTTGCAAAAAAGGAAAAGTTGGGTTGCTCTTCTGTCTGCAGTATCACCCAACAGAGATGCACTGGAAAAGAGCAGGCCCACTGCCCAAACCTGTGGAAGGGAAGAAACACAAACTTTCCAACTTTGCACAATTTTGCAGCTTTTTTTTTTTTTTTATGACTCCTCACAGAAATTCCCAGCTTGGTACCAAGGGAGGGAAATCCAAGGACTAATTAATGCTCCTCTAGTTCCTTACTCAGTGATTCTGTACTTGAGCCAGACACAGGCAGCTGTATTACAAGAAGCTTCAAAGTACCTGAGACGGGCAGCAAAAGTTTTTTCTTTGCTTCCCTACTTTGCTAAACGTCTCAAACATGATAGAGGTGAGTACATCCTCATCCGAAACAAGCTAATAAATATAACAATATAGCTTCACACCTACTTCATTCGGACTACAGCACCTTGCTGAGGCTCAGGCAGCATCTTTCCTGACTTTTCTTCCCAGCAAGAATATTAATAATATAAGAAGTGAGCAGACGATGGGCAAGAGAAGAAAACTCCTATGAGATGCTGAAACTTTGAAGTTTTTGTAATTCTGTGAGAACTAATGGAAGTCGTCACCCTGTGGGGCATATCCTGCTAAAATGACCCCAAAGCAGTGCCCAACCACAAAGGAGAAAGGAAATTACCAGAATTACTTCATCAGTGAAAATACACACTATCTAATAACAATGATGGCAACCTGTTGCTACACAAAAGAATCCGTCATATATTCTGAAAGATAAGAACTAGCAACACACACGTTCAGCATGTTGTGTTTCATTGTAAGAAAAAAAGTCCTACTGTCTCATGCCTCTTAAATGGAGATGGGTGACTGCAGCCCGTGGCACGGATGTATCTGCTGTTCTCCTTCAGATGTTGAGTGTTACTCCAGCACACGCACCCAGTCAAAGCAAAGTGAGTCCGTCTCCATTTATAACAACTAGACAGGCAGAGACGAGGATAAGCTGAATGGAAATGGCATTAAGAAATACATTTGCCAGCGTTAAGTAACGAAATGTCCCAAATTATTAATATAGGATATGATTTATAACTAATTTTAAGTCTTGAAATCCTGGCGTTTCAAGAAAAGTGCTGTAATTATTTTATGTTCAGGAAACCTATTAGGTTTTTCTGAAGTTGACATCTTCAACTATGTATGTTGAAGGCTGAGCAATGAATCATATGAATGTAAGATAATTTCATGTCTAATATTGAGACAGGCACCACAGTCATAACTGAAGACTCCAATTCTACAGATCTTTCTCCGGTACAGAACATAAGATGATATGAATGGCAATTAAACAATATGTAACAATTTATGCATTTTATTTTCTGGCTTGATAAAATAGGAATAATTGATTAAACTCACTAAACTCCATATTTTCCTCTCTGAGTTTAGTATTGCAAATGATTAAAAACCTTTTGGGTTGAGGTTGCGAAGATAAATAACGTAAAGCTGAATTAAGACTGACTTTAGCATTCTAGGGGTGATATAACTGAATAACTTTCCCTATTATTTGATGCCCAACTTTAAACCGAGTGGCACCCTAATGCAATTAGCATGAAGAAAATTATGAGAAAAGTCTGCTTGACTGACATCACAGATATTTTTAATTAAGCTCACAATATCCTTTGTCTAAAGGATACTTCCTCTAGAAGGTAGGCCATGGCGATGCCTGGTCCATAGTGGGGACATGGTGGAAGTGTGCTATCTGAGGTTAAGATTAAAAAGAAATCGTAACTCAGAGATATTTTCTATGCAATGTGACTGTTAAAGGTGGTTATAAGTAGCCCATCCATTAGTGTGGATAACGAAGTTTGTTTCTTGTCTTTGCCTCTGTTAGGCTTCTCTGTCCAGGTTTGTGTCTCTGTATGTTTTGTTTGTTGCTTCCTCTCTTTACTCAACACCCCTTTTGCATCAAAAAGGGTCCTTGACCATATACTCTTAAGGGCACAGATGCCCATTTACCCTTGTGAAGCAAGGCAGCTTCTGCACCCTCCAGGAGGGTCTTGGATCAACTCAGGATCTTGGATCAACTTGGATCTTGGTCCCTTCCAGGAGGACTTGGATCAACTCAGCGTTGCCCTCTTGCTGGGGGAAAAGGCTCTTCCACCACTGTCATGCTGTGGACCGATGGAAAGGCCTTGCACAGTCAATCCCAGAATCATTTAGGTTGGAAAAAGACTTTAAGTTCATCGAGTCCAATTGTAAATGCAACACTACCAAGTCCACAACTAAATCACACCCCTAAACACCACATCTACACCATCTACATATCTTTTAAATACCTCCAGGGATGGTGACTCAACCACTTCCCAGGCAGCCTGCTCCAATGCCTGACAACCCTTTTGGTGAAGAAATTTTTCATAATATCCAATCTAAATCTCCTTGGGCACAGCTTCAGGCCATTTCCTCTCATCCTATCTCTTATTGCAAAGAAATGAACATTTCCTTATTACAATTCATGTACTCTGGAAAAGCAGAGAAGTCTGCAGCTCTGTGGTTGTTGCAAATGTCAGGATTTTGCAGTCCTTTCCATCTTACGGTCATCACATTCAATCAATGTGTGCCCAGGAGGGAAACAAACTCTCTGGTACTTGTTCCTGCTGTACTTTCAATATTTGCTTATTAATATACACATCACGAATGTCTCTGTTCTGGCCAGTTTTCAGCCTAACACATATCCCAACACAAGTGAGAAGATCAAGAACAAACAACAGCAAAGCTACAGGGGACAGTCTTCTCCAAGGACTAAGCCAGGGTGCATCTGTGTGTGCTCTGCTACATGCTGTATCTTTATATGGGGCACCTCATCTTAGTTTCTCAGTGGATAACACTGCACAACACAGTATATTTTTATACCAGGGTGCTTATAATTCTGGCTTATTCCAGTGACAGAAAAGTCTAAAACTAGGGTGAAGTAAAATCTAGATGTCCCTTTGTGTTGGCCAGTGCACATGGGCTACTCCAAGCACAAGCATGAGACGAGGCACAAGACTGGCTGAGAGACAAGGTACACCAAGCAGAAGAGATTATGCAGCATGACAGAAGAAATAGGAACAGAGATAAAACTTCAGAGACAGCCCCAAAGGACCACACAGATGTACATGACACACATTGGTCCTGTACAGAAAAAGAGAGGGAAGCTGACAACAGAGGCTGGAAGAGAAACAAGACACAACAGCAACAGCCTGATAGAAAGAAGAGTCTGGTGGACGTACTCAAGAAAACAGCAAGGAAGGGGAAAAAGTAGATCAAAAGTCTTAGTTTCCCTTTGGGTTTGTTCAGCTAAGACATACAAGCAAAGATCTACAGACCTCTACCTCTGAGCTAACCATTAGACATCATCTGTAGAGCAGTCTGTACAACACACACAGATGTCCATGTCTTAAATACCAGCAGGTATGAATAACCAGTGAAAGTGGTTCCTTGCTCCGGGGGAAGCATCGGGAATCTCACAAGCCCATTATTAATACTACAGAAAGCAAAGCCTGAGGATCTAGGAAAAGTGACTCATTAGCTATCTAAACAGGATAGGAAAAGCCCATCCCTTTAATTTTAACATGAAGACTATCCTCCTGAATTAAAGGTAGGTATATTACTTTCAAAAGGATCACATACAATTTTACCTATGTATGCACGTGTATTTCAGTTGTTCCTATCAAAACAGATCCTTCAGGAAACCATTATACAACATCACTTCTTCCTCTTTTATGCTACTAGGTGGTTTAGAAGGTAAGCTGGAAAAGAAAATAAAGACTGCATGGTTCTGAGGAGGGGTCAGAGTTCTCAAAAATTAAGTGAGCTTAAACACATGCAAAAACATATTAAGTGTAATTATTTTTAAGGCAAAAGTCTAAGGAATAGTTTTATCTCCCCTGTTGCTGGCTCAAGACTTTTTCTTGCTTTGTAGCCAGATGTTTGGAAATCTGCTTCTTATTAAAAGAGAAGTTTATTCTAAATTGTCAACAAGCAGAACCAGCCTACTGAGTATTTTAAATACCATTGACAAAATGCAGACTGCTAAAAACAACAGCATGGGTAAAAGGGTTAAACCCTGCACGTGCCAAACACTTTGTTTTGATCTAGGTGACAAATGATGCCTGTGCCCTTGAGATTTTTGAACAGGAACCTGGGATAAGAGGTGTCTAAAGTCAAGCCCTACTACCAGCTCTGCCACGTATGCCACGTTATGCCACGTATACCCTTCTGAAAATTATGCAGTTTGGAGTCCTATTCTTATCCAAATTTTGGGGACCACCAGGTTCTATATTTTAGGTCTACCTAAAATACTGACTACCCTGGGTTGCCCACTCTCCCACTAATACAAATCAACATCATGTCTGAAAGTGTGTGCACCTGTACTTGGGAGCTTGCAGCTAGAAACTGTTTCCTGTTTAAGAAAAACTTCATCTTGAATATTTTCTTTGATATCATAAACCAATTAGTGCCAATATTATACCAGGATGCCTCAGGAGGTAAGAGGGGAAGAAAAGATGTGACATCCTAATGTAAAAACCAAGACAAAACAGATCTTTATAAATGAAGTTACCTTCAGGTATTTATATATTTTAAAGATAGAAATTATCATTATAATCATGAAATGACAATCTCAATTTTTCTCCTGTGTACTACTGCCTGTAGAGTATCCAGTGATACCTCAGGCTCACAATTTCAACTTCACTATACTACATCATTTATAGAAAAACATCTGGTCATGATTCAAAAAAACCAAAAATGATGAAGAATCACTGTATGCCCATGTCTTTTTAGTATGTTTTTAAAGATAAAGGCCCCTTTCTCACTTCCAATTTCAAAGATGCCATCTCCTTTCCTGCTCCCATTTTCCCCAGTCCTCAAATTTCTCCATAAGGAATGAATGAATCTATTAGCTAAATGCTATTTCAATTTAGATTTTAGAAGAGGAATTTTAAATTCTCAACTATTAATTATTTCTAGAAGTAAAATAAATAGATTTGTCTCAAATCACATAATCTTCATTTTCCTGCCAAAACTATTTTGCAGTAGTTGTTGCTGCTTTGAAACAAATGATATAAATAATGGGGACTTCTAAGTCCAGGCAACACAAAGCCAAACACTTCTTGCTGGTGTCTGCAGAACCAGAAATGGTGTAACATTTTGCGAACGGGAACAAGGCAGGAGAATTTTAGGAATGAGTCTCTTAGGCTGGAAAGCCACATCTTTACCATGCCCTGAAAGGCCTAGGTCTTGAATTACTGGTTAAAAGGGGGATGATTTACAAGCTCAGTCAATTCACTGTGCAATTCTTTTGATGAAACCACTCACGTAGCTAAAGAGAAGCTGGAAGGAAAGAGGTAGAGTGTTGGCTACAAGTCCTCAAATGAAAAAAAACATCAACCCTACAGCATCTGAGCTCTCCCTCCTCTGTCTGAAGCTCTCCTCCCCTTCTCCTGCAAAATGTCTTTAGGGAGTTACAGCTGCCAGCACTCTGCCTCTGACAACGCGCTCCCGTCTCCAAAACTCCACTTCCCAGATACCTCACCACTCCCCCGATAGCTCTGCAAACAGCCACGGCATCTGGCTCCATTGGGGATCTTCCAGTTAAAATTTACTGTAAACAATTTAACAGTTTGTGGCAATCTGGGAAACATTTGGATTGCTTCCCTAGAAAACCTAGCTGGCTCAAATCCTCGAGGTTTTTCTCTGCCTCTGCCTTCCTTAGCCTGCAGACCTAAAATGCCAGATAGAGGAACGCCTTTTTGAGGACATCCACCCCCACTTCTGCTAAAATAAACTTGGAAACAACCAGCAAGGGACTGCTGCAAAGGGCACTGAAACAAAACTGCTGGGAGAAAGGACGGCACGTGCCTAGGTGTTAATGTCTGGATACTGCCTTTGATAGCTTAAAAGGTAATCTTGCTCAGTTCAGCTACTGTTAAATAGCTTAACCCTAGGCTTGCACTAAACTGCTGAATTAGCTCACAGTGAACTGCTGAATTAACCCACCCAACCTTCTTTCCTGCAAGCAAAGAGAACCAAATTGTTTTTAACTGAACTCTGAAAACACACTTAATCCAAACAAAATCAGCATTAAGTTAAAAAGAAAAGCTGAGTAGGCTCAAGCAAACCTAGGAACCCTATGCCATAAACAACAGAGCAAGTACAGGAAGGGAAAGAAATTTGTCTTTCTCCTTAGTCCAAGCAAAAAAAGCTGTCTTGCTTACTCTCCAACTGGAAAACGTACCCATTTTTCCTGCACATTTTCCTTTCTTTCTTTTGAAAAAGAAAAGGCTTCTTTAGGGTCCACTGTGTATGTCAAAAACCTGATAGATACAGCAGTACTTCAAGTATCCACGCTGAAACTGAGTTCCTACATCTCTTGGTTAAGGAAGGCAGGAAAGTTGCAAAAAAAAAAAAAAAAAAAAGCAACGTAACACAGCAAACCAAAAAGCAGATTAAAAGATGTATCAGTTAAAGCAGAAAACAGGTGTCTTTTTATAAAAAGTTTGATCATCATTCTTTCAGTCAACTGTATTTCCTTTGCCAATTGTACCACACTGCTGGTCTGCTGTATTTGTTCAAACAGTTTGATTACATTTTACCTCCTCCTGCTTTGCAAAGCAAGTGCTTCCCCAGCTCCCTCTCCCGACCCATTACATACCTGCCCACCTCCGCTTGAAAATCACTGCTACATCTCCCAGCTGTTAATCGAATGGGGACTGTGCTCCCACAAGCAGAGGAGGGGACATGCAGCTGGGGCAAAACCAGAGGCAGAAACCAGCCGTGCGGAGGGAGCCTGGTGAGCAGGAATAGGGGTGGGAGCTGCCAGGCTGCTCTGCGGCTGGGAGGTGATGGCAACAGGGAGAGAAGAGCCACCACAGGGCCACCCACCGTAGACCTCTGCTCCTGCTCATCAGGATGTGCCAAGGATGGTTTTACACCAGCCCTGCATCGTTCAGCCTGGCTCCAGTCACCTTCCTCAAAGTCTGGTCTTTGAAATCCTGCTGCAGCGGGCAAACGTGAGTGTTATTTTCTTAGAAAGCCTTACTTGTCTTCTGTGAATCATCTTTGGGGACTATGGTGCTCCTCACAGCCACAGGTGTAACACTGTTAGCCCCCAGTCAGAGCTCTCTCACTAAGCATTCTGAAAATACCTTCAGGATCTGGAGGCTGTGGCTCAAGGCTCAGCTTCGAGCTCTGCTACAACTTTAAACCAACAATTCCCAAAGTTAGTTCAAAATAGTTTTCTTTTAAAAACACACTGACGACCACAAGGTACAACAAGGACATGGCTAGGTTTTGAGGTAACTAAGCCCAGAAAGCATAAGATTTTGTTTTGCATTTTAAAAATATAATTTAAAAACTAACATTGTCTTTGTTTTGGAGAAAAAACCAACAATGTAAGCTTGGTAGCTCAGAACATTATCTTTTGAATGCTCCCTAGAGAGCTTATTTGTTAAGAAATAAACTTAGCTCCATGTACTTCTGAGCTCTGCTAGATTAGTGTTCTCCTCTTAATTAGAGATTTTCAGAAGAGTGCCTGTTATTTGTGAACACAAAGAAACTCACCCAGACTTCGTGAAGCCATACCTATTCTGTTATTAAATAAAAACCCCCAAAGATTTGATTATAGATTTGTCTGGCATGACAAATTCCCAAACCAGTAAATGGCTGAAGCACAAGCGTTGTCTAGCTCCCCTAATAGGAAGCTGGATAATTGGGTTTGTCTGTAAGATCTGTGTGAAAGCAGACTCCATGCATGTGTAATTCGGCTGAGTACGTCCTCCACAGGAAAAAAATAAGTCTTGAAAGAAACTTCAGGACCATTTTATTTTAAAGCTTGTTCTGCATAGTTCTTCTTAATTACACCTATGGCTACAATTTAAAAAAAAAAAAAAAGAATATATATATACAAGAAGAAATGCTCCACACAAGTTTCATTGGTCTGTCACAAACCTGCATGGAACTGAATTTGTTAGTAATCCAAACATGAACTATAATAAACTGTGAAACTATTAATAGTGGCAAATGAGTGCAGTTTTCCAAACACTTTTACAATTTTTAATTCAGTGTGTGTATACATATCAAATGGCAGTGTAAAATGGCCTATCTTAGTGTACTGGGTCTGGCTGGGATGGGGTTAACTTTCCTCATAGCAGCCCATACAGTGGCCAGGAGGGTGTTGGTGTTGGCTGCTGCTGAGCAGGACCCTCACAGCACCAAGGCTGGTTGTTTCTCCAACACCCCCAAAGGCTGGTAGGCTGAGGGTGGGCAAGAGGTTGGGAGAGGACACGGCCAGGACAGCTGACCCCAAATGACAAAGGGATATCCCATGCCATACAACATTGTGCTCAGCAATAAAAGCTAAGAGAAAGGAGAAGAGCATTTATTATTAAGGTGTTTGTCTTCTGAAGCAGCCGCGACGCGTACCGGGGCCCTGCCTTTGTGTCCAACCACAAAGTGGCTGGACATTGCCTGCTGACGGGAAGTATGGAATAAATCTCCTTTGTTTTTTCTTTGCTTCTGCACACAACCTTTGCTTTCTTTCATTAAACTGCCTTTATCTCGAACCATGAGTTTTTCTATCTTATTTTCTCTCCCTGTCCTGCTGGGGAGGGCAAGCGAGAAAGCAGCTGGGTGGGCTTCTGGCAGCCAGACAGCCAAGGTCAACCCATCACACTTAGAAACGCTAATAAATTTGTAACTTTATAAAAAGTTGCAATGGGATCAGAGATTTTGAGAGGTGTAAATTTTTTAAATAAAACATTTAATGCCCATGTGAGAAGTACTCTGTACTAAACAATACACGTTATGTGTGAACGATGTCAACTGCTGGGTATCTGTCCTCTCTTCAGTGCCCAGCATGGTATATTTTTAGAAAAAAAGCCAGTATATCACATATACTTACTACTTTACAAAAAGGCAGTTTTTATTTTTCCCCAATCATATATCTCCTATTAAATTCCTTTCTTTTCACACAATACTATCACCTTGAAGAACGTGTATTAATTCTTGTGTATTAATTACTGGCTTTGTAGAAAAATAAAGTTATAAGCAACTCTAGGGGAACTAGGAAACAAACCGTCTTTTGTGAAAGTCATGACATTTGACAGCTTTGGAGCTGGTGGACAGTGTTTAAAATGTGTGGGAAAATGTGTGTCTTTTAAATTCTAGCCCTCAGTCCAGAGGAGCTGAGGACACTCTAGAGAAATGAACTGGGAATCAGAATCACTTAAAAGAAAGAAACAGCTGTAGCAAATACCTAATTCTCAAAATGCAGAGAACAGTCAAGCAACTAGTCAGAAAGGTAAAAAGCCTAATACGCTTCTTCCAAATGGATGGTTTTGTATCACGTTGTTTCTGCAATATTTTTCATATCACTTGGCTCTACTCCACCACACCCTCTGATTTTATTAACTCCACAAGATTTTGGAGGATTCCCACATTCTTTAGTGCAGAGCAAAATGGAATATAAATAATCTATCACTTTCCCATCTTTATTGCTTGCAAAATTTGTATCTAGAGCACACAAACATTTTGTGTTTGTGGTAAGTGGGGAGAAGAAAGCTGTCTCTGCTAGCATGTTTCTTCAGCTATACAGAGCCTCCAGAGTTCTGTGGCAACTCATCATTTCAGCCTAAATAGTTCCTGCTTTAGAGGTTACAGGATCTGTCTGAGCTGGAGAAAACAGATACTACACACTGTATTCTTTTCTGCATTTGGCTGAGCAGAAACAGAACATAAACAGCTTTTCTGGCCTTGATAAATTTGGAAAATCCTCCACTCTCAAGAAAAGAGGAAACTTCTTTTTCACAATGGGAAAAATGCCAGCTTATGCAAAACGCCGGTCTAATTAATTTGAAGTTCCTCTCCACAAATTAAGAAAATAATTTGCCATCATTTCTTCTCGAGTGCAAATTCTATTAATGGCTGCATGAAAACTAGGTTTGCAATACGGACCAGCAGTGCACAGCTTTAAATGAAGAAATAATGAAAAAGAATAATATACAAAAATACCAAATTACAAAGACTGTAGTTGTGGATATCAACAAAAGGCCTTTACAATAGGTGTTCTGGTATGTGACACCCAGGGCTAAACACATGAAATAAACACCTTACTGCAATGAAAATACAAACAACCTGTAATGGGACTTCTCTCTTTGCATATGTTCCATGACAGACGGTACCAGAGTGGTATTTGCTGCAAACCAGATTAAATCAGTTTTAGAAACTGAATTCCATCGATGAACAGATTGCACCATCTGCTTCTACTAATATACATTAGAGAATGCGTATTTTCGATAGCTGCATATTTACTCTGTAGACAGAAGACTACGAGACAAAAAGGTATAGCTTAGCCACAGAACAACTGAAAAGCATCATCATTTGTGGATGTCAAGGGTGTGAAAAAAAAAAATAAAAGAAAGCAGTTAGGTTATTTGAACACTGTGCAAGGAAGTAATGAAACTAAATTAGGCAAAAGAAAATTTAAGCAGCACACTGGGACGCTAACAGTCGTTGCCGCGATGAGAGACATACAAATGCAAAAAGCACAGACGTAATAAAGTTTCTTACTAATAAGATGTAGAAAAAAAATAAAGAGAAATAATCTTCCAACCAACACATAAGTAGAGCTGGCTAGAAATCTGAATTTTTATTATACATTTCTTCTGTTTTCAAGGAAAAAACCCCACCTTGAATCAGGAGGTAAGCCAACATTTAAAGTTTTCATGGAACAGAAATCCTTCAAAATTTTGTTTTGGAAACCCAAACATGATGTTCCCAAAACAAAATATGCTTTCCCAGTGTTCTCAGCAGCTGCTGCCTGAAATTAATGCAATTCCTGTCATTTCACAACTGCTATTTCCATTCCGTGGCTTGCTGTGGTGACAAAACTGACAAAAACCATCTCAGACTCCGGCGCAGGGGCTGTCAGAGCACCCGCCGTGCCTTGTCCCTGCCACTCCAGCCGCCTGGGCTGCCCGGGAATGCCAGAGCCCAGCACTCCCAGGGCAGTCGGCTCCCCACGCCACCCACCATGGGGGCAGCCGGCCAGGGGACATCTCGTACACAAGACTCCTTCTTACAAGCAACTGAAAAGTCAGGCTCTCACATTGGTTAGATGCTCACCTGATATGCCGGCATCGCAAAAACGAACCTGAGCTAAGTGCTTGAGAAGCCAGGGTGAGATTTCAGCTTTGTTATTTTACACATCCTCAGTAGCAAAGATTATTTAAGTAGGGAAGTGATTGTGCCTCTCTATTGGGCACTGGTGAGGCCTCACCTCGAGTGCGGTGTTCACTTCTGGGCGCCTCACTACAGGAAGGACACTGAAGTGCTGGAGAGTGTCCAGAGAAGAGCCACCAAGCTGGTGAGGGGTCTAGAGAACAAGTCATATGAGGAGAGGCTGAGGGAACTGGGCATCTTTAGCTCGGAGAAGAGGAGGCTGAGGGGAGACCTCATTGCCCTCTACAACTACCTGAAAGGAGGTTGTAGAGAGGTGGGTGTTGGCCTCTTCTCCCAAGGGAATAATGACAGGACCAGAGGAAATGGTCTGAAGTTGCAGCAGGGGAGGTTTAGATTAGATATTAGGAAGAATAACTCTACTGAGAGAGTGGTCAGGCACTGGAACGGCCTGCCCTGGGAGGGGGTGGGGTCATCATCCCTGGAGGTATTTAAGAAACATGTAGACATGGCACTTGGGGGCATGCTCTAGTGCCTAAGATTGTTGGTTTGTCTCTGTGGTTTGATTGTGTGGGTTTCTTTTTTTGTGTGGTTGGACTCGATGATCTCAAAGGTCCCTTCCAACCATGAGGATTCTGTGATTCTCTGATTAGGTCCAGGCCAGCAAGATACTGTAATTAATGAAAAAGTATTTAATTTAAAATAGCAGTCTTCTCTTCTTTGAAAGGACGGTAAAAGAAACAAGAATGATTGGGGCACTATTATGTCCCAGTATAAATTCATAGAGATATGGAAGATGATACGTTGTAAGAGACAACAAAGAGCAGGACTCCTCAGGGTTGGAAAACAGAAAAATAAGAGATGAAGATATGACTGTGATCTACAGAATTATACAGTCCAAGAAAACAGTAAATAGGGAACAACTGCATGGTTTGAGAATACCAGAACCAGCATTGAATCTGTAACACAGGGAAATTCAAAATAAACACAAGAAAGCAGTTCTTGACACAACTTGTAAATAAATTATGGAACTTCTTGCTGCAGAAGATTACAGATGGTAAAAGTGTATATGGGTTCAAAATGATAAATTCCCAAAAGATAACTCTATTGATGGCTGTTAAACATGGGAACAAGCCTTGACATACGAGCTGCTGGAGACTTAAAGACTGTGCTGAGAAAGTATCAGCAGTTGCTTGCCCTGTCCTAATAGTCTTCTCTAAGCCACGCATTACTGGTGACTCTTTGTGACATTTGCTGAGACAGGTTTTGCTCAGACCCGGCAGAGACAATCTTAAATTCATGCATAAAACGTGTTACAGAACATGTTATGTGTATCCTAGGACAAGCATAACGTGCTGGATTTAGCAGGAAAACTGAAAAGAGACTCTGCGCTCCCCCTTTCCTTTGAGCACTTCAAGGCATGAGGTATGTCCTCCACCACGTATCAAAAGGGAGTAGACACAGAATCTCTCCTTCCTAACTACAGCATAGTTATAAGCAGGTCCGTAAGAAATAGATGAAGATTTGAATGAGCTAAGAGCTCGCTCCAGCTCAATAAAACTGACAAACCAGAAAGAGAAAACATCAGACACTGTTGTGATTTCTTCTCACTCACTTGAAATGACAATCCTGAGAAATGTTAATTACAGGGTCAGTAATCAAATGTCATAAACAGCTACAGTAGATGAGAAAAAAAATAATTTAATGTCATTCCAAATGTGCGGTAGATTTAATTAGCTTCTGTTCAAAGGTACCTTTTAACAGAAGGATGAGATCCAATACAAAGACACAAAGGCATATATTGTTGCAATCTTATTGTTGAAAGTAAGTCTAAGAGAGAGAAGAAAATTTGAAAGGAAAACTTTCTGAGTCACGTAAGTATTATTTCAAAAGCAAGGCTTTTGACTTCAGAGTCTTGGAGGGGAGAAGCATCTCATGTAACCCATATAGACAAAGGAAAATAAGATAAACCTGGTGTTTTTGCCTGAAACTGGGAAGTGACCATTGCCACAGAATTTCTGGAGGGCCATGCAGAAGAACACCATCAGTTCACTAACCAAATTTGGACTGGTCAGCTTCTTCATTCATTTCCCCGCTCAAAAACACAGCACAGAAACAACCATCTAAAATGCAACACCTTTCATGACCCCTGGATACAGGTATATTATACATGGCCACCAGGCCATGTCCCAAGCACCAAATAAACACAGAGGTACCACTTTGGAATAATGTACAAGCTAAATACTTAAGCCCAAAACAGGCAGAAAAGGAAAACACTGAAACATCTATTCTTGCTGGCCAATGAAACTGCAGAGAAATGAAATTACTTGTTCAAGATGGACACAATTTTAGGAAAAATTTTTACACTGAAAGGGTTATCAAGCACTGGAATGGGCAGCCCAAGGAAGTGGTTGAGGCACCATCCCTGGAGGTATTTAAAAGACGGGTAGACATAGAGCTTAGAGACATGGTTTGGTGATGGTTTTTATCAGAGTTAGGTTGATGGTTGGACTAGATGATCTTAAAGGTCCCTTCCAACCTACACAATTCTATAATTCTATGATTCTATTCATGACAAAGCTGGGTATTTACACCCATGATTGAAAAGAACTAAAAGAACCAAAATTAAGTGAAAAAAAAAAAAAAGTTTGGGACTTACTACACTTAGGTAGGATAAAATAACATAGTCATGACCTGATGAGGTCAGTCTTAAGCAGAAAACCTTATGCATCTGTACATACATTTAGATAGGCCCATCTCCTTAAGCTAGAGAAAAGGAAGAATGAAAACATAGACAGAAACACATTACAGAAATTTGGGAGGTTTTTTGGAAGAGTTCTTTAAATAACTGAGAAGCCACAATTACATAAATAAAAGAGGGTTTCTTCAAAAAGCAGTGAAGGCACAATTCAGAGGAAAAAAGATAACGAACAAATAGAAAAGGCCAACAGACGGCCATTGTAAGATAATAATTTTCTGTACTTCACATAGGAGATTAGGGACATCAGACAGAATTTGGTTCATATACTAGGGGTCCTTAGGAGAAACACATCCATTTGCAGGTGGAGATAGGGAAGCTGCTATTGCACTTTAATCTCCATCCAGAAGTCCAAACAGGGCATCCTCGAGGCTATTTCAATAAGGAACAGAAACTATTGATGGAGTCAAGTATTTCTTTCCTTGTAATCTTGTTTACTTAAAAAAAAATAAATGTCTACAGCTTCACTTTCCTTGGAGATGGGCTACTAGCTGCTTGTTTTGAGTCATTTACTTTGACAGAGCTGTTTCCAAAAGGCTACTATCTACTGCAGCCAGAAGCTATGTCTGAACAAGATGATTCTCTTGTCAGCTGGCTTTTATATAGCTAAATCCTCTAAACCTGACTTTCTTTTCCTTCTTTATCAATATTGCAATGAACTGGAAGTACTTCTGCATCTTGCCAAACCTTCAACATTTTTTTTTTCCTTTAACTTAAGAAACATTCTGAACAGAACCAAGGCAATACATTATGTTTTTAAGCTAGGTAAATGCCTCTATTTTGAATGAAAACTACTGATTTATCTTAATAGAAGGCAAAAAGGAAGCGTGGGCTAATTACTTTGTTCCTGAGAGCTCAGAGCAGATGACCCTTTTTAGTCTCAATTCCTTTCACAGGGGACTTTCCATTCACTCTCAAAACTGAAGACAAAGCCAGGTTCAATTTATTTTATTCAGACAGTAACCGAGTCCAGGGAACTTGCTTGTGTTCATAGTGATTAATGAAGAGAAGAGATGCAACTGTCAAGCCAGTGTGAGAAGCCAGGTTACTCAAAGAGCACTCGGGTGACAAAGCAAGGTTTAATCATTCTGAAGGCAGTTCTACAGAGTGGGTGGCCTCCACCTTGCATTTTGTTTCAGGAAAAAAAACCACCACTGTTATAGCAGTATCTTTCTTTGCTTACATAGTAAAGACAGACCAGAGAAGAAAAAAAATTTAAAAAAGCAAACCAAGTATTATATGACCACAAAACACAGCTAAGACAGGATTCTGCACCACCATTAAAGGGCTGGATTTAATACCTGCTGCACCTGATGCAAATCTTTCTCCTTGATTTGATAGGATTTCAGGATCGGGCCCTAAAAGCTCCTAATAACCACTTGGTTGGTTGGAATCCAACACGTTGTTTCATTTTTGCCTTTTGAATTTTGTCAAATAAATGTCTTGTACATCAGTCACTTTTATATAGACACGCAAATACATTAAAAGGCACATAATAAACATCAAAGCTGGCGGTGTAATGATATGTTTTCCGTGCTTCCAAAGAAGGCACAGGTCTTTCTGAACATGCGCTTGCTTTCTGGCAAGTTTTGGACATCTCTACCAAAATCTCAGACTTGAACTCTATGTTTATTCTTTTATTAAAATAATGGTATATGTGACATCTGGGCAAATAGGGTTATAAATCCTCTTCATCTCCTCCGGATGATACATAGGACACTTGCGCTTCACTCATTAGTTTCTGAAATTGATCTGCCCATAATCTATGTAACTCCAAATTACTTCATGCATAATTAGGTACTTCCTGATTTTCATTACTCATGTTTATCTCTGTAATATTTACACAGCACCAATCATACAGCTGCCCATGTACAGATTGGAACACATCACTAATTACATACGTTTAATTTGGTTGTATTCCTCTACAAGAGAGGATATTGTTTTCAAGGGCCTTGTTCCAACCTCATCACCCAGATGTTCGGGGACCAAGATGTCCCTGAGGTGTATAAACCCATTTGAATTTACTGACCCTTTCAGAGAAGTAAAACCACAAGTAAAATATGTATGCCATTTTATTTCCTAACTTGTGTATCTGTAGATAAAACGTACCGGCTTGGATTCACCAAAGCTGGTAACACTTTACTTGTGATTCATTACATAACTGTTTGACAATATTTTTTTAAACTTTTATTGAAAGAAATGCTTATTTTATCTGTTTGAAATCTTTGTTGGAAAATAACAGCAATAGATCAGTTAATGATTTATTTGCCTCTCTCATCAATTTAGATGAACTGCTGCGCCCTGTTTATGCCAAGCAGCTGCTTTTCAAGCAGCTTTCACCAACCTTCCTTTCCTTCATACAGCAGAAGTCCCAGTATATACACAGAAGATAAAAATACAATCCTATTTATTTCCCCAAAACTTTATCCTATCCTCCATTTTGCCAGTTTCTAGACTTCCACAAATGATATGCATAGGAAATTAAAGCATGTGAGACCTCCCTTTCAGTTGCACTATGCACATTTATAGAAGGGAAATAGAGTGCATATATAAATATAAATATAGAAGTTTTATAAATATAAAACTTCTTCATAGAATATAAGAATCTATAAATCAATTAAACCAAATAATTACCATATTCCAATATATGTTCTGACAAATTTGATTACACAGGCGCAGGTTATGCAGCAACTAATAATCTTAATTGAATACACAAAACCACAGCTCATTTACCACAAGCACTGGTTCTTAGGCATGCTCAGGAACAAAAATCAGCATATGCACACTACAGCGAACTTCTATCATCTACTAGCCTAGCATGTCCCTTAAAAACAGCTTAATGAAATAAAAAAAAAATAAAAATCTTAATGCTATATAATAAACATCCTCGGCAGAGTACAAGCTAATATCCAAGTAAGATTCAAAGTGACTTCTTTAAAAAAATAGCAAAAGGATGCAATAATTGATAATTCTTTCTGTGTCATAGCAAGCAACTCTAAGAATTCAGGATAAAGAAGGGGGGAAATATCTGTGTACGACTGTAATAAAACAGCTCAAATGTGGAAGAACTATTTGCTAGCTTTGCCCTTGCTAAGGTATCACAAACTGGTACAATTTGTGGGAAGCATTTTTCCCCACAGAGTGGATACTACATTGGATATTTGTCTCTTAATACAAAAAAAAAGTGCTAAAAAGAGTTTAAAAATAGAAATGGTTTTAATAATGTACTCAGATCGGGTGATTTAGGTGTCAATTTATAAAACCTACACCATTACTCCCACTCCATTATGCGGCAGCATAACTGCTGTAGGTGTTTCTCTCCAAGTTACCCTGAGTATCTCTCCTGGTCGGTATTGCAGTAATAAAGCATATTTCATATTACTTTACATTTGTAGTAGAAAGACAGGGGAAAAGAGTTGAGGTGCACACAGTTAGAAATTAAAACAGACGCTTTAACTCTGCTAAAATTTAATAGGAAATATTTGTATGATTCAGCTTCACAGCATGCATGAATATAAACCCTCCAAGGATTTAATTAGCTCTATTTTATCATAAATTGCATTCCCATAGACAGATGCTGCTCCTGCATCATGCTGATAATAACAAAGACCAACTGACACTTAAGAGAACATCTGAAATGTGTTTTTCTTGAAGACATTAGGTACAGTATGAGAATCACTAAATAGTGCTGAATAAAAGTACTGATGGTTTTCTCAGTTGGATTACCAATACCCACTTGAAGGGCAGTTCATTCTACACAGTATAACCAAATTAACCTAGTTATACATTTTGTTAGTCTCCATAACATATCTTTTGCTTCTGATACCAAAAGGACTGCATGAAAACTCTCAGTTTGCTGTGTCCATAGTTGTGCTTTGTTAGAGCCTACAAAAACACACATTTTGAAAAATCATGATTTTGATCAATTAACCTCTTGTCAGCTAAAGGTCATTTCTGCAGTATAGCTGTTTCCTAGTGCTCTAAGCATTTTCATCACAGCTTCAGACTTTTAGGATGGAGTATTTATTCCCTGCATTTTCTTTCTGAGAAAGTCCTTGAAAAGTAGGAACTCTTTGTAGAGTCCCATTTCAACATGTGCCACTGACTGCAAAGTAGTTAAACGATCTTGATTTTTCTAAGTAGTTCCCAAAGGTGGGAAGAGAAACCAATGCTTTAGTTGAATCATAGAATCGTTTAGGTTGGAAGGGACCTTTAAGATCAACCATCAACCTAACACTGACAAAACCCATTACTAAACCATATAAAGCGATTATTTGAAATAGAATTTGAAAATTATGTGGGTTTTTTTTTTTTTTCATTTTGAAAACTATTATATAAATCCAGACCTAACATATATTTCTCTCTCAGATATTATCATGTAACATCTCCAGGTAAGCATCCACATATCAGTGTTGATTTCCATGTAGTCGGCTATTTTTATCACACATTTTTATACTCCCGCCTACACTCACATACACTGAAATTTCTCTTTCAAGATGACTTCTCAATTCAAAACATCTTCCAGAAAGCTGGGATTTTCTTCCCTCTTTTTTTTCACATAAAGAAATCTGGCCATGGATATTTTTATGCTCTCGTTTCTCCTGTCTGTTTTCCAGTTAGAAAAAAATAGAGTGAACTATGATACAGATAATGTTCACCCTTGTAAGAGGTTTTGAACATAGGGCTTTCTTTAATCTCAGAAACAGCTATAGTTAACACTGTTGGAGAGCTGGGATCCTTTCTTTTCCTTCTTTCAGGTATGACACAGGAACTTTTAAAAATAAGCTTAGCAGCCACACTGTGTGTCTCATTGCTTCTAGTCCCAACTAAACGTAGGTTTTGGTGGTTGTTTTTTTTCCCATCAAAACGATTTTGCAAGTGATTTTTTTCACTTCCCTCTGCTTTTAAAACCAAAGTGGTTGCATTGTGATGGTCTAGGGATTAACAAGAGCCTGGGTTCATGAGAAGTTAAGGACTCCCGTTAGCCTATTTTTTTTTACATTTAGATTCTTCATCTTAAAGCTGTTGTCACTCTCCAAACTTATTTTGACCTGAGTTAACATGGTTCAACCAATTCTGCAGAAGGACAGAAGCCCACGTGTCTCCACCGCCTGCAGACTGGAATCACGAAACCAGAGCCTTATGTTACTCACAGACATGAACCCTGTAAAATCCCAAACTTCCCTATGCCTGTTAATGGGAGCGCTGCACAAAGCCTCAGAATTGAATACAGTCCAAGAGCAGAAGGAGCAGAGGAAAGCTCTTTGGTGAGCTGTTTCTTTTCCTAATTCATTACTATTTCTTCTTTATCTTCCTCCTTGGCAAGGTCTCAGTCAGCACTCAAGCACATACACACAATCTGAGGGAACAGCAGGACAGTAATTCAAATTTGTATTACAAGTGGCAGGGTACAGTTCCTCCTGATTCTGCCACTAGCATTAAAAAAAGAGGCTGGCCAGATATTCCTGCAAAAATACTGAAGTATTCAAAGACCGAATGTAGATATTTCATTGCCATTAACTTCGGTTAGGACCCAGGCTGTTCACACTTAGAAGCATGGAATTGTCTAGGTTGTAAGGGACCTTTAAGATCATTTAGTCCAACCATGACTACCACTTCCCTCAGTTACTGTTTCGGCGTGTCCAAGACCTGTGAGTTAGTGCTGTACCTGGTAATTTCTGGCAGGTCGTTTTGGACTTGCAGCAGAACAAATTCTGTGAAACATCTGCCAGGATAGTTGGCCTAATACAATAAAGTTGGAAGTTTGCTATCTCTGGCATTAGTTATTTGTAAAATCAAATGTAAATTGTCAATAGAACACATTGTATGAGTTGAGCACAGAATTAAATTGCTCTATATTTTAAAACTGCTGACGAAGATGACCCCTGGACAAACTCACTTGCAATTTAATCCAAGCCGTTTCTGGCCACCCTAAACTCTTATCAGCAGATCTTCAGCAGAGCTTGACAACACTAGGAACATCCAGCACATGGAAAGCCTGAGATAACCGTGCTGGATGCTCTCATCCAGCATCATCAGCAGAAGCAAAAGTGGGGGATGGAAAAAGAGACACACTGAGACCGAGAAGTGAAAAAAATCAGTCTCTCCTCCAAACCATCCCAACTTCAGTAAATCTCCCACCGCAGGTTTCACTACTGCCTTCCTCCACCTTGTAAGTGTTAAGTCCTGGTCTGTGCACACAGTGGTTCCTAAATTGTTCCAAGATGGTCCAACTAGAAATGGCTTTAGATAAATACATTACAACACCTTAGTAATGACAGTGGATCCCAAAGTTAAAAAAAATGAAAGAATTTTGATAGGGCAGGTGACATATATCAGTATATACTGATACGATATACATGGATATCAATAGGATATTAATTCAGAATCACTTTTAGTGCAGAACATTGTCAGCATTTAGGTGTGTCACAAAGTTGGGTGAAGATGATTTTTAGTTGTTATTTCTGTTTAGTGGCTTTGTTATATTACTAACACTCTATTGGAAACTTTAATTTCAACTACCAGCATATAATCTCTCTCAGTTTCACTTTATGCTACACCTCAGTTCCAAACTCGTGGCTTGCAGGCACCTGAAACATGAGGAGCTGACAACTCCCAGGTGCCACACCATGCATTTTAACTTTATATTTGGACATTTCAGGCTTTTTGTGAAGCACTGGGAAAGCATGGCGCAGTCACCTGGAACAGTTCCCTTCAAGGCAGAACAGCTCCTGTGCAATACGGCATTTCTGCCTTCACTGCATGGGCAGGAGACATTTCCTTGCCTTAGGCTTGAAACTGATAGTCCAGACTCATATCCACGTATTACTTTCATAGAATCACAGAATGACTTGGGTTGGAAGCAACCTTAAAAGATCATCGAGTTCCAACCCCCCTGCCATGGGCAGGGACACCTCCCACTACAGCAGGTTGCCCAAAGCTCCATCCAGCCTGGCCTTGAACACTTCCAGGGATGGGGCATCCACAACTTCTCTGGGCAACGTGTTCCAGTGTCTCACCACCCTCACAGGAAAGAATTTCTTCCTAATATCTAATCTAAATCTCCCCTCTTTTGGTTTAAAACTGCTACCCCTTGTCCTGTCACCACAGGCCTTCATATAAAGTCTCTCTCTCTTTCTTATAAGCCCCCTTTAAGTACTGGAAGGGGCTGTAAGGTCTCTCTGGAGGCTGGTCTTCTCCAGGCTGAACAAGCCCAACTCTCTCAGCCTGTCTTCACAGCAGAGGTACTCCAGCCCTCTGATTGTCTTCATTGCCCTCCGCTGAACCTGTTCCAACAGGTCCACGTCTTTCCTGGGCTGAGGGCTCCAGAGCTGGCACACAGTACTCCAGGTGGGGTCTCACCAGAGCAGAGCAAAGGGGAGATTCGCCTCCCTTGACCTGCTGGCCACGCTGCTTTTGATGCAGCCCAGGATATGGTTGGCTTTGGGGGTCTGCGAGCACACATTGTTGGTTATGTCCAGCTTTTCATCCACCAGTACCCCCAAGTCCTTCTCCGCAGGGCTGCTCTCAATCCCTTCATCCCCCAGCCTGTATTGATGCTGGTGATTACCTTGACCCAGGTGCAGGATCTTGCATGCTATTATGTATATATATATATATATATGCATGCTATAAAAGACAACCATATGATACAAGAGCTCTAAACCTTAACTATGACAGGCAGTTATCAGAAAACTGCTCAGTTCCAGCTTTCTACCACGGGCAGCAGGAAGGGAAAGAACTAAGCAATTCTGAGGCCGTAACACCCATGCTTTCCTGTTGGGGTACATCACAGCATTCAAGGTATTCAGGCTGCCCAGGGAGGTTGTGGAGTCCCCTTCTCTGGAGATTTTCAAGACCCGCCTGGATGCAGTCCTGAGTAACATGCTCTGACAAGCTCTGGGTGGTCCTGCTTTAGCAGGGGAGTTGGACTAGATGATCTCTGTGGTCCCTTCCAACTCTAAAAATTCAGTGAAATTCAGTGAAAGGTACAAGGTTAGAAAAACCTTCTCATGCCAACTTCAGATATGGGTAACACATATCAGCCCTGCAATGGTTTCACCTAGACACTGTACTATACAACAAAAATACTTATGGCGGATGTATAATACTCTACCAGTGCAGATGCATTTGTGTTGGGTCCTGGCTTGGCGTGTAGTGCAAAATTTTCAGTGAAGCACTGCAGATACCGAACTGACAATGATTAAATCCCAGCCAAAACCAATAACTGCAAACAAAGGCGGCAACAGCTTAGCAGAAGCATCAGCATGGATCATAAAGAGAAACCCCAGGGATTGCATGATAATTGTCTACAAAGTTCACTTAAGAAATGTGTTTCATTGAAAAGCACAAAGCAACTTGCAAATTTAAAACTGAATGCAGACTCAAAAGGAAGGAATACTTTCAAGATTTGCACATCACTAGCACTGACATTTAAGTCACATTCTGTTGATAAAAACCCCATTTCAAAGAGAAACCATCTTGTTCTCTCACAATCGTGTTGGTCTTGCAACGGTAACAGAATTAAAATAGCAGCATATATTTCTCTTAAGGCCATAAGCAGATGTGTCTGTATTTAAATGCAGGCATGAAAAATATAAAGAATTTTAAAACCATAGTTTCCACGGAATTGTTAAATTTCTGTATGCACATGAATGTATGTGAGAAGTGTTTTAGGCAGTGTCCTTTGTATTCATTTCTGCTTCTTTCAAGCTGTGGAAAGTAACTCTGTAGAAGAGCTTTTGTGAAAAATATTGCTGAAAATTATTTGCACTTGATTTGAAATGTAAATAAAACCCCCAGGGTTTTAAAGTTTCCTCGCTGTATTTGCAACTCAAGTATAATTTGTTGGTCTCTGACACTGGCAATCTCATTTTCTCTATCCAGATAAGTCAAGGGAGGAAAAAGTGAGTTTAAGTATTCTAGATGACTGAAATTCAAAGGATTTTACATAATATCTCTCAAAAAAAGTAACTTACTATTCTTTCTCATTTTATGGTGTTCATTTGAATTCAACTCCCAAGCCATTTTAAAAATGTCCCAGACACATGCATTAGCAGGTGGCTGCACAATATACTCTCTTTTGGAAAATATTTCAGCATCATGTCTGAGTACTAGCTGATGGTTGCAGTGCTTCAGTGTCTTGTGTGAATATCTGAGGTATTTAGAGAATGAAAGATTCACCCATAAAATGTAACTCTGTGATTAATTTCTAAAATTGGGATCTTTTCCACTGAGAGAGGAGCATGGGAGATACCTCTGTCTGCTTCTCCCATGGTGTAGCTGGCCCCGTGGCACTCTAGGAGCTAAGCTCCTGCTGGAATTTTTCCATGTCTTGAGGAATTAAACCCCCCATTGATCACAGAGAACCCCAGTCTGAGAAGCACTGAAGCCCTAGAGACAGACACTCCCTCAAAAAAAGAATCAGAAACAGAGGATGGATGGTTTGTCAACTAAGAACTTGTTTGAAATTAGTGACATCCCAAGTAACAAGTGCTATTTGGATGGCCCTTCAGGCCGTTATTTTAGTGTCTTCTTGCAGTGTTAAGAATTTCAAGAATATTTTAATAAGCCAGGTTATGGATACGTCACCAACAGAGCTTGCTACCTGGCAATTCTAATCTTCGATTTTGCAGAAGGATAACTTCTAGTACTCAGTGATATCATACAATTTTTGGAGCTCCTTGGCAGCAGAGTAACTGTTGGACGATACTAGTCGACTGATCTCTCACAAATTGCAAATACCACCAGTAGCATGTGAACAAAGTTGCTTAAAAATAGAAGATGTGCTGTGGTGCTGACATTCTACATATCGTGTAAATTTGAGCTCGTCAGCCGGGTAGTTGCCAAAGCAGTTTTGCAGAACCCAGAACACCGGCAGTACTCAGCATGACTACAGCATCTGGCACGGTGGCTAGGAAGAGATCCGTGAGCTTCAGTGAGCTCTGCTCTGCAGCAGAGAAAGAGAAGATTTACATCCAGACTCTGACACCAATGAAGAAATGGCTTTTGCATACCAGCTAGCAATCCCACCTTCCTTGACAGGATCAAGCATGATGGTAAACAAAAAGAACAGAGGGTGAGTAAGCCTAGTAAACACAGGATAAGGATCTTGAAAGGATGAAAGACCTGGGTCTGTTCAGCCTGGAGAAGACTGAGAGGGGATCTCATCAATGGTTATAAATATCTAAAGGGTGGGTATCAAGAGGATGGGGCCAGATTCTTCTCAGAGATGCTCAGAGACAGGACGAGGGGCAACAGGCACAAACTGGAACACAGGAAATTCCACCTCAAAAAAATGAGGTGAGGAAAAACTTCTTTACTTTGAGGGTGACAAAGCACTGGAAACGGTTGCCCAGAGAGGTTGGGGAGTCTCATTCTCTGGAGATATTCAAAACCTGCTGAGATGCATTCCTCTCCAACCTGCTCTAGGTAAATCTGCTTTGGCAGGGGGGCTGGACTAGATCACCTCTGACGCTCCCTTCCAACCCTGACCATTCTGTGGTAAGTCACGACAGTTAAAACTTAGCTGTCTTTCAGTGATTTTAATCAATTATAGTGCAACTTTCATACTACAGATGGAAAATAAGATGAAAAGAAGGAATTGGTGCTGCCCTGAGAACAGGAAAGGATGTCCCTAAGTATTGAACAAGTCCATCACTGAAACGTGGAAAGCACCTTAGCAGAAGAGACATCTCTTATTGTAGCCCTGGTAGCAATAAGGTAAGAAGACCTCCAGCACTGTACGACGCCAAAGACTTTGGTTTCAAAAGAAGGAATCTATGCCACTGACATTTAGGTTTACTGGAAATACAAGTACCCAGAACTTCTGGTGCTGAGCACTGGTACTGAATAAGGCTTTTTTCAGCCTGAAGAAGCTGGCTACGACTGGAGCCTGAACATATTCCAGGGTGACTATTTTTAGCCTCGCCCCTTTCAGCAGATTAAAAGGAAATGGATGCTTTTTGGCTAATTACCACAAAGGCAAACTAGATATGTTCTTAAATGCAACGCCTCTGACAGCAGGGGAAAAGGAGCAGTGCAACCTCACCTCAATCATTCCATGATTCTGTGCCTGTCACCTGGAAATGATGATATTTAAGAGATAGAAAGAAGATAAATTTGATGCCACATTGTAGCAAAGCCATTTTAAGGTAAAACAAAAGGAAAATGCGAAGTCAGCCAACAAGGAAGCCTACCTTTTTCATCTTCTGTCTGCAGGCATTTGCAAAAGGAAGGAAACTGACATCTGACGATCAGATCAACCCTCTCTCCCAAAATTAAGAAAGCATCAGTTTTCCATAACTAATATGATTCATACACTAGAAAGTATATTTAAAAAAAAAAAGAAAAGAATGTTTCTTGCCTCTTTTTTTTCTTTTTTTCCCTGCTCCTCATAAATTAGCCCAATACACTTGGCTACCAGAAGCTGAAGACAACAATAGGAAAAAAGATATGGTAAACCTGCAGCTGGATGCAGAAGGTTAAGAGAAACACGATAAAATATCTGCTGCATTATGAAGAGTAGGTTATTCCTTATTTATTAGCATCACTATAATGGCTGGAAGCAGTGACCGAAATTAGGTCCTTTTCATATCACTGAACAAAAAAGCACGGCAATATAAAAGACCTATTAAAATCCAGTCTCAGAACAGCACTTGTAAGAACAGTAAAAGACGACAGACAAAATGGAAAGGGCGAAAGACAGAGAAAAGAGCCTAAGATCACAAAGAAAGACGTAGAACACCAACAAAAGCAACTCTCCCAACCTCTGAAAGAACTACTCCTCTGGGCTGCTGACCTCATCTCACATTAACCTTATTTTTCTTACTTGCTCCTCTCCATTATTCTATTCACAAAATGTGAAAAATGGACAAAAAATGGACAAAGGAACTTAAGGACTAGTGTGCTTGCTGCTTTGCAGTCCAATTGTTCACACGTAGAATGGTATTTGCTTGATTTGTAAAAACCGGTGGGTGTCCAGAAACACAAGGGAAACATAAAATACATCTCTCAACAGTACAGCTTAACCCTTATGAGCATGATTATTAGATAATTTTCTACAAATTGCACATCATTCTCCAGGAAAAAATGCAATTGGAAATATTTTAGCACGTGGAAAAAGAAATAAATTTGTACTTAATGATCTGTTACTCAAAACATCCTAGGGAATGCATCTTTGTATTTTGCTGAATTTTACTTCAAGAGAAAGAAATTGATCTTCAGTACTTGAAAAAATCAAGGTTGCATTGACTGACAGGCAGATGCAATCTCAGCTTTGCATAAAAATGGCCTCCCACTTCAAGCAAACTCAAGAGCATTTGTGCATCATGTCAGCTTTTGTGAAAATTGCACAAATGTATTCACATGTATTTATTTTGAAGGGGAATTCATAGCCAACTAAGCATACCTACAAGAATATATATGAAGTGGCATGCTGGTCAAATTATTCATTTTCTTTTGTTAGTAGGGAGTATTTGGGGAAAAAAAAAACTGGTATAATGCTCATTTTCAGCAATATACTGAACTGTCAGTCAGTCAATACTCTTCACAGTATTTTAGAGACGATGAGCAACTCGTCTGCACTAATTAAATTCACTTGCTTGGCATAGACCAACAAGTGCCAGGACTCCGTCTAGTGGCCTCTGTAAGATGGTTGTAAAGAAATGCGACTTTTCAGATGTGGAAGTTCATTTATTATTCTAGAACGTTTTTCAAGTCATTTCTCCTAAAAGCCTATCATGCGTGTTTCTCTCAGTTTCTAAGGACTTTCATCACACTCTCTGTAGAAAACTCTTAAAAGGAAAAAGGAAGAAGATATACAAAATTCTTGCAGCCTTGTTACAAGCTGCCACATTGGCAACTACTCTTTTCACTAGCAGTACTTCAAGATGTATTTTTAAGTTACTTAGGAGAATTACAGGGATTACCAGCCTCACTGCAGTGTTAAATGTCAGCTCTTCTAAGCTTTCTGTAATCCTAGGACTCCATTTATTTATTTATTTTTACTTTTTTATTGGTTTTATTTGGTGTACAGTTTGGGAGAGTTCAGTCATTCAGATTATGAGTTGTTGAATCAAAAGTGTCCCAAAATCCAATTCAAAAGGCGACCAGCATTTCACCGGCACATCTGAGAATGTAACAAGGGCTCTGATTTTATCCCGGTTTTTGCCTGCCATCCATTACTACTGTTGGGGAAGCATCATCAAACACTGCATTCAACAACCACCTGAGATGCACATGCCTTCATGTGCCTCCTAAACCTCCTCTGAGACCTGCGAGCCTGGTGCCCAGCCACCCTGTTGCAAAAGACCTTGGCAGTCCTGGAGACTTTGTTTTAGCTACTCAGCTTGACAACGTCAGTTTGAATCAGAGCCTCGCAGAAGCGAGATTAATGACCCAGAGATGATGGTTTTTTTCTTCTCAACTTTTCCTCAAAAAGAAATACAGTTTGAGATGTGTTAAAATTATTTTTTGGGGAAAACAAAACATAAAATAAATGTTTTCTGTGAGGAAATTGAGAAAGAGAAGTAAAAAGAAATGTAAAAGAAGGACTGAGAAAAAAATGGGAAATTCTCTTTGTGGTCAGAGGGAAGAATGGAACAAATGTGAAAACCAGTGCAAGGATGGAAACAGGTAATTTGGCAGGGAGAATATGAGATGGGGGTGCATGTCAGCCCCAGCTTTTTGTCTCTTTCATGCACAGCAAAAGCCCGCCAGAGTATCAAAATCTTATTCTCATCTACTGTCAAGTCACTTGGAGCCTGAGGGGATCCTGAATGTTTGGGGGACTCCTCTCTCCCTGTGTCCTGTCCTTCCCAGTGCAGACTAGCCTCTTGGAGGACCTCTCTCTGTGGGGAGTCATTAACCCCAAGGAGATTAAGCACTTGGGACCTTGGAATGAAGGTAATGGAAATAATGATTTTTAAGCCTCTGAAAGACAAAATTAAGGGACAGATAAAACCTCCTCCTTACGGTGGAAAACTGGCTATAGTGAGATGAAGGCCTCAAGTTACGCCAGGGGAGGTTCAGGCTGGATATTAGGAAACATTTTTTCACTGAAAGGGTTATCAGGCATTGGAATGGGCTGCCCAGGGAGGTGGTTGAGGCACCATCCCTGGAGGTGTTCAAAAGACGGGTTGATGTAGTGCTGGGAGGGATGGTTTAGTGATGGTGATGCTTCTTGTTTGTTGTGCGGGTGTCTATTTTTGTCAGTTAGGTTGACGGTTGGACAAGCTGATCTTTAAGGTCCCTTCCAACCTAGAAGATTCTGTGATTCTGTGAATTTTTCACAGAAAGAGTGGTCGGGCATTGGAACAGGCTGCCCAGGGAGGTAGTTGAGTCACCATCCCTGGATGTGTTTAAGGGACGTTTAGATGGGGTACTGAGGGATATGGTGTAGGGGAGGACTATGTAGAGTAGGGTAGATGGTTGGACTCGATGATCCCAAGGGTCTCTTCCAACCTGAATGATTCTATGATTCTATGAAGAAAATAATGTAGTTTGAGTGGGACCGGCTGGCATGGATGAAGAGCTCACCTAGTAGGGCAGCCTGGCAGAAGGAAAAGGCCACCTACCTAAGGTGACATGCATGGCAGGGGCACAAGAATGGTGCAAACATAGTGTGTACCATACAATGAGGCTTGCGTGTAAGCCCATCTGGGACACACATCCTCTGCTACTACAATTCACATGCCACCATCTTCTTACGTCCTACAGGCTTGATGGGGGCAAGGAGGGAACTATCAACCAGAAAGAATAACGTAGGTACAGAATCTTCTGTGACAACCACACAGTAAAAGTGTCCACAGTTGGGTACAGAGTCTGCCTGGCTTTTCTCACCACGCAGTCCAAATATTTCTAAGTGAGACCATGAGATCCACTCCCACAAGACAGAAATTAGAACAGGTGCTTGGAAACCACATATTATTTTCCAGCTACCCGCAACAGCATCGCCAGCAGTAACTGCAAATGTATAACTAATCATTAAGGCATTACAAAGAACAAATACATTGTTAATTAAAATTTTCTAGGAAATTCAATAGCATGAAGCTTTAGTAGTGCAGAATAGCAGGTGTTTCACAGTATTTGTTCCCCTTCTAGAACTTGAATTTCAGGAAAATGAAAATAAATAAATCTACCAACAACAAAGCTTCCAAAATGGAAAATACCAAGGTCACACAAGCTTTGTTTTACTGTTCTGACTAGTTATCCCTAGTCACACATTTGTACCTTGTATTCAAAGTATTCAACATCAGCCATCTACACCTTTCCCATAATCAAATCAAAGGTTGCTCCTGGGGAAAAAAACCCCTTCCTTCCATCTGCTGCATTTGACAATGCTTTCACCCTTATGTGTCACCAAATTGTGTGCTTTCATTAACCCCCCCTTAAACCCACGTCACACAAATCTCCCACCTACAGAGCAGCATGGATATCAAATGCCACACACTCATCAGCCAGCTTCCTTGACCGAGATACAGAGGGCAAAACAGAGGGGATCCATATATGCATTTAATACCAGGGAGGTATATAATCCCTTTTGGTCACTGACAACTCTCAGAAAACCAATGATTACAGCTCATTGGAGCGTGCAGCTTAACTTCATTTTCTGGATCATAGAATCATAGAATGGTGAGACTTGGAAGGGACCTTAAAGATCATCTAGTTCCAACCCCCCTGCCATGGACAGGGACACCTCCCACTAGAGCAGGTTGCTCAAAGCCCCATCCAGCCTGGCCTTGAACACCTCCAGGGATGGGGAAGTTTGAAGTAAATGCATTTATCTTTTAATCTTATTTCCTTCCCGGCTCAATTTACTATTGTAGCACTTAAAGCCTACACAACAGACTTGCTGTTTTATCAATATTATCAATTCCACCTTTGGAGAGTCTCTCTCATGTAAAGCACAATAGTAAATAGACAAGTGAATAAAAATGGTTTAATATAACACAGTTCTATAACTTATGTGGTTTATCTTCATTGCTGTCACTTTTTTTAAGCACAAATACAGACTGCAGCATGTTGAGGGTGGGAGAGAGTAAAGGGAGAGTTAGATCCTACTACTCAAATACCAGAGACGGTATTTGGACATAAACCAATTTCTTCTGAGGCTGTGACTGCTATATCTGCTAAATCTCATGCTGATTACCACCAGATAAGATGTCTCCTTTTTTTAAAATTTTTTGGTAAAAGGCAAAAATTCTTTAACAACATGGAAAGTTAGAAACTAGGCATGCACAGCCTGACAATTTTTCTACAGGAAAGAAAACACAAAGGTACCATCAGTTTTCAGCTGCCACTGCTTCCAAACATAAAACCTGCCTTCATGTTTTTATCTCTGTTGCTCCTATAGGAATTGAACATGACAAAATCAAAGACCAGGAGAGGCTGCATGGATGCAGATGTGACAGAAAGTAGAATGCTGAAAAATTCAAAGTTTGGGTAGTATGTCTTTAAAGCTATCAGTTTTGTTTTGGTCTCCTGCTGTGGCCTTACCAGAAGAAGTTTATCTGATCAACTAATAGAAGACTGTGTACAAAATTCAAAAAAAGCACTTGGATCAGGCAACCTGTGATTAAAACCATTATGAAGCAAATACATCCCACAGATTATGTTTGTATATATTTAAAATCACCAGATTGAAATGAGTCCTTTTCTAGTAACATTACATTTGCTTCATACTCCATTTCATGCTGATGACAAAAATCATGACAGCAATCACAGAACACAGTCTGAAATGAAGTAGTTCACTGTACATGAGCAAACTTATGGTACTGATTTGCCAACAGCTAGAACATAAAGTCTCGGAATTAAATGAACACAACAGGGAAATACTGGAGCAGTTTAGATGACAGCAGAGGTTAATAAAATATAAGATACTGTAAATGTAGGATATGATACATAGAAAACAGTTCAAGACTTGGGGGAAAACATGACCTTGCCTTTTCTGCATTTCTTTTGATGATTCTAAAACTAGTCATGAACGAGTCTCTTCCTGAAATTTCCTGCTTTGCATTTCTCTATTTACAATAAACTCACAATATAAAAGGGTGATTTAATTAAAACCCACATGCTTAAAATATATAAATATCTATTTAATATAATGCAAAATTCATTTCCAAATCTGATTTATTGCTAGAGAACATCATCAAGTTAATTACCCATATGATATGTGAATCACATGGTAAATTCTAGATGTATCCAATTAAATTTTCAGAAGTCACTAAATGATTCAGTTATATGTACGCCTTGTGCTTTCCATGCCACTCCTGACATTTTCAGCCATTGCCTTTTCTGGCAAGCATTTAGGTTTAGGTGTAGCAGTTCTCCCTGAACTCTTTCTTATTTTGGGCATTTTAAATATCTTTTCAGAGGTCCTCTTCATCTAGCGTGGCATAGTATTAAGTGGAATTAAATTTGGACAATCCACACAGAAACCTATACTCAAGAAGCGTGTCCTGACCAGACCAATGTAATCCTTTAAGTCTGAGGAAATTCAACTTTAATCACATCTAAGTAGTCAGACGTTCATACATTCAGGTATGAAGAGGCACAATGTGTGCTCTAGTGAGAGCTTTGCACACGATGGAACACAGAAGTCTACAACATCCCACCAGACAACACCAGAGGGAAGTACAAGGGTAGGGAAGGTACATTCGTTCCCTACAATAAATCCACCCCAAAAGCAAGAACAGTTTTGATCCTGTATAAATCCTACATAAAACCATGGTGATACTGAAGTCATCCGTCCCTAGTAAGGCAATAATAAAAGCATCAAAGTCAGATATCGCATATCCAGATAGACAGAGCACTCCTACCTTTTCAGTTTCATATAATTTTCACTAGCTGCAGGTCTGCATTCAGCACGTTGCACCACTATTCCTTCCAAGGAAAGTTTATCTAGAACGAAAAAAAACAAAGCAAAACCTGGATATTAAAATAAGATTCACCAACAAGGTCAACATTTGAATTATTTTTCACTAATTCAGCATTTATTAAATATAATGTGATTGTAAGTTCTAAAATCTCTGCTATTTAGACATCAAAGGAAAAAGCAGGAAAAACATGCTTGTACAGCTGATATCCCCTAGACTTCCTTATTTTGCTTTCAGATGGTTCACATATTAAGAACTAATCACAAAGACCAAATATTAAATAAGTGATGGTAACTGTCTGATCCTCCTTTCCTAGATTGTTGCACTTACCTTACCTAGTAACTATTTTCTAGAAATTTGCATTGCATACAGTCAGTGACCATGAAAAAAAAAAAAATCTTCAAAGAGAACCTGATCATCAAAGTATTCAAAATTAGTGGAAGATAAAATGAGAGCTGATTTTATTCCTATCCTCAGAAAAAGAGTAACTTACTTTCATCTTATTAGAATAATAAAAAAAAAAATGTTCGCTAAAGGAACATAATGCAATAAAGTAATAATACTACATAGGCTAACAGTTGGGGAAAAGGCATAAAAACTTGCAGTTAGTAATCTGGGAGATCGCATACCAAGTTTTAGTTAATACTGCTCTCTGTACATTCATCTCTGTAACAGAGTCACTTTGTAATTCCATGTGAACACCTTTTTGCCTGAAGTGATGACAACTAACAGAGCAGTGCAATAGAACCAGCCTACTCTGTAACAGTTCAAAAGCCTAAAAATGAAAAGCAACTGGATGTAGAAAGGAAGAGAGAAGTGGTGGTGGGAAAACACCTGCTTCTCTGCTATGAAATTCTAGCGCAATGTGGGTATGTGTGGAAACTCAGAGTCATAGAATGGTTTGGGTTGGAAGGGACCCTAAAGATCATCGAGTTCCAACCCCCCTGCCATGGGCAGGGACACCTCCCACTAGAGCAGGTTGCTCAAAGCCCCATATAGCCTGGCCTCCAGGGACCATCTCCTTTGGGCATCGCCAGTGCAGTATCTATAAAACATACACCTCTGGACACAGCCTTGCATAACAAGGAAGGACGAGTTTCTTAGCTTGAACGGCTTGATTAGCTCTTGCTATTTAAAACATCCTTCCAGCAGAGAGCCTTGTCTTGCTTTGGTGTAGGGTACTACACTGTCACCGTCACCTTCAACTGGCAATGTCACAGAAGAGAACAGAAACACTTGGAAGTATTGATGCCAAGTAACACAAGGCACTCTTGAGATCCCTCTAACTTTTCCATTGCCTTATAGATTGAAATATTATTATATCTGGAAATCTAAGTCTGCTCTTCCTGAATAATGCAGAGAGCAATTACTTTGACACCATGTATTTTAAAATGTTTTAATCTAAAATTTCTTGGTTTGATTTAAAGTAAATCCTTGAAAGGAATAAGAATGCCATACTTTTCCAGGTAGTTTTGAATGAAACAAACAAAATTTGTATTAGAACACTTCTGGTTTTACAGATTCCTAAGGTTTATGGTCAGGAGAGACAACCTGGCAACTTTGCCTGACCTCCTGTGTATCACAGACAGATAAATTTTATCCTATTTTTCTGTACAGAACCTAGTCATTTATTTGTGGCTAAAGTGGTATTAATATTACTGCTTAATTTCTAATATGAATTTGCCTTCAGCTTCTAGCAGTTGGTTCTTCTTATGACTTTCTACACTATGCTAAGGAGTCTTATAGTACCTGGTGTTTTCTCCCTTTGAAAGTACTCATACATTGTAATCAAGTCACATCTCAATCAGCTTTTCAATAAACAAAGTCATTCAAGTTCATGCATTATCTCACCACAAGGCATTGATGCCACACTTGAAGCAGTTTTGGGTCTCTTATCTGCACCTTGTTCAATCTTGAAATGATGTTGTTAAGAATACGGAGACTAGAAAATAGACACAATACTATTGTACTGGTCTTAAAAAACCATACGTGGAGGTAAAATAACAGATACAGGAGCTGGAATATTTCTCACTTCACTTCAACCATCTCAAGGTCATTCAGCAGAATCTCTGAATTCAGCTGAGAGAGGGGGGAAGGGAGACTCAGAAAAAAACTGCTCCCATCTCTGAGGATTCAATGATCTACCCTGCACTAGTGGGGGTTTTGGGTTTTTTTTGTGGGGTTGTGTGTGCCTGCGTCTCATGACTGTGTTTCATATTTAGATGGCCTAAAATTGGGTTAGGATCAATTTGTCTGTGAAAATCAAGCTCTGGGGGTTGATGGAGCTGACTGGCTATTACACCACTAAGATATCTATTTTGAGTCTTTTCTAAGCTTCACATTTTACCCACGTGCTCTGCATTCCCTGCTCCTAGGTGTATAATTGCCTCTGGCTTGGTTAAAATGCATTGTCTTTAACCAGACTCTGTGAATTAAGTGATCCTGGTCACACCATGACAGTCCTGTCATAGTTATTCACTGTCTGACCAGCATTTGTGTCAATCATGACACAATTTATTAGCAGTGATTCTCACTTACTACTGTCCCTCTCGCTAACCCTGAAGGAAGCCCTTCAAACTACAACCTGAGTGCCTTCCTACTGATAATTACTTTCTGATAACTGTCAGCCAGTTTTTAATCTTGTTCTGTGCTTGCTTTTTTTTTTTTCATTTGACATAAATCAGAATATCACAAGATTCTAAATTATGTGCAATACAAAACGCGAAGCAGGCTGCAAACATGCTGTTACTTTATCCAACTCACAATCTCCAAACTAAATTAAAAAAGTTAGGTTTGTTTGACCAGAAAACCTTTATATAGAGCCATGTTTGCCAGCGTTCATTTTATTTCTGATTTTTTCTACCTTAAGAATTCCATGGCAATTTTTCCACTAGTTTCTATGGTACAGGTTCAAGGCCAACTAGTCTATACTCACCTGAGCCATCCAGCCCAGCTGTCAGAAGACTAACATGCCACTATCAATCTCTCAGCACCTCACACAAGTTTCAAATATGACTTAAGTTTTAAGAATCACAGAATCACAGAATCTTAGTGGTTGGAAGGGACCTCCGAGATCATCAAGTCCAACCACATAATAAAAAAAACCCAAAAAAACCCAAAAAAAATCCCAACAAAAAACCACACACAACCACAAAACCAACAAACCCCAAAACACCACCCACCAACTAAACCCCCCACACAACACCCCACCACAAATCAATAATCTTGGGCACTAGAGCATGCCCTGAAGAGCCATGGCTACACGTTTCTTAAATACCTCCAGGGATGGTGACTCCACCACCTCCCTGGGCAGGCTGTTCCAGTGCCTGACCACTCTCTCAGTAAAGTTATTCTTCCTAATATCTAATCTGAATCTCCCTTGCCGCAGCTTCAGACCCTTTCCTCTGGTCCTGTCATTATTCCCTTGGGAGAAGAGGCCAACCCCCGCCTCTCTACAGTCTCCTTTCAGGTAGTTGTAGAGGGCAATGAGGTCTCCCCTCAGCCTCCTCTTCTCCAAACTAAACGTGCCCAGTTCCCTCAGCCTCTCCTCATATGACTTGTTCTCCAGACTCCTCACCAGGTTGGTGGCTCTCCTCTGGACACGCTCCAGCAGCTCAATGTCCTTCCTGTAGTGAGGGGCCCAGAACTGAACACAGTACTCTAGGTGAGGCCTCACCTGTGCCGAGTACAGAGGCATGATGACTTCCCTACTCCTGCTGGCCACACTATTCCTGATACAGGCCAGGATGCCATTGGCCCTCTTGGCCACCTGGGCACACTGCTGGCTCATGTTCAGCCGGCTGTCCACCAACACCCCCAGGTCCTTTTCTGCCGGGCAGCTTTCCAGACACTCTGCCCCCAGCCTGTAGCGCTGCCTGGGGTTGTTGTGACCGAAATGCAGGACTTGGCACTTGGCCTTATTAAACCTCATGAGGGTCAGTGAAAGAGACAGCTCCCACACACCAATGAACCTGCCAATTAAACATGCTTATCCTTGATAAGAGTAATATCTCATCTTTGATGTCTTGGCTAATACCCTCTTATAATTACCACTGATTTGGATTTGGCTTTTAATGTTCCAGTTGCTTCACAGTACAAGGCAGACTCCAAGAACACCACCTTGCAGCTAAGCTACTGTGCTGTCAAAGCTCATCCACTGTCCAAAAGCCAAGGTTTATGTCCCTCTTTCCCTGGACCCTCTTGGGGATTTTAACACACCCAGAAGAGTCTAGCAGAATAGATCTGCAAAGATGCACGCAAACTTCTTGGATGCAAGTTGGGGAACACAGTTTTTACTCCCTTCACAGCCTCATTCGCCAAACTCAAGTTCAGAGACTTGAGTCTGTCTTCACTTGTAGGACCAGAGCTGCAATAAAAAGACATCTAAAGGGCTCACCCTGACCTCCCTTCCTAAATGCCCTGGTGCCAATTCATAAAGGAATTTCAACTGTTGCTTCTTTCAGTGAGATGACAAGGAGATATACTGCATGGGGAGACATTGATTCCAGCTTCAAATACTGCTGACAATCACCATCAAATGTGATCCACAGAATGTGGATAAAAGGCTTAAGACAACCCTAATAAACAGGCACTGAGGAAATTTACTGAAATTGTGCAGAAGATGGTCTGATAGGGTTTGGGCTTTGGTGGTTTATTTTGAGTGAGAGATAGACTGGCTTGGAGATTTTCATGTCCTAGTTTTCTAGTCTGACTGCACCCAGCTCCAATTTCCAGCCGCTGGGTCTTGTTAGACCATTGACTGCTAAGTTGAAGAGCCTGCTATCAAAGCATTTCTGCCCGTCCAAGCACTTATGTACTCTCCACATTTATCAAGCCTAATAAAAATAAATCATGTTTTCTTGAATCTTCCATTAGGCCTATTTTTCAGCTTCTTAATCATTCTTATTGAACCAAGAAAGTTCAGTTCACGAATGCCTCTCCTGAGACACTGTCTCTCACAGCCAGGTTTGACAGCACGTGGGACAGGACCTGGAGTTTGCCAGCTCCTGCCCTTCGCGAGCGGTACCTGGGAAGGAGATGAAGACCTGCCTCAAGACGCATGATTCTCAGGAAAAAGGACATAGAATCATAGAATCATTGAGGTTGGAAGAGACCCTTGGGATCATCGAGTCCAACCATCTACCCTACTCTACAAAGTCCTCCCCTACACCATATCCCTCAGTACCCCATCTAAACGTCCCTTAAACACATCCAGGGATGGTGACTCAACCACCTCCCTGGGCAGCCTGTTCCAATGCCCTATCACTCTTTCAGTGAAAAATTCCTTCCTAATGTTCAATCTAAACCTACCCTGTTGGAGCTTGAAGCCATTCCCTCTCGTTCTATTGTGATGAGGTCTCCCCTTAGCCTCCTCTTCCTCATGCTAAACAGCCCCAGCTCCTTCAGCCGCTCTTCATATGATTTGTCTTCTAGGCCCTTCACTAGTTTCGTCGCCCTCCTCTGCACTCGCTCCAGCACCTCGATATCTCTCTTGTATTGAGGTGCCCAAAACTGGACACAATACTCAAGGTGTGGCCTCACCAGTGCCGAGTACAGGGGCATAATCACCTCCCTATGACATGATACGGCCACCTGTGCCTCCAGCTCCTCAGCAGGTAGAAGTTGGGCTGTTGCTTCCCAGTGTCCAAGCTGGAAGCCCTGGTAGTTCCCACTGCCCACTTATAGCACCGTGCAGCTTTCCAGGCTATTGGATGTGGTGGCTGGACAAAGAGCAGCCCCCTCCTACACTAGACCTCAGCTCTGCTCTTCCAGACCAGAGGCATTTTGTGGCACCTCTCTTCCAGTAAAAGGGCAACCTGGAAGGTGGTGCCCTTCTCAGACCACCCTTCCCTGGCAGCCGTGCAGCTAGACAGGAGGATCACTCAGCCTTTGCTTGGCACTCCCTAATTTAGGCATCCAAAGACACACACTACATTTGTTTTGCTGACCACCGTGCAGAACGATGACCTCATGTTTAGTTGTCAATGATGCATTATACGCAGGAAAGAGCCTCTGCCCTAACCCTCCCACAAACATACGTACTGCAAGCCCCATCTACAGCGTATAAACTTCATATTTGGCCATAGTAAAATGTTATCATAACCAACTATCCAAATGATTCTGCATCAGCAATGTATCTCCCTATTGACTACATTCTCAGTCTGTATCCTTTCCAAACTTCACATTAACTATCCCTTGAGCACCGACTAAAATAAATAGGACCACGAATCAAATCACAGTAATATTTTAGTCATAATTCTCTGCTTAACATTTGTCAGTTTGAAACCTGCAGTTAATTTTTGTACAGGTAAATGAAAGGGAAACCAATACAGTGTATATCTTAATCCAAGATGATGAATGGGACATCCTCAAAGATTGAACAGAAAAAAGCATTGCTTCCTTTGCTGAACAAACTGTAATCAAAAAAAAAAGGGGGGGGGGGGGCAGGGAGGTTATTTTTTTCACTTTCTCTTTAGTTTCTCTTCCCTGCCTCGTTTTTGAAGTAGAAAGGTTTTTCGGGGATGGAAGGGGGGACACAGCTGACGGGGATTTGCTGAGGGTGACCTTCTCAGGCCGATCTGACCTCCTCGGTGACCAGCAAAGCTGGGAACTGCTTTATCTTGATTTCCATGACATTTTGACATTCCAAGTGCTGACCAGTTCCCTTGTCTGGGTCACCCCAGGGCCTACCAGCCCCAGGGGTTTGGAAGAGCAGTCACAGGACAAAGGCAGGAACCCATGGCTGAGCAGTTGAGGCTCCTCAAATGAGCATTTGCACCACAAGGAGGAGTTTGCTGATGGTTTACAGCCAAAGAAGCCAAAAAAAAAAAAAAAAAAAAGGGGGGGGGGGGGGAAGGGAATTTTGGCACAATCCTTTTTCCCTCCACCTACATTGAACAGCGTTATATTACTCTCCTAAATTTTTAACTGATTGACTTCCGAGTCAGATGTTTATGGGGTTTTGTACAGTCCCTTTTAAGCTTTTAAATACCTGGGCTACCCAATTCACCTTTCAGATACTGGCACAGCATTTGCTTTTTCACTCCTGTAGAACTGCAGTGCTCAAAAATTATCACCAGTAACTGTTGACAGAGTTTCTTAGACAGCTCTTTTAAAACTCTTGAATGCAAATTGTTCAGACTTGCTGATTTGAAAACCTTCAATTTTAATTAGTGTGTAGATCTTGTCTTCAATAGCTGTTAATCAACATCCCGGAGCTATTATTGGAATGAGATTGTCTATGCTACCAACACTGTGAGATAGTAGCTATTGAATGGTTTAATTGTCCAACAACCTGGCCAATTTTCTGTGTTATGATATTAAGTGACTAGCAAATTGCCTCAATAACCCAAACAGATTTCATTAGCATGGCTTCCTAATACACTTCAAAAATTCACTCTCTCTTATAGCTGAAATTTATCTTTATATCATTTTGTACTGTAATAAATAAAAGTAGCTGTTTTCCATAACCCGGGTCATTTTAACTGACAGACTCTCAGTGAAGCTGGTGCTGTTCAGACACGTGAGTCAGCTGAACCACTGGTAAAGCACCAACTTTCCTGTTGGTGTGCTCCAGTCCTGAATCCTCAGCTCCATGATGTGCTCCAGCTTCCAGACCAGGACGTTCAGAAGAATGATAGAAGCTGAGGAGGAGTGAAGTTATTTTGCAAAAGCAAACATGTAGGACAGAATGAGGGGCAGATACCTCTTCCCCTCCTCCTTGGATTTGTTTTCTTGTGTCATTGATAAACACCAATACTGCATTTTCATTGTCTTCCCATGTCTTCATTCCTCCCTTGAATGGCCAATCCCACCAAACAGGTGACACTAACAATTTGTGAAGCAGCAGCCACTTCAGGATTGCTAGCTACCAACACCAACAGCAAGTAGGATGCTTCAGCTGTGCAGGGCAGAAACCGAGGCAGTTCACTCGTGGCATGGGAAAGCGAACAGCAGCAACTTGCTCTGTCTTGATCCCAGTGGGAAGGAAGAAGAACCAGGACACACCGGGAACGTCTCAGCTATTATGTGTCTGGTGCACAACAGAGCACAAGAGCTATCCAAGGCTCTAGACTTGAGTGCAAGAAATATTTGTATACCTTAACCAAAATGAACTTTTGGACGATCTTCCAGAAGGTGGACAAAAAGGCAGAGAAAAGGAAATCCAGTTCTTCTAGCTACACCTTCAAAAAACACTGAGCTATAGGAGACCACTAAAATACTTCCTACCTCACTAAAACTATACGGCACTGCAATACCATATGTTATCACCAAGTGCACACGATGTACAAGGGCTCTTTTAAAAAGTTGTCTTGCAGTACGGCCCAGAAAGTGGAAAATTTTCACAGAGATGTGCCAGCCTCCAATTTTGTGTTACGGATGACTGTCAGCTGCAGCGAAGTAAAGTTACATGGGTTTGTGGTGATGAAAATTTTACAGCAGCTCTACATTTTTTCAAGTCTCAAAGGTTTAAATGTAAATATTCATGATGTTCACAGAGTATATTTTCCACATCAAATCGATTTTGAATATTTTATCATACAAACCACTAAAATGATTTTGCATGATCTTTCAAAGAATACTTACTCTTTCACAAAAGTGGAAAATTCCAACTACAAGTGTTAGAATATTGAGAAGATGATGAGCATGAAAAACTAAGTGAGCAGATAACTTACTAACTGTTCTGTAACTGCTGTCTCTTAAAATGTAGTTTAGCTGTCCATGAAAAATTTGCTATCTTTTACAAATCCCATCTCTCTTTGGAAATCCCTGCTTACTTGTGTCAGGACATTCCCAACTCAGCTTCAAAGAATTTCAAGATCACTGTGTTAAGATGAAAGCACCACAGAAATCATTCTCTTAGGGTTTAAGAGCCCACTAAAATGGCTCAACACTGTAGCTATGCACAATCTAAGCACATTAACTGAATTTTCCATCACTTGACAATAAATTAAATTTGAACAGAAGACTTATGATGGCAAAAAAACCCTCATCACCATTCTTAAAACTATTTGGTTCTTTCATTTTCTCAATTATTAATTCAACAATTGTGAAATGAGTTAATTTTGAAAAAAGTCTAAATGTCTAAAAGTGAGAAAATGATTGAAATCTCCTTGACTGAATCAAAGGCATCAAAGAGTTAAAATTAAAACCATGACTAATTCCTGATAAATCAAATCTAATGAATAATATCTGCTTAATATATCACATACAGCAGCAGAAAAAATTAGCGTATCAGTGCTAGGGATACCCTGGCAAGGAGAATAGCAAGTAAAATGAAGTGCATTAATTTCTACTAGATGCAGTTATCAACTAATAAAATATTATAGTGATGACTCTACAGTATTGATAAACAGCCTTAGAGACAGTGGGAGCAGTAAGAATAAAATATTTAGACACAGAGCAGCACAATTTACAGAAGAATAGTCTGACTCTTCCCTGCTGATCAGGCAAAGCAGGATATATCTACCTGTAAAGTGAAAAACACATCTTGACAAAGATGGGACCTCCTCTCCAGCCCAAGGTAAGTGCTCGCTCCCACCCGTGCTGGGGAATGCACGTTGCAGCACACAGAGATGCGCGGAGACCTTCCCCCCTTTCCTGCTCTGAGCTGCAAACGTTTAAAGGGGAAACCTTTCTCCAAGAGGCAAGGGAGAGTGAGCCTCAAAGCACAGATTCATGCAGAGAAGACAGCCATTTGATTCAAGCGTGCTCTGCCGATGTTGCCCCCCTCCCCGTACCCCAGTGTTGCTAAGCTATAGTTCTGTGATGTTCAAAGCTATCTGTAGGCACACTAACCCTTTGTTCCGCAGGGCAGCTGAGTTGTTTCTATCGAGAAAGAACAAACTGATCCTAGACAGCCTCGCTGATTTAAAGAAAACATCACTGAGTAAATCTCTCTAAAACAGTTTTTATCTACGGCACAGAGAAAAGCAAAAAGCAAAACCTAATGAGGCTGCAGTTCTTGTGTTGGTGCGGCTACTCCCATCAACTCCAAATGGAAGCTTTAACCACACACTTAAAACAGTCAGACCAACAAGTCCTCAGCATCACTTCCAGAGTATCCTCTGTGAAAACATCTTAACCACTGTGCACGTGTCTGAGAAATGAGGAATATGTATGTGCATGCACTCCAGAGACGACACCCACTTCGTACAGACCTGTCCTTTCAGTGCTGTCCTGCTGTATGCACCAGGTACTGTACCTGCTACCAAACAAATGTGGAAAGATGCTTTGTGAAAATTAAAATCCTTGAAACACAGAGGAAGCTATCTGTTTAACACCATAAGCACTAAACACGATTTTGCCATCTGATATTACAAATACATCTTAAAATTATTAAAAATAAGGTGCCGTTCGTAATAGCAGGATGTGATGTGAATCACCCCCCAAACTGTGTAAACTTCTTAGACTTAAAGGAAAGAGAGAGACGAACAGTTGTTCTACCCTTCTTCCCTTATACAGTTAAATGCAAATTCTCCTTCACAGTCATATTCTTGATATCTCCCTGCATACACAGCTGATACGCCACCTACTGCAAACCCGAGCTGACAGTCGGAGCAATGCTAGCAGCATTTCCATTCCAACATCGTGACGGAGCTGAATAAAGGTGCTTTTTTAAAAAAAAAATCTCTTTGCAAGCTGACAAGAACAAAGCAAGATAGCTGGCTTTTTGTCCTAGCTTCAATAATGGAGAGAAAAATAAACAGAAGAGAAAAGGAATGCGAAGAAAAACAGAGCAACTCCGAAGGCTCTGAGCAAGACAAGGACTATAAAACGTCTCTGATTACTCTGAACGTTGGTGGCTATCTATATATCACACAAAAACAGACACTAACCAAGTATCCAGACTCTTTTCTTGAAGGGATCATAAACGGAAAAATAATGTGCCCGTTCGATGCAGACGGTCATTACTTCATCGACAGAGATGGACTCCTTTTCAGACACATCCTCAACTTCCTACGAAATGGAGAACTTCTTCTACCAGAAGGGTTTCGAGAAAATCAACTTTTGGCACAAGAAGCAGATTTTTTCCAGCTGAAGGTACTCTCGGATGCAGTGAAATCAAGGTGGGAGAAGGAACAGCTAGCATCTCGAGAGACTACTTTCCTGGAAATAACTGACAGCCACGACCGTTCACAAGGACTTAGAATCTTTTGTAATGCTCCTGAATTCATTGCAAAAATAAAATCCAGAATTGTACTGGTGTCCAAAAGCAGGCTGGACGGATTTCCGGAGGAGTTTTCTGTATCTTCAAATATTATTCAATTCAAGTACTTCATAAAGTCTGAAAATGGTACCCGACTGGTGCTGAAGGAGGACAACACCTTTGTCTGCACCCTGGAAACTCTTAAGTTTGAGGCTATAATGATGGCTTTAAAATGTGGATTTAGACTGCTGACCAGTCTGGATTGCTCTAAAGGGTCAATTGTTCACAGTGATGCACTTCATTTTATCAAGTAATCACAGAGGCAAAGGAACTGAGCACGCAGCCAGAAAAGCTCCTTGACCTGCAGCCTCCTGGCATCACAAATACTGTATCGAACCAGCCTCGTACCACGGAGAGCTCGGCTGCTAATCAATTGATGTGAGCTAATGGTATGTAAATCTCATAATGATATCCGTCTCTGACTGACTTAAGCTGAATGAAAATCTGATGCCTGAATTTAATAAAAATGATCTGCTCAACATTGTAAACACAGATCGAATGCTTTGTGCTATTTGTAATACATGTTTTCTCCATGCTGCCTTTCACCCAGAGAGTCTAGCTGGATTTTTGTGTACTTGTATGACTAACGTGCACACACCCAACTGCCCTGCTGAACAGCAGTGAGAGTATTTTCATATAATAAGCAGGCTTAAAATATGTTTTGCTTATAACAAATTCAGAATGGATTTTAACCGGAATAAATGATTTTGAATGTTCATTAGTGTTTATGCTAATCTATTGTACTGAATTTGCAAAAAAAAACCCAAAACCAAGGTTGCAAGAGGGTTTGAAATTAATCAACTTGATTTTGAAGTTAAATGATTTCTTAACTCACTTAAAACCAAATTTACAGCTGTGTTACTACATTAATAACAATTGCCAAAAACATGTAAACCAACAAAATAATGTTGAGGGGGTTAAGTTCTGTTAATGGGAAATAAGTTGAATCTGCACAGAATGTTAAAGTTTCTAATTATATATACATATCAAATGGCTAATAAAAATGTTTGACATAAAGTTTCATGTAACAGGTTTCCAGCAATGATATCCTACCATGCCAAAGTCACTATTTCCAACTAATCATTTGTGCTCATAAGGACAGGCAATTAACAGAGCCCTTGCTTTGCACAATGGCTTACTAAAAGCAACTAGTACTATTAGTTTTGAATAGACCACCTGCTGGCATTTAAAATGCATCACTCTAAGTAATGCAACAAATACCTTCTTTCTCCTCATCTCCACTATTTATCAAATCTTTTCATTTTAAACAAAGTTTTAATGGCTTCTATGGAACAGCTGTAACTAATTTGACCACAAGCATTACTAACCAGTCACTCCGCAGAAGCAGAGTGAAAAATCATCACAAAAGGCAAAAAGAAGCTGCACTAACTCTAAGTTTAAGCTTTGTCCATCACTGAACCCAGCCATCATTCACAGCTCAAACAAACCCAAAATTCAAGTAAAATGCTATTAAAGAAAGAAAAACCAAACAAGTATTTTCTCAACTTTCCTAAAACATCAATGCTGTACAGAAAAAAAATAATACAAAGAATGTCAACAAAATGCAGTACAATTCATATTAAAAGTGACAACTGAGGAAAACAGTTAACCCAAGCCAGGCTGAGAATAGTTCTCTTTCAGATTTTAGTGGGAAGAAATCCACCCTTAAGAGCACTGGAAAGTACTTTTGAGGCATACAAGCTGTAGAACCGTTCATGTATCCCAAACTCTGAGTTCGTCCAAAACATTAACTATCTACAAACAAAAGATACACAGTAAAATACAATTCTTTTTACGCTTCTTTTACACTCCTAGGCAATCCCAGCTAGAACTGCATCACTGTGTCTTATCCTCCTTCCTTTTCCCTCCCCCCAGTTATTGTCAAATATCTTCAAAAAAATCCTCATTAACCACTAATCTTGTACATACAAGAATTTCTAGGACTTCTGTGAAAAGTAAGTTTGAAAGGTCCCCTAAAAGAAAGCCAAAATCCTGCTGATCTTCTAGGACAAGAACTAAAAACACCATCACACAGAACAATGACATGAAAAGCCCTTTGTGTACACAACTCTCTACATGAGCAAGAAAAACTGATGAGAAAAAGAAGCTAGAAAAGCTCCATAACTAATCCACAAGTCTTAAAGAAGCATGCTCTCATTGCTGTCAAATGCACAGCCTGCAGAAGCACAAACTCTGGAGGAGGCTGTTGCTCCTAGGATGTCAAATCACCCATTTTCACTTAAACACTTTTGGTTGTAACCTTCACTTGTAATGAAACTTTGATTGATATTTAAAGTGTCACTGCAATTGAAAAGGAAAAAAGGAAAAATAGCAAAAATCAATTTTGATTTCAAACAATTAATATATAGCTATTAAAAATATATTGTGGTTGCTTGCCTTTCAGTTGGGGTCTTAGGATGCCAAACATCAAGGAATCTTTAGCACTTCAGAAAGCAGTACCAGTTTTTCATCATAGCATGACTTCACTCATGAGAAAGCAGTAGAGAACTTGATGGCTCTGCATTTATTGTAGAAAATACTTTTGGAATATAAACTGTTCACAAGCTGGTAATCATAGGTAAAATTCAAACCATCTGAAATATCTTCTAAGAATATTCTGTTGCTGTTCTTAAAAGATTTACTGGAAAGCTTTCATTTCCCAGGCCTTTGGTTCAGAGTACCTACTTCCCTCTTAACCTATGAAAAAGAAAGAGCACTTGAAAGTCCTTTTTTTTTAAAAGTGATAAATGCTCAGCTCTAATCACTAGTAAAAATAAATTCCTGTGGTATTGTTTGTTTGTTTGTTTTTTAATTTAAAACTTAATGATTCATTACGTTATGTGCTTCTCACTGCCTATCTTTTTTAATTCTGTGTAAATATTACTGACATCTATGGCATACATGTAAAGTCATCTGCTGTAACGCTAACTTCAATCTTGTCTTCTTTTCCCATTTTTATGAGCACTCATGCATTTCTACCAGTGTCAGGATTTGAAATTTTTACATGCCATCTCTCATCAAAGGCACCTCAGCTGTTTGATTCACGCAGCAGAAACAGAAGGAAGATGGGAGCAAAAAATTAATTTTCTTCCCTGTTCACATTGAACAAATCCACAATTACGTTGAATCACACTGTTACCAGCTGCAATCGGACACCTCAAACTAGTTATAAACTTTAATAATTTTTCAAACCAGGGTGGGGAGTCGGGTGGGGGTGTCTTGATTTGGTATATGAACAAAATAACCACATAAAAGCTCCATACTGTGACTAATGTTTCCTTTTTACTCCATAAATACACTAAAAATAACATAAATATATTTTGTGTATGTTCAGTCAGGTGGATACTTGCACTCCACTCCACTTACTTTTTTTCTGGTGTGCTAGAAAAGGTAGCTCGCTAAACATCAGTTACATTTTCTGTCTTTTCTTTAAGATTGGAAATGTCATATTTAATACTACTAGGAAAATGAGAAAGCTGCAAAATCAAGTGCTTAAGTCAGAAATATTAACATTACTTCGAATACGATCTGCATGCAAAGTAATTCTATTCATCTTTCTCCCATTAAGATTTGGATCACAAAGACCGTATGAGAACAGTCCTACAAGTACCAGGAATCGATGACAATTTCCATAATTTCTCTGATGACCTTCAATTGCTCGGGTAGGACTAAAGAGGAACTTCCTCCCCCTTCCCCAAGGAGGCACGTAACCTGCTCCCAGGCTCCGTGAGCTCTGCTTGCCTCCCTGCCCATTTTCTTGGGCAAGAAAAAGGACCAAAAAGCAGAAAAGACAGAGGCAGTTGAAGGCAAGACTGATACTAACACACTACAAAAAGAATATCCTTTTCCCTATGAATTCCTTAAATGACCGCACATGAAAAAATATGTATAGCTGCCAAATTGATCAAAATACCCACACTTGGACACCCACCTGTTCCATCAGTGGAGGAGAAGTCAAGGGCTCACACTTGGCAGTACGCTTACATAGGTATCAACTATCCATTTTTTTTTCTACATAAGGACAAAACCTAAGAGTGGCTGCACTACCTCAGACTAAGGTCTGCCTAGCCCATGGTACCCTGGTGTCTGTGAACTGTCTCCATCTCCTGATCCTTCACATCTCTGGGCAGAATCCCCATTTTTGATCCTTTTACCCTCACGTCCTTCCCCTTATCTTGTTCCCCCCATCATCATGCAACTACTTTTCATTTTTCTTTGACCACACCCCTCCCTTTCACCAGGCAGGTTGTAGGGCTTTGTTAGGGATGCCCAGGAAAGAATATAAAATCAGAAAAACATCTATGATACTCCCTTAAAGTATTCCCTCAGGCTCCAGCTACCTGCTGCCCAATAACTTCCAGAGCCAGATGTGGTTTCTGGAGGTAGCCTTGATGCTGTCAAATACACAGGCTGCACAACAAGGTCACAAATTACAGCTCCAACTCTGCACCTTCAATACCTGCTCACCCCCTGACCGGTGTTTCACAGCATCATAATTGCACTATTGACATTTTCTAACACTCGTGTCTTATTTTTAATTGTCTTTTTGCATTTGTACCTATTACAACTGTGTAAGTGACAATTGGTCACTTCTTGTCTACAGTAGGTAATATTTCTCTACATTCTAAAGAGTAAAAAAACCTACATTACCATTTGCAGCAACCACTGACATTGTTGTTTTTGCCTCTTACTTAAAAGCATTACGAGGTTTCCATTCAAGAAGATGAGAACAGCTTATGAAAAATATCTTCCTGCTTCTCTCCCCATTAGTATACAAGCAGAATAAGGGCAGGCAACAAATTTTCCAATTTAATAATGGTCGTGTCTCATCCATGCATTTATTTGGGTAGAAGGGTCATGTTGCCCTAATTGTATTGACGGATGAATCAGGATTGGGCACGAAGGGGGTGAGTTAACTTAGGTCTATGACAAAATATTATTTTCTTAGGCTAGAATTATTCCATCTTTGCTAAGTAACTATTGCCTCACCCTAGTTTTGCCTCCTGTCCTGCAAAACAGGGCAGAAAATCTTAGATTGACAGGAAAGGGACTACTAGTTGAAAACCTGAAGGTATTTTCATATGAAGAGACAGGCTTGCATAATTTACTAGGCTGAAACAAAAGCAATTGGCAAGGCACAAGAAATTTAAGATCAGAAAATTAACATTATGGTTTTTAATTACTCTTGAAAGCAGACGTTCCGTAAGTCCTATGTGCTGGCATATCACAGAGAACACTGTCTCAAAATACTGCTTCTATAAATCATCATCATTCCCAATAAAATCCCGGAAAAGAAGCAGCGTGGCAAGGATTGGGGAAGGTAGGAGGGAGATGTATGATGACACCTGAGGAACGCAGATGAGCAAGCACTTGGAAAAAGACAGGGCGTTTGCCTTTCTTTCTGAAAGAAATTGCAAAATATCCTGTAGAACTAGACGGTTGATTTCCCTTCCTAAAAATGTGTGTAGTAGGAGTACCACACACAGCTAAAGCAACGGTCTCCCAAAAAGCTGTTTCTATCTGCGCTGGTAACAGTTTAACATCATTGCCATTATCATTTAACACCACACTTGTTCATTTTAAGCTTCAGAAAAGAATACTACTCTGCCACTTCAGAAACAAAACCGTACACAAAGCTGGTAGGATAATTATAGCGGTAAACAGCAGCTACTCATTTAAAATGCTATTAGGACATGACGACATGCAAGTTCAACATATTAAGGTTTCAAAACCAAGTAGTTAGAAGATGACTGTTACAAATCGAGCCATTCTGAGGGTCTGTACCCTTCTCCTGATAACGCTAAAAACGACTACCTTGTTTACTAGTGTTGTGTCTTTGGGAAACATAACCTTGGTTTATAGAGAGTTCATGAAACCCACCGTCTTTCTGGACATTAAAGGGATATTCCACTACTTCCACCCCAAGCATTGTTTCTGTTACCTGAAAAACTAGATCTCTACATTTTTCCAGAACACACCTTTTTTTGCCTTTGACACCACCCCAACCCAAACTTTCAACATCAGCTTTGCTCCAGGAATGGAAAGCCTAGTCAAAAGAAGGCAGCAGGTTTTCTTGCTCTCATCTCCTGGAGGTTAGGCATCCTGTGCAAGGGGGTGGCACTTCACCAGCTCCAGGAGGACACCAAGGAGATGAGAATTCAGATTTAAAAGCCCAAGGCTGCTTGCTAGGGAAAACATCCCAGGAAGATGAGGATCCAAGGGGCTTGTGAGAGCCATGGGCCTGATGCTCAGGAAGCTTCTAGTGTTGGACCTCCCCAGAAGCAAGGATAGGGAGGGAGCAGTATCTCCTGAGCACTAGGAGATGAAGAGAAGGGTTGAGGGTCTCTGTGTCAGTGACAGTCACCTGAGGACCTTGGGTTTATAGAGAAGGCAGATACCCATGCAGGGCAACATCAAGGCTGTACAACACAAGTAACGTCTATTTATCCTGAAATTACTAAATAAACAAAAGAAATCTAAATTAAAAAAAAAAAAAAACAAACCAAAAAACCAATTCTCTTCTAACTTTTCATATGTCAGGTTTCAGAAAGGCAATTTTCTTATTTGCAGCAGAAATCAGAGGAATTCACTTTTTCTAAAATTTATTAGCAGAAAACCTTGAGCTACAAATCTACTGCTGCAGCTCCACAGAAAGCTGCTTGTTATCTCAAAGGAGGTTCTTGATTTTGTACCATAGTGAACAGATGAAGAGAAAAAAGAACAGGTCAGAGGTGGGTACAGACTCTCAATTAGGAAGAAAAAATTAAGCAAACAAACTAGCAATGAACAGGCTAAGCATCAAAAAACGTAAACAGAACAAGCAACTGTAACACCAAACCCAGTCATTTCTTGCCTCTCTACTACTTAAATAAAGCCGTTGGCAAGTATTAGGGATACAGCAGTACATTTTCTCAATGCTGAAATTGGTAATCTCAGAGGAGACAAATTAAAGGTCCTGCAGGCCAGGCTGATAAGAATCAGCTAAAGAGAGAAAAAGGTACTCTCGGGTTAGGAGTCTTATCAATACTAACTTCACCTAAGGCCTGCAGCATTGCCAGGTCTTGTGGCATTTCCAACACATTTTCTAAAATGAACAGCAAATCACGTTCTTTCCCAACAGGGCAGAAACCTAACATGTAGGCTATTTTATGCCTTCTCATATTGTGACACAAGTCCACCCCTATAAGACTATTTCGCCTTGCCCAGATGATGATTTTAGGGTTTGCCCACAGAGCGCAGTGCAGGAATCCCTAAGCCAACCTGCATGAGCAAGACAATATGCTGTGGCACAGCTACACGCTGTTCCTGCTCCTCTATCACCACAGCTGCTGGCAAAGATGCTGGGGCTGGAAAAGCCTTATAGCTCAGGAAGAGAACCAAATGAGCTCTGCTAGACTGTTTCCAGACTCGAGCACACAGAAAGCTCGGATCCTACCGTGCTGCAGCTTCCAGTGCTCTCACAGCTGCAGTCTGCAAAGGCAGAGGTAACGCACAACCTTAGAACTTGAGTTGTTCTTGCCTTGGCCTTCACTGCTTTTCCCTTCAAAAGTTACTTCCATGGTTAAAAAGAAGCAAAAAGAAGAAACTTCAGCTATCCCTGATGCAAGCTGTGTAACGACAGTACAGAACTGGGGAAAAAAAAATAAGTGGGGAGGATGGGGCGGGAGCGTGTCCAGAGGAGAGCCACCAAGCTGGTGAGGGGTCTGGAGAAGAAGTCCTATGAGGAGAGGCTGAGGGAACTGGGCATGTTTAGCTTGGAGAAGAGGAGGCTGAGGGGAGACCTCATTGCCCTCTACAACTACCTGAAAGGAGAATGTAGAGAGGTGGGTGTTGGCCTCTTCTCCCAAAGGAATAATGACAGGACCAGAGGTAATGGTATGAAGCTGCAGCAGGGGAGATTCAGATTAGATATTACAAAGAATTAGGAAGAATTACTTTACTGAAAGAGTGGTCAGGCACTGGAACAGCCTGCCCAGGGAGGTCGCCATCCCTGGAGGTATTTAAGAAATTTGTAGATGTGGCTCTTCAAGGGCATGCTCTAGTGCCCAAGATTATTGGTTTGTGGTGGGGTGTAGTATATGGGGTTGTAGGTGTGGGGTTTAGTTGGTGGGTGGTGGCTTTGGGTTTGTGGTTTTGGGGTGGTTGTGGTTTTTTTTTGTTGTTGTTGTCCGTTTTGTTTTGTTTTTTGTTTTGTGTTTTTTTTGTTGGTTTTTTTTTTTTGTGGTTGGACTCGATGATCTCGGAGGTCCCTTCCAACCACTAAGATTCTGTGATTCTGTGAAATACCAGAGCATAAGAGGAACAGTGCTGGATCAGCCTAAAGGTCATGACTCCAGCAAAGTGGCCAAAAGTGGATATCCACTATCCTTGAAGAAGGCAAGGGCAGAGCAGACATGTATGATTCTCCTACTGGGTATGCATCCCAGCACCCACCATTTTTTTGTGGCATGCGGTCTCTTAAATTGGATGTCCTCTCAATCTTTGTACCCTTTGGTGGATTTTCTTCCACATACCTCTTTGGTCTCGTCCAAGGTCAAGTACGCCTTTAACAAATACCAGCTTCACATCCACATCTTCCAGCAAGGAACTCAACACTTCAATTACATTCTGAGTGCACAACCACCTCTTTATTTCCTCAGAAACTGCCTCCTGCTAGCTTTACATCTGCTACACACCAGCCTCGCACTGGCCAAGGCAGCAATCATTTGATCTCCCTCTACCCTTTGATCCACCATTCGAGGCTCTAATTTGCGCTACTGCAAAGGTCTGACCCCATCAAAGGTGATGGTGCTGGTGGGTGGGTGAACTGCAATAATCAGCAGAATCCCTCACAGAAGACAAACACTGTTTGCGGAGTCACGATCTGCGATGCCAGGCACGGCTGAAATTCCTGGGATTTCTTGAGAGTCAGGAGGGAAGACCAAGAACTCCGATATGAGCCCAAAGCATGCTTCTGCTTAGTGCAGTGCTTCAACAAGCTGGATGTGGACACTGCTGAAGGACAAAACAAGCTCATGGGATAAACCCCCCCCTGTTTTATATTGGGTTCTGTCCTCAGGATAGAGACTGCACGACAATAAATATATCAGTGCTGCTCAGGCAAACATAAATATGAGAACATTCATACAGTATACTAAAATAAATAGCCAGACCCCAAGGACACTATGGCCAATTATGCAAATTCTTAAAAAATTTAACTCCAGTTAATGTTGACCTACGATAAATCCATGTCCTTCTTGTTGTTCTCCCAATGCACCTTCCCTGATTCTCCACAATATTTATTATAACCAGGCTGACAGACTTAGACTGCATGTACCTTAAAGCAGGAATTGTTGCCTCTTGGTGTATTTTAACAGCTATAAATGGAGCCTCATTACTGATTATGGCTCCTGGAAAACTACTGGGAAGCTTGTATTTTAAGTTTTGTTGCATTTATCTGCCAAGTTCTTTTTTCAAGACAAAAACTGTTTCTGTGGCTTGAAAATGCCAGATTCCATAACCAAGTTACCTTCAGCACTGAGCTTCAAGCCAGTATTTAAATTAAGAATTACTGTTTTATTCCTCCTGATGATAGTTTTTCAGTGAGAATTTCAGTGAGAATTGAAGTATAATTAATATATATTAATCCCTCTAAAGTGGATCAAATCAAATGCGAATTCAGCAGCTTTATACAGTTCTGTGTCACGATGTAAGAACCCTCTGCCTTTAACAAAAATCTGCTGATTTTACTGCATGCAGTTCAGTGTTTATCAAAGTGTTTACACTGAATTTCAAATATTCCAACATAGGTATAATCAACACCTGATTTTTTTTATTGCAACATTAAAGAATGAAGCAAGTGTGATCTACAGACAATTAAAGTGTTGTCTGCAGTCAAACATGTACATTCACGATTGTCAAAATTTTAATAGTAGCTTCACACTACATCGTCTGCAGCAGCTCAGAAAATTTATTCCTTTTACCTGAAGTCAAATCAGAAATGGTCCCAGTGGTGCCTCTCCCTTCACTAGAAGGCATTTGTATTACTCACTGGCAGGTTGAGGGAAAAGAGATGACTAACACTTTGTCCTAAAGCATGCTAAGTACTGAAGGCTGCTATTTGCTATAAACTTTAAAGACTTGAAGAGATGGGATTTGGATACAACAGGAGTTCAATTGACTTGAAGTAGGTTCAGGAATTTCAAGTAGTAGGTTGTGCATTAACACTCCCTGATGTACACATCCTTGAAGAAAAAGATGCATCTGTAGTTTGTGTACAGAGCTGATACTCCTCACCCTATCCTCAAAGCAATATTCTGCTCTCACAACTACATTCTCAAAGCTTAGGCAACATCATAATCAATTGCTGTCCATGCAACTTTCATTTAATGCGTTTCCACAAGGACAGTACCTAATTACATTTGCTCTTACATGAGAATGCATTTCTTTACCTTATCATTCTCAACAGACTACACAGGCTCATGGCAGCAGCTTCTGGGTATTTTTATTTGGGGGAGGAGGGACAGGTCACACTTTAACTGGCAGAAACGTTTGGTTTTCACAGCTTCTGTAACTACCACAGCACTTAGTGGTAGGTGCAAACAAAGCCATAAGCAAACAGGGGCTACATACAGATATTTGCGTTCAAATCACTTGCTCAGCATCATATAGGAACAAGAAGAGCCAATTCTCATTTCTCTTCTCCTTTATCTGAGTGTGTAGTTTGCTAGACTATTTTCACATTTAACAGAAATCAGCTTTCAACATTGGTTGAATCCCTGAGCACTGTTTATCACATGCACTAATCAAATAGGATTTTTGTATGGAAAAAGTGATCTAAAATTATCAAAATGCATATGCAAAAGAAGCTCAAATTTAGCTTAAGTAAACTTGTTTCAAGTATGCCTTAATTCCTGAATATTTTGACTGCAACCACAGCATCATTCAAGATATTATAAACGCTAAAGGTTTTAGTGTTTATAGGCTTTGAGCCTGGTGGGCTCAAAAACCACCAGGGATACTTTATAGAAAGAAAATCCATGAGGGCCTCTTAAATAAAACACCATCACACCTGCGTCTGGATCTCTCTGAGCTGTGAATCATTAAAGGCGGGAAGAAGTATTTTGGGGAGGTACCACTATCATTCTGTGTTGTTCTTAGACTCTTTTCAAGGCACCTGCAACTGGCCACCACTGAGGACAGGATACCAGCTAGATGATCTTTGGTCTGACCCAGTACCACTTGTCTTCCTCCAAACGGTATCCAGCAGAGTGCCAACACTGGTAACATCTGCCTTTTGGGAAGTGGTTTACAACTGGCCCGACAACAAATGCGATTAAAAATGTCATCTATAATCCTAACAATTTAGGACATAAGAAATTCTGAAGAGTGACAGTACCCTCCCATTGTAAAAATTTGGGGGAGCTTTTTAAGGACTTAAGTCAAAGGATTTCTGAATGTTGTCTCATTCGTTTCCTTTATTGACTTTCTAACTACAAATAAACCTTACATATTTTTATTACACTAATATCTATAAGCAGTCATTATGGTCTTGTTAGGCTAAAATGCCACATAAATGCATAAAAGACATCGTATTTGCCTCAAAAGTACTTATTGTAGGCCAAGATAAAGTAGATCAACAGCAAAACGGAGCACTCAATAACCTGAATTACTTGAGAGGTAGTTTGGAAAACACCATCTGAGTTCCATGATGATTTTGAGAAAAAAGTGAATAAGCAAATAAGCACAAATAAGCTGAGAGTCCTCCTTTAGATGCCCCAGTGTAGCCAACCACCATGACTCAGAAAATGAATCCATAACCAGCTTGATTCCATCAAATGGGTTTAGCACTCAGCTTGTCAGCCTATTTAAGCAGCTCACAGCACACAGTAACTCATTGTTCTGACCAAAGCAAAAATCCAAACAACCAAACACGTGGCCATCTTACACAGTATTTTCAGAACAAGGAGGAGACACCAAGAGTGAAGAGCAGATAATTCAATCATGCAAACACAGACTGAAACAGAATAAAAAACCCACAAGTCAAGCAAAACCCAGAGTACACCCCTACAAATAAAGAATATCAGAGAAATGCAATGGAAGTATCAAAATTCTGATTCATTTTAGCAGTTAAACTCTCAGATCTGCTTTACATGCGACAACCCCCAGCAGTGGGTCTCAGTTTTCAAGTGGTATAAAATACTAATCTCTAGAAAGTAGCCCTTCATAACCTTAAAGCTGCACCACAATTAACATATAATCAGAGTGAACAGGTTTTAACAAGTTAACTGAGAAAAATTACAAGCTATAAAAGACACCTTGAATTCAGTACAAGTCTACAGACTATAACATTTCTAACACTGATCTTTTGACATGCTTAAGCCAGTGTAATAAAGCATCTCAGTATTACAAAGAATTCCCTCCTACAAAAAACAAAACCCAAACCCTACTCCCAGCCAGACACAAAGTATACACTTTTGACAATATTTGATGCTGAAATGCGCTTCAAATAAAAGTCAAATGTTAAAAAAAACAGGTATCTCCCTGTTAAAGTGTCCTAAAAATTACTTTCAAGAAGACATTTTGAAAACCCACTGGCATTAGTCTTATGTTTAGGAAATGCTTTTGAAGAAAGGCAGGGAGGGGCATGAGACTCTTTCCAATCCATCCACTATCTCTGCCATTACCACTTAAGAGTGCCAGCCCAGTCCCAGTACTATTTAATCTGTGTGCATCAGAGGTAATCCCTCTACTAACAAGACTGAGATTTGTCTATATATTTTGTATTAGCCGTGTCTAGTTTCCCAGGTTCACAGGCTCTTGCTAACATTGGCACTTATTTGCACTAGTACGTTAATGATATTTTTGAAACATCTCTTTAATAAAAGCAGAAAAGGGGACTTTTATTAAACACTACTTGACACTGTAGGATTCTCACGCTGTCATGTACCCATCTGAGCAAGCAGTGTGCTCTTGTGGCCAGGAAGGCCAATGGAATCCTGGGCTGCAGAGGGAAGAGTGTGGCCAGCAGGTCAAGGGAAGTCATTCTCCCCCTCTACTCTGCACTGGTGAGGCCACAACTGGAATCCTGCATCCAGTTCTGGGCTCCCCAGTTCAAGAGGGACAGGGAACTGCTGGAGCAAAGGGCAACAAAGATGATTCAAGGATTGGAGCATCTCCCTTATGAAGAAAGACTGAGAGAGCTGGGACTCTTTAGCCTGGAGAAGAGAAGGCTGAGGGGAGACCTTATTAATGCTGACAAGTATCTCAAGGGAGGGTTGAAGGAGGAGGGAGCCAGACTCTCGTCAGTGGTTCCCACTGAGAGGACAAGGGGCAACGGGCACAAGTAGGAACATAAAGGGTTCCACTCAAATATGAGGAAAAACTTCTTCACAGTGAGGGTGACAGAGCCCTGGAACAGGCTGCCCAGGGAGGTTGTGGAGTCCCCTTCCTTGGAGATTTTCAAGACCCACCTGGATGCAGTCCTGAGTAACATGCTCTGACAAGCTCTGGGTGGTCCTGCTTCAGCAGGGGAGTTGGACTAGATGATCTCTATGATTCCTTCCAACTCTAAAATTCAGCGAAATCTGGGAATTTCAGCAACATAAGCCCAAAGGCTTTAACAGGAGAGAAGGGAGCAGGGTAGACACAGAGCCTCAGGAGAGCTCTGCACGCTACCCATTTCACAAAAAAGAAAATACTAACTGAAGGGCACTCTGAACTGTGTAAAGAACCCCAATGCTGCTACTATAGCAATTGCAAATTGAGAAGCCCCCTTAGAATTTCTAACTGTACTTAAGACATCGTTGGGCTGGTGGGTAGTATCAGTGAACTAACCATTTTTGACTCCTTCCAAAGAATTTATACATCTTTCAGGAGAAAGACTTTTGTCATTAGAAAAACTGAAGGAAGTACAATACTAGAATGCTATTTTTCTGACTGCTTAGTCTATGCAATTAAAATCCAATAACAAAAGATTTGGAAATTTGCTACAGTCTTTCCAATCAAGAGGAAAGAATTCAAACTAAAAGATACAGACAATGAATAAATAAAAAAAAAAAAGAGTTGAGAAATAAAAAATAAATATCTAAAATAACATTCAAAAGAACATTACATTTCTAAAGCGCTCCCTCATCATTTTCACCCTTCATTTAAATAAAAAAAAATTAATAATTTAAGCTTTTACTTACAGCAGACAATCACTCTGATACAGCAGACAATTACAATGAAGTAATTTTTCAATTTTATTATATTCTACCCTAAAAATATAATAAAAATACTCCCTTTTGTTTAATCTTCAAATTTCTTCAAAAGTAAAACTGAAAAGGTGCAGTCATAAACAATTTCTTAAGTGTTTCAAAGAAAGTGTCCACACTCACCAGTGCTGCTGCTTTCAGACTTTTCTTCTGGTTGGCTTTCTGGAAAAAAAGACGAACAAAAAAGGAAACATAATGTTTCTGTGTTGATTATTTGAAATTATATCTAAAGAGTGGGTTGCAAAGCAAAGAATGATAAATTCTGATAAAATCACAATCACTGGGTTCGATTAATGTTTATAAGTTTGCTTTCTGAAGAATAATTTGCCACAGAAAGCAACAACAACAAAAATATCTCTTTTAGTGCCCAAACTCACACCTTATATGAGAGAACTCAATTACATCTCTGACTGAGCTCTGCAGGAATGAAGTTACACAGTTATACAAAATCAGTAGTACCACTGTACTTAAACAATTAATAGTATCCATGTATCTCCCTGGTCACTCTAGACAAATTAATATTATTTTTGTATTTTTGAAAAAAAAAATCAAATTCCTGCAGAAGAATGCTCTTAATTGCCATTAGGTAAATTTTTGAACTTGATCAACTTCTCTACCCTTTCTGCGGCTCACACGAGGATTTATTTCTTCAATCTTTTCACTTTCTGAGCATTGGCCCTCAAATGCCACAATAGCTCAACTTTTGTACCCAACTCAGGTACAAAAAACATGCATAATCAGAAACATCTCCTGTTCCACAGAGCAGAGAATCAAAGTAGGTATGAAGGAAAAACCTAGACACGAGTGTTGCAAAACAACTTGCCAAAAAATTATCACTCAGGTGAATGGCAGAGTCAGATTCAGAAACAGCTTTCTGCATGAAATTCCAGTCCAGCATTTCAAGAGATGGCAGCCGGCAGATGTCTTGTGGTAAACTGAATTCTAACACTCACCAAGTCCTATGAAATTAAATCTCTACATAAATGGCAGTCTGAAACTTGACTGCTCCTCCTATATTTCTCCTTCTTATGCATCTTCTAAGGTAGAGAATAAAATGAACACTTTCACTTATCTGAAATACAGTTAAAAATGGTAAAATAGACTTGCCCTTAGCTTTCAACTCCAAGATGTCACAGCTGTTATCATAAACTATTTACTTACAGGTGAGAGTGAATTACTGCTCTAACTCAGAGAATAACTTTTGAGTTCAGTTAGGTTGATCATTTCTGCCATTTACAGGCTGGGTATCAAGAGAACTGAAAACCTGAAATATTTCACAAAACCTTTTTCTTGTCACTGATCCTTGCTGGCTTTCACGGCTGATGGCCCTGTTCACTCATTGAGATGGCTGACAGCCTGAAGACTAATACAAATAGAAAAAGCAGTATCTCACAGATCCTTCTTTCTTTACCAGTAGCTGTTGTTAGTCTTAACAGCTGAAAGCATGTGCTTTCTCACTGAGAAAACATCATTATATGGCCTCTTCCCACCTGTGAGCATTCAGAAAGCAAGTTAAGAACCCTGCCAACTTTCAGATACATAGGCAGGATAGCCTGTTTGCAGAAAAGCATGTATTTTCTCATTCACCTTTTTTATTGTATTTAGCAAATTTACAGCATAATGTTATTATCCAACCAATATTCCAACTCAGTTGTAACAGGGAAATATTCAGTACACGCACAAGAAGCAACGAGGACATAATGAAGAACATGCAAATATACTAAGATATCGACCCCTGCCTGGACTGAGATGTAAGAAGCAGTTGGCTTTAAAGATGTTTCTTTTTAACTCTCTTCCAATGAAACGACTAGCTACGTAGGCAGAACTACTGCATAAGACATCACACTTAAAAATTGTTAATGGCATCTTTGATTCAAATAACAATAAATGTGTTATCATGTCTACAGGGGGAGTGTGTGTGTTTGCTTGTATGTAGCAACAGAATCTGCCCTCATCGGCAGAGACATAAAAACAGACAAAATTCAAGCCTTGCAAAAAAAGTGGGGTTTTCTTCCTCATCATTAGACAATTTCTTTTTGTTATTATTTGTTCACAAGTATCTGCTTCAAAAAACTTCTCAGTACTAATATAATGAAGAAGGTAAAGGAAGTTGTACTATGTCTACTCAATATTTTTAACAACGTCGTCTACAGCTGCTCAGCCTCCTCCACAATGTGTAAGATTCACAGATAAATGTCAACAGGTTGGGGTTCTTTCATTGGTTGTTGGGGTTTTTTTGTTGTTTTCTTTTGTTGTGGTTTTTTTGGGGGGTGGTTAGGAAGGGGGTTGGTTTTTTTTACAAATACATCAGTGAGACTGAAAAAAGCAGAGAAAATCAACGAAGTAGGCAGAAAGCCAACTCTATTCCCATCACACAGAGCCCATTCTAAGATCCCATATATTTTGTGCATTATATCCTCAATGGTTTAAAACTGTACAGGAATTAACAGTTTATAGTTTTAATAACAAAAATGAAAAAAAAATAATTAGCTTACCCCTGCTAGCCAGCTGAACCCATTTAACAGTAATTTGTTAATCCTCACAACACTCATACGAAGTAAATAAATATAATTTTCATTTCTTAGAGATGGAGAAGAGAGATGTGATATAAGCAGTCGCAGTTGTTTTCTAAATGAACCGTATGTCCCAATAATGCATATGAAATCTCAACCCATCAAAATTCTGTCTGTAATTAGACTAGCTTGACTCACATATTCTGCTTTTCTGATCATGGGTTTCATCTTCTTTATGATCCTCACAAATATTTGGAAATTTGCATAAACGCCAAAGATCTGAAAGGCTGCTGTTGCTTCTAATTCTTTTGATCCTGAGGCTGCTGATAGGTTTTCCTCTTCTGCTAACGGCAGTCCATGAAAGAATGAAGTACATAAAGGAACAACGAAGCATTAAGTAAGACCCCAAAGCATTTTGGAGACTGGAATGTGTGGTTAAGTGACAGCCTGAACAAATGGAGACAATTGGAAAGTACTGTTAAAGTAGACAGGTATACGTCAAAACTCCTCAGCAGGCAGAGCTACGATGGCAGAACAATGAGGGAGGGCGTTTATTTCCTAACTAAGAGTTTGATGAAAAATTTGAGAAGTCAAACATTCATCTAATAAGATCAGAAGTACTATCACAAGGCATCAAGACTCTGAGTGCTATGTATTTTACTGGAAATAATTAAATGTAATTATAGGAGTAACTGCTTTAATGAAAGAAAGAAACATCTTTCCAGGATTTAGTGTTTCTTCCCTTCACGTTTCTTTAAATGGCTGGGTATATCTGATATTTCAAAATACAAATATACAAAATACAGAATATTACCCTCTGACTATTCACTTTCACTGGAATACAATCATATATTGTAAGTTTTTTAGTAGGTGTGATTCATGTACAAACTCAGAAAAGGTCCTTTCATATATGAGAAGCTGTATAAAGGAAAAAACCCTACCCAACTGAGGGGAAAATATTCAAGGGGTATGGGAATAAAGGAGCTGCTCCAAGGTATACAGGCAGAGTTATGTGTATTGCTGAACAGGAATACAAAAAAAAAATAATTTGAATTTCACTGAGATTCTGAAAGGAGAGAAGACTCAGAAACCTGGAGAAGAATGCAATGTTAAGAGGCAGCAATCTTCCGTGAAGCATGAAACAGTGAAACAATCCATGCATGAATGCTGCTCAGAAACAAAGGTCTGGGAGTCATCCTGTCAATGGAGCTCTCTAAACAGTTTTTACTTTCAGTAAGATGGAACAAGCATGAAGGAATTCAAAGTCACTAAAATAGGCTTTAAGGCAATCCCACTTATCAAGGGGGAGCTGTGAAGATATAGTCAAAATTTCAATAAAATGAGTCATCTCACCCAACTTCACAAATATATCTTATACTTTATTTGTGCCTTCAGTGTAAAATCTTCCTCTCTACGCATCAGCCCTTTACACCTAAGGATGCAATTGCCTGCCAAGGTCTATGTTTTCCCAAGGCACATTAGTAGCACATTTTTCCAAGAATGAGCTCAATAAGGAACTTTTATCATTATCTATAACATAGCGACATTTTTTATTTATATTGAGAGCCAGCAATCCTAAACTACCTGCTGGCAGAAAAATTAAGCAACAGGCAATTAAAGCAGTAAGGGAATTAATCTATAATGACAATCAGAAAAGTTTGTTGTTAAATGTTTAACAAAAGCACGTTCTCATTCCTTCAACCAAGAAAGAAACTGTCAAATTATAGCACTTCCTTATGCCAGGGCGTCTGCCAGTAGGAAGCTGAGAAAAAAAAACTATTTTAACCAAACACACCCTATATCAAACCCATGACTTGCCCCTAGATAGTTCTTAGCTATATATGCATAAGAAAAATTTGTTTTGTTCAATACAACACATTGAAATATATGCAAAATGCTCTCCTTTCCTCCCGCCCAAAAAATTACAGCTATGATAGCTGATGACAAAGATAAGATAGAATGACTGGAAGCACAAATAGCATTGTTGCATAGCAACTGTTGATGTACATATGGTGATGTTTATGGAACAGAATGTAGTTCATATTTAATGCAGAAATAATACTGAAACCAGCCTAGACAGCAAGACCTAGACGGCAAGAGACAACTGTTCATTGGATCCCTCTCTGCAGTCATTGCAGAAGCCACACTTCCCGCCAGCTTTGCTGAACTGATGTTCAGAACAGCACCACGGGTCTTACTGATTTGCCCCAGCAATGAAGACAACGCAAAGAAAGTAGGGAGATATTTTGCCACTACTGCTTTCGGAGTGTATTGTGCTACTCTGTATTATTCATTTGAGCAATTTCAAAATACAGAAATAGGAAAAAAGAAAAGAAACAGGAGACACCCCAGAGCTGGTCTAAACAGAAAGTACACCATGTGAGAAAGCCAGCATAGACCAGATTTTTAACAGTACGTATCTAGCTTTATATTAGCTCAGGTCTAGTACACACACTGCAGAAGACCAAGAAACTGCAGTTCATTACTCCAGGTGTAACAAATGGCACCTCAGAAGAGCCTACTGCTGCCCATTAACTCATACGGTGGGACCACCAGAGATGCAGAGACTTACAACGTAAGAACTAAAGGATTTCTTTCAACTTCAACTGGTATTAGAAGCAAGCTCAGTTAAGACAAAACAAAACACACAGAAAATCCATTCAGAAGTCTAGATATTACATCATGCAGAAAATATTAAATTACTTGTCAAATTTGATCTCTTTTACTTGCTCTTAGTGACCTGAAGAGTCAATGTGAACTGCTGAATTATCCAAAACACGTAAACTCCCTGCAGCATCTTTCAAGATTACAGAATATTTCAGAGGCAGCTTTATTATTCCTCATTCATTTCCTGAAAGTCCATCAAAAAGATGGTCACTACAACATAAAGAACCCAGGATTAGAGGACAGCAAACAGAATACATCTTTGGGCTGTTAATATGCTTCAAAAAATGGAAAAAGAACCCTAGACCCCCAACCAAAAAACCCCACCCTTTAGAAAAGAAATCCAACTGGTTTATGCTATTTGCTCCATTTTAGGCAAGTTCTGTCCTCAAGAAGGGTATTGAATGAGAGCAATAGTGCGTGAAGCACTTTTTAATCCATATTTCATTTGCATAATTCTTCCAATGCATCCTTCCAGATGCAACATTAACAATGCCATCTGCAGCTCCATACCAGCTTAATCTTTGGCCCACAGTTCAAGCTGGCATATTCATTCTGTTACATGGTGCACTTTGCAAAAGAAAAAGGAACAAAATCACCAGTGCTTTTCACAAAAATATTCCAATTATAATTTGAAGACAAATACTGGCCTGTGAACATAAGAATGAATAAATTTCAATTTCCTGTGACTGTCTCTTACTGCGGATTGACTGATGTGCAAAGACATGTAAGTCTTTATTGAGTCTTTTTCCATGGTTGATATAATTATACTATTTTTTTCCATGTGGATTTCCTGGCATCAAATAGGGTAGCAGCCTTTCTTTCAGCTGGGATATCCATGTAGTTTTGCTCCACTCTTCAGACACCTGCTTTCACACTAGCCATAATTCACTATGAAATTTGTTGAAATTGGCTGTGGAGCTCAAAACATATTGGCAATACGTGTTTAAACACAAGAGTGTGGCTGCAGGAAAATGGTGTCTGTAAGAAATCTGACTGGGACTTGGAATATTTGTGTCACATCCATCTTTACAACCAAAAAAGTCATGCAAGAAAAGCACATTAAAGTTTATTTTGGATTGTACTGCCAACACCAGCTTTAACACAACAGCAACACATTTTAGCCATTTTGCATTTAAGCGAGTTTCATGAAAACTCAGTGACTGCATGTTATGCTTGCTAATCTGAAGCAAAAACAATTTTGACAGGGTCTATGCTTATTCAGTGTTTCACTCGAAACATTTCATATTTCACTAACTACCCTTTGCTCCCGATTAATATAATAACTTCTACTCAATAGATCCATGATCTTTGAATAACATTTTCTAGTTGTTAAGAAATGCAAAATCTTTAATTGATTAAATAAAAATTGGACAGCTTCTAAGTACCTAAATGTTTCAAGACACTGGTATTACAGATGGTAAACCAGAAATAAATGGGCATCTTCTAGCTATCACATTCTAATGACTTTCATTCTAAATGATGACAAATACTCCACATTCACATTAATATCTGCACTCACTGCAGCTTAAGTTACTGCTTTTGAAGCAATGTTTTGTACCAAAAGGTGTCCTGAAAAATAAAATGACACGGGATTTGCAGCAAACATGCAAAAGTCACTGCATGTCACTCTAAACACATCTTCACACCTGAAATCTCTCTCTTTTGTCAAGCATTCTGAGGTTGGGGCACAGAGAAATGAAAAAGGATGAGGTACTACTAAAATGCTTGCAACATTCTTGAAAACTTGCTCCCTATCTCTTTCCACATTTGTAATCTACGAAACCCCAGTGTTTTTAAAGTGTTACAAGTCACACATGAAAATACAGTAAAGTGAAAAAAATAGTAACACAATTACATTAGTTTCAGCGAAAGGAATGACAAATGAATAGTGCCTGGTTATAGCGTAAGAGCTTGTATTTCTGAACACCACAGAGACAGCCAAGCTACCTGTACCTTAGTATCTCAATGCTCAGCCATTAAATCTTTAAAATAGATTTTAAAAAGGAAGTTATGAAATTTACTAAGTATTCTAGCTCTGTCCTGTGAGTTGTGATTCTCCCTCCCTCATTTATTTGATAAAGCATCACACTGCCATCACAGCAATTACTTGCCAGCCTATGAACATCAAAACTTCAGAAGTTGCTCACTTTGTAGGTTTTTTTGCCCCACGTAAGGTATTACTGTTATTTGTCTTCCTGGAAAAACAAAACCTGAGTGCCTGAAACTGAGATACCTTCTGCAGACAATGAGATCTGCTCTGCAGACACCTTCCTTCTCTCTCTAACATCCAGAACATGACCATGCAATGACATGACTAAGTAGCCAACATTACAGCAGACAGGAGTTACATGCAAGGCAGTCTGCTGAACTTATTGTACAGTGTAACCATACTATGTCCCTTAAGTCTAACACACAGTTTAGCACATATGATCTTGAATATCCTAATCACTCGTACAGCTACTGAGCTGAATTTAAGACAAGCCAAACAGTTGAAATCCAGTGAGAAAAATAGTAACCTCACTGCTGCATTGTTTGGTGTTATGACCTTATTAAGCTTTAATACACTTAAACCATATATACTTCAAGAAAATGTGGTGAACAGATGTATTTCTTGCTAAAATGGATCTGTTAAACTGGACAGAGGAAGAATCAGCATCCATATGAAACATAATCACAGCAGAGACCAATTCAAGGAGAAAAAAAAATAATTAGCTGATCTCAAAAGTACATGGGAATACAAAAACATTTTTTCCAGTGAAAATCCTGAAAGGAAATACACAATGTACTGCACTCCATGCTCTCTCTGTTCTCTTCAGCAGACCTACAGTTGAAATGTACATGATATCCCTATGGGGAGAACTTAAATTAGTTGTTCAATCATATGAAGAAGAGAGACAGACACAAGAAGAGTACAACAGTGTTATGTATGCAGATAACAACAAAACAGAGCCAAAATCTGACTCCTGAGTCTTCTGGACTTCATGGCATTCAGTTCATTGAAATTACGTATTCTGGAATTGTAACAAATAACTTTAATTCTAACTTACCTACTGAACTTTCTGTGAACACTGTTAAGGTCTGTCCTCCCACACTTTGCAAAAGAAATGGATGTTCCCTTGGTGCACTGACTGAAGCAGGTTTTCCTCCAATATCACTGATGCTTGCAAGCTCTTCATTCAAAGTAAATGACACCTAACAGTCACAATTACCACAGTGTTATTAAACAGACTCAATTACACAGCTTTACGAGCTATGGGGAAACAAAAAGAGGGAAAACACAAGCAGTATAGCACATTTCCATTTCAAAAACATAAAGAGTGGGGTAAGAGTCTTACTATATTGATCTCTTGTTGAAATAGATTATTTAATGCTTTCATGTCCTTAAAAAATTTACTCATCTTTTACAAAATTTTAAATTACTTCCTCCTGAAGTCAGAGAACAATGTGGTTTTTTTACTAAAGAGTAAAACATAATAGATTTTCAGACACTGTTGAGTGTAAGTGCTTTAAAACATTTCACATGGCCAGCTGTTTTCCAGAAAAAGTACCAATGTGGCCCGGCACATTGTAATAATGTCTTATTAGCTCAGGGGCTCCTGAGTTGCATGCAGCCCAAGAGAGGTTTAAATAAATCTTCTTTGCTATGTTTATGTTGTATGCCCAATACAGGAGGTACTGAGGGGACTGGGTAACCAGAATCCCTCGCAGGGGATTCTGGACACAGCAGGAAACTTGAAGAGGGATATTTCATACTGGCACTGAGTATTTTTCCTGCTCATCCTGCTCAGCTTCATTCTGCCATGCAGCAACTGGGTCCCCGGGAAGCCACCCATCCTCATGGGGTTCCTCACTGCTTGGATCTACACGGATCACAAAATGAGTTTTGCGGCTCTCATCAACACCAATATCTCGATTTTGGTGTGAGGCTCACAAAATTAGGGAGGTTGGCTCATATATTCAAACCTAAAACAGTCCAATCAAACATCCAAACCTCCAGTAGAACTCTCCCCGCTTATTCTAAAAGGAGTTTGGCCAGGTTATCAAATGGCAAATGCAGCCTGCTTCCCTCCCATTTTTTTGTCCCTAGTTTCTTCCAATTCAGTGATGGATCTACGTGGTATTTTAAATAATTCTTACTAATACAACTTCCCTTATCTCCTGTAAAAGGTACAGGAAGTAAATATCATTCACTGAGGCTGCTAATAAAAGCAGCTACCTTTGTATGCAGAAAAACTTTCAAGTTGCTTTATATTTAGTGGAACCAAATTCCAAATATAAGACTTCCTGAAATTGCAACCCTCCATCTCGAGCTTCTTTTGCTTTATCACCCCCCTCCTCAGTCCTCAGACAGCCTTTTGCACTAACACATCTCAAAACGTTTAGAGAGAAGGTTGATACTACAATTGCTTTTAACAAACTCAGGGAACAAAAAGACCTGATGAAAGCCCCACAGTAAATCTATGGGCAGAGCTATGCGCAGAATTATCTCCTCCTGATTCTACGGGACAATGCTTCAGTACAGGTTTAACAAAAAATACGTGACATGAGAAAGCAGCATGTTATAAACAATTTTTAGAATTCAGAATATAACACATTCACAGCCTTTGTATTTAGTAATTACTTACTTCTGTTCTTCCTTGATTTCTGCAAAAGAAAATATTTAATGTTTTAGTTTCCATAATCTAATTCCACAAGTTTAGCTTCCCTTTTTTTTTATTTCTATTTTTCCCTTCCTATTTTTTTAAATTAATAAGCAAATTCAAATTCTAGTTTTGTTACTCATCTTCACTCCTGAGCTGCTCAGATTTTTTGTTATGCTGATGCCCAAGAATAAATGGGTAAAGTCAGCAGGTGAGAACAGAAGCAGCAGAATAGCACATGTAAGTTAAAGAACATTCTCAAGTTAGTTGTGCATATTTCTTGGGTTTAAGAAATCAAACATCATGTAAAGGGATACAGCCACTCCCCAGTATAATTTCATATAATTTATATTCATCATCACTATACAATAAAGTAACATTCAGGTATCACAGAAATATGCACAGTGTTTGCAAGAAACAGGATTATGTATTATAAGACATGCAACATAATCTGTTTTACTGCAGGTAACTTCTAAGAATTGCAACCAATAAAGGTACAGTAAAGGCTTACTTGGCAATCCTTAGTTTTCCCACTTCACCTCTTCCTGAAGCTTTATTCCACTGTTGTGACAAGTATTTGGGGACCTAAGAAAAGAAGACAGATTTCAAGAAAAAACAGATTTTAGAATTCTATATAAATTGTGTATGTGTACATACTTTAAGTGCATTTACCCTGATCACTTCAGAATACAGTATGAGGTAAATTATAGTAGACAATATAGATCCATAAAAGGGTTTGGGTTGGAAGGGATCTTTAAAGGTCATCTAGTCCAAACCCCCTGCAATGAGCAGGGGCATCTTCAACTAGATCAGGTTGCTCAGAGCACCATCCAACCTGACCTCAAATGTTTTCAGAGATGGGGCATCTATCACCTCTCTGGGCAACCTGTTCCAGAGTCTCACCACCCTCATTGTAAAAAATTTCTTCCATATATCTAGTCTAAATCAACCCACTTTTGGTTTAAAACCATTGTCCCTTGTCCTAGTGCAACAGGCCCCACTAAAATTCTGACCCCATCTTTCTTATAAGCTCCCCTTAACTACTGAAAGGCTGCCATAAGGGCTCCCCGGTGCCTTCTCCTCTCCAGGCTGAACAAGCCCAACTCTCTCAGCCTGTCCTCATATAAGAGGTGCTCCAGCCCTCTGATCATCTTCGTGGACCTCCTCCGGACCCAGTCCAAGAGGTCCACCTCTTTCCTGTGCTGAGAGCCCCACAGCTGGACACAGTACTCCAGGTGGGGTCTCACCAGAGCAGAGCAGAGGTGCAGAACCACCTCCCTCAACCTGCTGGCCATGCTTCTTTTGACACAGCCCATGATACAGTTGGCTTTCTGGGCTGTGAGCACACAATGTCAGCTCAGGTCCAGTTCTTCATCCACCAGTACCCCCAAGTCCTTCTCCGCAGGGCTGCTCTCAATCCTTTCATCCCCCAGCCTGTCTTGATACCAGGAGTTGCCCCAGCCCAAACGCAGGACCCTGCACTTGGCCTTGTTGAACCTCATGAGGTTCACACGGGCCCACTTCTCAAGCTGCTATATATATATTCTGTTACAAAGAGCAAAAAGAATAATGTAGCACAAAAACAAGGCCAGTGGGGAGTCCCAAATTCCCCAAATGAGGCAAAAATCTTATAACACCTTGAACTTCAAATACTATTATCCAATCATGAAAGGCAAAAAAAGATCAGCATCATATTCTTAAAATCATTACCCCAATGATTTTATCAGGTAAAACTATACTATACTATACTATACATTAGGAATTATCATCTCTCCAGGGAAAAAAAACCAAACAACCAAGCACAATGATAAGAAGTTAGGCAATTACAACTCAGAGACCAAAAGGTGCTGTGAAGGAAAGGCTTAGGTTTCGGAAACCTCAGACACATCGAGGAGCAAACTGCAGCGCTGCTCCCACCAGCTGTCCACTTCTCCAACCGCAGGACTACCCTAGGCAGATCTACCTCCCATCACCCATTTCCACCCCTCCACCACATCGGGAAAAGTCCTTGTGCAGCTGGTCAGCATATAGGAAAAGCAGACTGATCTGGCTGGGGGGTGTGGGGGACTTCTGTGCTTTAGCTGTGCTGATTTCGTATTTAGCAACAAAACGGAACAACCCAACCAGCTCCACAACTCATTTCCCCAAACGGCTGCACAAAGCAGAGGTCAGTGGAGGGACTGGAACCAGCAGCCCTGCTTAACCTGATACACCCAAGGAATAAAACATCCTCCAGTGTCGCTGACTTGCCTACACACAAATTCCTTTAGTTACAAAGGTTTTGGTATCTGCAGCATCGGGTGACCTGGGCTCATAACAGACAGTAAAGGTGCCTATGTAACCAACCAACAAGCCGGAAGCTGGCTTTCCAGGACCCGTTTTTCCTCTTTTCCCAACAATGCAGCATTAGCTGAAATCACAGCCTGCCTCTCCACTCTCTGGCCAAAAATGTACCCCCTAGTTACTGTCAGGTCAACTAGACCCCAGCAAGTGGCACTTCCATGGCCAGCCTCAGGGCCTTGCTGCTGCTACAGTACCGCATGCTCACGCTCCTCAGACTCCCAGATGTGTCCCAGATGTGATGATGCATGCAGGCCTGTGTGCAGCAGTAACAGCACCTCTTTTTTCCTGGAGAGAGTAAAACCAGGAGAAGATGTCCAGTGCTCAGCAGAGTTACCCTGGTTCTCCTTAAAGACCAGGCAAGCTTAAAGATGACAAACAACAAATTTATTCTATGGAACCAAAAGGTTAAGTGTTTGTTGTGATATATGATGCTATCGCTGATGAGACATTGGAATGGGCTGCCCAGGGAGGTGGTTGAGGCACCATCCCTGGAGGTGTTCAAAAGACAGGTTGATGTAGTGCTGGGAGGTATGGTTTAGTGATGGTGATGCTCCTTGTTTGTTGTGTGGGTGTCTATTTTTGTCAGTTAGGTTGACGGTTGGACAAGATGATCTTTAAGGTCCCTTCCAACCTAGAAGATTCTGTGATTCTGAAAATTTATTATGAGTGCACAGCTCCCCAGGACTTCAAAAGCCCTGCCCCAAGAGCTCCCAGTTCAGCCCAAATGTCCATGCATCCAACCCTGGTGAGTCACTTCAAGCTCCAGAGGAACAAGGAACTTTTGTTATCTTCTCTGCTCCACCGGATGGCATCAGTTCTAGCCATGTCTACCTTTCCTTGCAAGAAGCCAGCTCAATCCATTATAAGCAATGGTTTGCAGATCACAGGTTTTATCCCCACCGTTCAGCAATTATGACTGTCTTTCTTATGATGGCTTTTTATACAGACTGAACATGACACATTAGTACAACAAATGGGAGATTGGAGCAATTTCCCCCCTACACACAAGCTATTAGACGTAGAAGTACCCTGGCACATCAATAGATGGAATACAGACCCGAGGCAGTAAGGACTACCTCACATCTGATTATTTAACTGTAAGATGTTCAAGTGATATGGAAATTACAGATTTTTTTCAAAAGGAAATAGCTGAAAGCAGTCTTATAGAAGCTACTGCTTCCTATAAACCCCTTTCTTTCTAATAAAGATGCAACAGTCACTGGGAGAACATCATCTTAAAGACCTACAGTTGTCTCAGCGTCTAGCAAAACAGTGACTTGCACATGGAAAAATCATTTACTGTTCCAGTGCCACATACTAAAGAAGTATTCAGGTACAGGAATTTTATATCTTTTTTCTTCATATGCTCATGACACATCAGGACAAATCTATGTTGTTTAATTTTGCAGCAATATTCTTTACTGGTACAGTAAAGTTTATTCTGGCTCACACAATTCACAGCTACTGAAAACATCTGTGCCCACATAGAAAAATGGTGTGAGACTCAGCCAGTGAGAAAAAGAAATGTACTAAGCTATGCCTGTGGCATTTTCTGTTTCAAGCAGCAAACGCGCACTTTGTAGTCTGATTTTTGTCTTGCATGGAATAAAACTAAGCCAAGTTTCGCTGCAAAGCTGAAGAGATGAAGAGCCTGCTCCAGGTTGCTGACAAACAGCAACCTGCTAGCTTCCAAAAACTCAAATGAACTTAACACTAACCTTTCTTCAAAAAAAATAATGAGAAAACATCTTGGTACCGGTGCTTGGCACTTTCCTTTCGTCTCACAACACGCCATAAAGTACTGTGGAATAGCTAAAAAATCCAGTTGTCCTCCAACTGCTCAGCCAAACTAAGTGTCAGTCCAGGTTTCCATAAAGTTCTAACACTGGGTCAAAAATGCCACAAATGCACAACAGAAAGCCATGAAATGGCATAATTGATATATATTTTTTCCACAGTTTTCAAAGTGGTAATTTTCTACGGCAGATTTTGTGCCAATCAGATATCATTTTCTTTCTAAGGCCAAGATAAATGCTATGACATGTGCCCAAGGTGATTCAATAGAAATATTATTATGTGCTCGCACCTAATCTGTATCTAATTTATACTGCCAGGTAATAAGGTAGACACACATTCAGTGTGAGTGGACAAGGAGTGAAGGACTCTCATGCTGTTAAAATCACTGACTTGGTATTTAATAGAATCAGACAGGGAATTTATTCAGATTAAGAGGTTGCAGATCAATCATACTTCTTTCAGCTGCATAGTAACAGTCTCAAAGAGCGCAATTAATCATCTCTCTGCTGGCCTATCTGCAGTCAAGGGCTACGCAGAGAAGGAGAAAGGGTTACAAAGGACTGTGATCAAAGGATTACTTCTAACTATACACAGATACTTTACTTAAAACTAGATGACACTCTCAAAACCATGTGCTAAACTCTGTAGATCCACTCGAATGGCATAAACAGCCACAGAAATGATTAAATAAAATCTTACACACTGTAGACATCTTAATTTGCTACTTTCTTTTAACTTCAGCATAATAAAAGTTTAACTTACAGTCAGTTTTCAAACTCTTAAAACTCCTTGAAAGAACGTACAGGAAACAAGAGTGACCTGCTTTTACAGAACAGACTTTTCAAAGATCCCACAGTAGGATTTTGAAAAATGCTTACCCACAGAAAGACTGAGTGTGGACAGGGTACTGATGATACTGCAAGGCTACTGAATGTTTTTAAGACAAGTGGCCTTTATTCTGGGATTTGTAGGTAAAACCACCCTTCTCTCCAAAAAATCATACAATTTAATCACGAGAAGAAATCTGACGTATTAAGTAGCATCACTTCAAGGCCTCTTCATGCTGCTGTTTTCTTCTTGCTACTCACATTACACAAACACCTGGGCTCCAGGACACAAGGCAGCCTGCAGTTACTCTACAACCTGAGGCCCCCTGCTCCACACATCTTTTAGTTTCTTCACAGCTTCCTCTCTGCCTTTAGAACAAAACGCACAAGCAGACTGTATCTGTAACAAACTACTTCCAATTTTCTGGATGAAATTAAATTAGCTCTTTATATAGCAATCCATTCGCAGTACGTGCATCAGAAACTAAGTGGGGCTGATGTCCGCTTCTAGGTTTTTGTTTTCCTTTGAACATACAAAAAAGAAATTATATAAAGATACCATCTTTCTAAATATAGAACAATGCAGCATATTAAATGAAAAAATCAACCCACCACACAGAAAACAAGAAATTAACAATTCTAATGGCTAACACTACATGTGCTTCACTTTGCCACAAGTACATAATCAACAGTTCTTACAATATTTCCCTATGTTAGCTTTCACTGAAAACACATTACAAATTATTTCACTTGCTCTCTGGGTTTGTATTAAAGTGACTCAGTTGATTTGTGGTACCTCCTCTTACTGCTTATGCTTCTAAAATACTCATCACTACATTTTTTATTGCCTGTTAAGTAGTCTCTCTGGAATACTTCCTGTGCTAGCATAATACGTGCTAAAAGGAAATTAAATCAGCCAGTTTTTTTTTTATTCTAACAGAACTGATTGCCCTCTTTCCCTCAAAGGAAGGATAAATTCAGCCTCATTATCCAAGCTAGTGAAGATAAAAAATACAGGTGCTACACACTGTCATGCATCCGAGTGTGTTGAAGGTCCTAGTAACAAGGATGCCTGTTTCCAAGTTCAGGTCTGAAGGAATTCAAAGGATAAAATCCTGTACGTCCCTTGCCATGGTCTATCAATGTTAGCAACTTTGTAATTTTTTTTTTAATTATCATTATTATACAAGAAGACAGACAAATTACAAGTTCAGATCATGTGCGTGAAGCTTTACATTAACAGTTACTTGGAAGAGTAAAATGTAAGCATTCCTTCTAGTTGGGTTTTCTCATTAAACAAAGCAGCACTCTGTACTCACCAAGTGCCATCAACTGTAAGCACAGAAGTGCCCGAAAATTCCTGACTCACTTCAAGAAACACCGAACTGTATCAGACTAAAGGACAAGCACGTTCACTGTCCTGTCTCCAAATGCAGGCAACAGTGGATACTTCAGGAAAAACAGGAGAACATCAGAAGAAAAGGTATTTCCCCAGCATGGTCTTCTAATTTCTAGGATCTTTTATTCAGCAGTGTTGGGGTACAGAAGTATATTCATTTTTAATCTCTTAATACAATTTTCTTGCCTGAATTTGCCTACTGGCTTTTTGAACTTCTGCAAAGTTTTGACAGTTACAACTTTCTATTGCAACAAGTTCCAAAATATAACTACACATTGTGCAAAATGGTAACTGCTTTGCTTGCTCTGAGCCCTGTCATATGAGTTAATCTGACACACCCCTAATTCTCGACCTGATTCTCCCCTGTTCACTTCTTCCTCATCCACCTGTGACATCACTCATTACTTCAGACCTCTATAAGATTTCCAAATAAATCCTCTTGCCAGCCTGAAAGGTAACAATGTATTTAGGAGTTCCCTCCACAGTCACCACTTCTTGTTCCCCAGATCATCCCTGGTGCTCTCCTCTGTACTGTTTCTAGGTTCACTGTGCCCTTTCCACGAGGGGGAAGATGAGATCAGAACTACACACAGCATTCCAGGTACGGGCAATACGATGGCACAATAATGTTTTCTCTTTCGTTGTCTGTATCTTTTGTAATCATGCCCAATGCTGAATCTGCTTATTTGACATGACACTCTAACAGAGTTATCTACATCTGCTGAAAACTTAAACCTCCTCCTGAATGACAACAGCCAGCAGAGACCCAACTGCTGTGTACGTATAATTAGAATAATTATTCTCTATCCACGACAGATTGGATTTTTCAGCTCTCAATTTCATCTGCCATTGTATCATCCTGCCACTCAGTGTATCAGGATATACTTCTGCAGCTTTCTGCAGTCAGCTTTCATTCTTACTGTGCTGGATAAGCTATTACCTAGTTGTAATATGTAATAACCTAGCACTAGGCAGCGTTTGTCATGGTTTTATGAAACCAGGCATTCAGGTGTCAGTCTAGAAGAGGAAGCCAGATGCAGTGACCTCCCCACCACCAGAAATTTTGGACTGCAAAGCAAGTCTGAAATTCCTCACCATTTCCAAGGGCCACAATAAGATGTTTGGTAGTTGAATTACGAATGTGCCACACCATCTCACCACTCAAGATCACTATATGGGTACTACCCTGTCCCCTCAGGTTCTTTCAAGTTGATGGTCTGAGCCTGTTCCTTCCGCCCCTGAAGGAGGAAGAGGAGGCTACTGCTTCTCCCCAGGCAGAACAAATGCAGATACAGAAAACGGGGGCACATCCACAGGGGACGAGAAAGGGGCCAGGGCACTCACTCCCCCATTGGCTGTGAACGTCCTGTTCCCCAAGCCCAGGCTTGCTGTTGCCAGCAGAAGCAGCTGAGCCATCTTGATAGGAAGACCCTCCACAGAACAGAGCTGATATGTTGGCAGTGACGGCCTGGTTTGCAGCTGCAGATGTGAGTGTGGCCCTGCACCATGCAGGTGCCCGGGATTGATTTGATGGGCTTTATATCTGAAGGGAGCCTAGAGAAGAGCTGGAGAGGGACTCTGTCAGGAAGTGTAGAGACAGGACAAGGGGTAACGGTTTTAAATTGGAAGAGGGGAAATTTAGATTAGATATTAGGAAGAAGTTCTTTACTGTGAGGGTGGTGAGACACTGGAACAGGTTGCCCAGGGACATTGTGGATGCCCCATCCCTGGAAGTGTTCAAGGCCAGGCTGGATGGGGCTTTGAGCAACCTGCTCTAGTGGGAGGTGTCCCTGCCCATGGCAGGGGGGTTGGAACTCCATGATCTTTGAGGTCCCTTCCAACTCTAACTTCTATATCTTTTGACAGTACCTTCACTATAGCTCTACTTCTCTAGCACCAAAGTGAGGTGTAGTGACAAGACACAGACACCTATTTTTGGTGTGTGGTTTTGCTTTTTTTTTCTTTTTCAGCAGGATGCAAATTCGGCAGCGCTCAAACCTCCTCCAACTCCCAGAGTTGAGAGAAAATAAGTTACGCTGCCATGTTTGTTACCCCTAAGAAAGCAGGAGCCAAGGAGAGCTGCCGGGTAACCCCGTTTTCCCTGCGGGGTTCCCTTTACCGCAGCAGCCGCCATCGCTCGCTGCTCGCCCAACCCCCGAGCCCACCAGAAGCGGAACGGGGGCACGGGCTGCCGCGGGGACACCGGGCAGGCCCGACGCGGGCCACCCGGGCCTAACACCGCGGGCCGACTCCTCCCGAGCCCCAGGCTCGGCCTCGCTCCGTGGGATCCGTCGGCCGCCGGCAGGCCGGGGACGGGAGGAGAAGGGAGGGGAGGCCCGGCCACCACAGGCCGCGCCGGGCCAGGCCCGAGAGCGCGGCGGCGGCTTCTCACCTTCACCAGCCACATGCCCGTGTTCTGCTTGGCCCCGGTAAGGTCCAGCTCGCCCTTCTCGCTCATGGCTGTGCAGGTGGCCGGGACTCAGGCGGAGGACGGTGCTGGCGCTTCCTGCTCCCCGGCGGCCGCTGTACCCGCCCGGACCCGCACGGCAGCGCACCACCGGCAGACGGCGGCCCGCGGCGGACAAACCTCCTCCGCTCTCGGAGCGCGGCGGGGGAAGGGCGGGACGGTGGGCCCTTGCTGTGAGAGACTCGGGTTCGAATCCCGGTCTCGGCGATGGAGCGGGCTCGGGGAGGCCTCCATACGGTGGCCACAAAAAGTTATTCGCTCCTGTACGGGAGGAGTTATCCCGGAGTGCTGGAGAACGGCAACAGCATTCAAAATGATCTAGAGAAACTGGAGGAGCGGTCTGGAGGGAGGAGACACTGCCACGACAGGGCTCTCTTGTGTGGGCGGGAAATGGTGGGCTGGGGAGCAGCTCTGAGGGAAGGGGTCAAAGCATCACAGTGTGCCCAAATGTCACAAAAGGTGAGGGGAAAAATAAAAAAGAGCAGACGAATCGTTTACCATGGTTAAACAGGGAAGAATTAGGCTTAGCTTTCCACAAAGGAAGCTCATGGTGAAGGGTTGGAACAGGCTGTCTGAAGATTGGATGGTGTCTCAGACACTGAAAATGTGTCGGCAGAGAGCAGGCGTCTGCTAGTTTTGCTTTGAGACGAGGGGACTGGGCTTAGATAACCTCTCTAAGTCCCTATTTTATGACTCTGTCCTTGTTGGCGGGGAAGTTTTCCTAACCCCTAGACTGTTTCCCCTGTTGCAGTTTAAGCTCATTATTTCTTTTCTCTCCACTGTGGACGTGGAAAGCATTTTATTACCTTCCTCTCTGCAGTTTTACTTTATCCCTTCACTGAGATGTATCTCTTCGGTTTGTCTCCACTTAAACCAAACAACCTCACTTCATTCAATTATGTCTCATAGGTCATATTTTCTAGACCCCTGCTCATGCCTGTTCCTCTCTGAATTCTCCCCACTGCATCCTCCCTGAAGTCTGGTTGCACAACAGTGAAGGTCGTACTCCATCTGAGACTCCACCAGCAGCAAGCAGGTACAATTTGCAAGACATCACTCATCTGGCTTGCAGAAACTGGTCTCGGTATTACATCTCAGATACGATAGCCTGCCTTTCTAATTATAGGCAAGAATCTAGGTAACCAAGGAGGTCAATGCTTTTATGCACATCTATCTGAAGCAACAGCAGCTAACATTGGACTATTCTGACTAGGATTAATTACATTTGAAAATTACTTTTGTTTTTACATTGGGACTGTACATGTACTGCAGAACTGAGCTGGAAAGGTGGGTGAAGCTTGTACTGTTAGTCAGCTTCCACTAAAAATTCAGATTTCATTAAGACAACTTTTCTCAGACACAGCAGAGGCATATCCTCAAATGCTAACAAAAATGAGAGTAGATGCATCTTAACGGCACTAAAAACAGACACGATTCCTGAGACATTGCGACTCCAAAATATTACAGGTCTAAGACCCTTAGGTTCTGGTCAACTGGATGGATCTACATAGAAAAACATTTTACAGTTTGCTTTTGAGTCCTGCTCCACTGATTCTCTGTGCTGTACATGGGACAGATTATTCCTGGGGTCTCTTTGAGAACAAGCCAGTGAATTTCCTCTAAGAGAAAACTAGAGCATGGCTGACTATCCAAGAAGGTATGGATGCAGCCATGTCTCACCTCGCTGTCTGTAGCACAGTGCTCCAGCATAACTCCAAGAAACACTACACCCTTGACCACAACCAAAAGCTCTCAGGCCGTTTTTCAGGATATGTGCTGTTCATCACCCTGCTATAAAACAACTTGGTCATGGGTTTGGCAGAAATGAGGAGCTCAGTATATGGTTTTCCTAGAATCACAGAAGCACAAGATGGTTTAGGCTGGAAGGGACCTTCAAAGATCATTCAGTCCAACCCCCCTGTCATGGGCAGGGACACCTCCCACTAGAGCAGGTTGCTCAAAGCTCCACCCAACCTGGCCTTGAACATTTCCAGGGATGGGGCATCCACAACTTCTCTGGGCAACCTGTTCCAGTGCCTTACCACCCTCGTGTTGAAGAACTTCTTCCTTATATCTAAACTAAATCTAACCTCTTTTAGTTTAAAGCCATTACCCCCTGTCCTATTGCTATAGGTCCTGGATGAAAAGTCCCTAACCCCACCTTTCCTGTAGACCCCATTCAGGTACTGGAAGGCTGCTATAAAGTCTCCATGGAGCCTTCTCCAGGCTGAACAACCCCAACACCTTCAGCTTGTTTTCATAGGAAGGTTTTCCATCCCTCTAATAATTTTTGTGTCCCTTCTCTGGACCCAGTCCAACAGGTCTATGTCTGTCTCGTGCTGTGGACCCCAGAGCTGAATACAGTAGCCCAGGTGGGTTCTCAAATTTTCCCATGGGAATTCCCATTGAATTAATAACAAAGTTGTCCCTCTACCACTGCTCGCAGCTGAGTCTACATGCTTATATCATTCCCGCCACTCCTTTTAAAAAAGAAACAAAGTGGTGGAATGGCTGTTTCTAACAGGAATGACATTTTTAGCGAGGTGGCATCGCGGCAGGTCCGAACGAGCCTGCACTTCACCAGATGGGCAATCGAAGGAGAGAAGCTCCGCTTACAAGTGGCCTGGCTGCAGGCAACAGCAGTGTGGCTGACCACCTTGGGACTCCTTAGAGAAGGAACCCAGGAGGAACCATCACTCCTATTCCAGGCGTAAATGACAATAGCAAAAACCTCTGTAAAAGCCTGGCAATTGGGGTGGCTCAGCTGGCAACCCTGAGGGGAAGGCGGCCAGGCAGAGATCTCTCCCGGCTCCCTCCAGGCAGCCTCTCCAGACCTGTTTCCATGGAAACTGAATTTAAAGGGACAACAAGCAGGAAAAGAGCGCATTTTCATTAATTCCTCATTTAAAATCTCAACCTTCTGTTTGCCAGGGACACATTTAGCACCACAGAGGAGGATCTGGGGGCCAGCTGCAGAACTGTGTGTTAGTCACCCATTTTCTTCTTGCTTGTACGGAAACAGATGTTGTGTCTGAGGAGATAGATGGCCAAATTCAGACTTACAAAACCTTCCTCTCTACTCCCCCCGCCCCTCATCCAACTAGGTGAGATGAAGAGGCTGCAGTGCTGTCAGCAGCTGCACATGGTTTCTCTTCATTGGTTTTAGGAACGGGCTAATCTCTGCAGCCTGATGGTGCTGGTTGAAAACCAGCTCAGCAGAAGATGCAAAAGTCCTGATGTTGCCCTGTTAAAGCTGACAGGAGTTTTGCCATCAGGAACTCATGTGCTTCCCTCAAAGCCTGGCGAGGATGAGGGGAGATGTGCTTCTGGGAGCTGGTAATGGTCTGAGCCAAGATGTCAGTGATGGACAGTATTGAAAAAGTTTCACTGAAAACAATTCTCAGGAATCAAATGAAGTTTTTAGGGAAGAAGAGACCTACCAGCAAAGTGAATTGCACATGAGAGTGCTCAAACCACTCAGCTGTATCTTCTGTGGCGAAAACCTGCTTTATTGTTGGGTAATGCTAAAACGTGACATCTGGGAAGGCTCTTCAGCTCCTGACATGGTGTGTACATCTCCCCAGGTGTGTCCCCAGAGACAGCACTCACGCATGTTCTTGTCACCTTTTCATGACTCACTGATTCCTGCTGGAGGGAAGGAGACCTGGATGTGCAGGCAGAGATCTGGCCAGAAAGTCTGGAGGCCACATGCTTTCTTTTCCTGAGCCCCCCTAACAGCACCAAATGGAGGAACCCCCACAAGAGCGCTTGAAAATATCAGGATTCCTTTGCCCCAGCCTCACCAGTTTCAGTTGCAAGATGATTCAATGTATTTCTTACTCCCTTCCTGGCAGGAAGAAGTCATGGGATAACATTTTAGAAACATTGGAGGTCTTGATGAAAACTACATTTTCCCATATTTTTCCTGGCACAGAGAAACCCTTGGGGAAGTGAAGCAGGCTGTATAGAATGGAAATAAGATAGAGCACAAGATAATTAGTATATTATGAGCTAATACAACACAGAGATCTATATTGCTCTCTGTGCAGATGTCCCCAAACCTTCCACATTGGGTAAAGTAGCAGATGACAAACAGTTTTCACACACCAGATCAAACAAATCAACTATAATCACACTAAACTGCAAGCACTGAATTATATTAAGCAGGTGGATCCCAACTTGTATTTCAGTTTATAAGCAAGGCAGAACGCATGTGTGGAATTTTAATAAGAGGAACAAAATTTCCTACCCCAGAAGCATGACAACAGAGAAGAAGATCATTGCTTGAGCGACAGAAAAATGGAGTCACAGCTGTCTCTGGCTCCTTTTCACTGCTCTGCCAGCAATGAGTTTGCAGACCCCCTGTCTTTATTACTTTCCATGTGGTGAATGAGGGAGGAGAAGTCCGCACCTGGCACATGGCGAGGAGGGGAGGGACTGCAGCTCCTGGCTATGGTCCTGTGAAATCACATGAAGCACATGGAAGCTCCTTCCTGCCTGAACTGCTGCAGACACTTTGCATACACTACAGATGTGTCCAACCACAGGCTCTCCTTGCAAGACAAATCACACCACTGGGCCACAGGCTTCTCTTCCTGTGAAAGGCATTGGAGCATGGCCAACAAGACCCAACCCCCTCACTGTGCTTGTGCGGCTGGGGACACATAGGGGTGGGAAGAGTTTGGGAGAGACCACGAGGCTGCCCAGGTCATGCTGGCTGCTTGGCTGGCCTGAGAGCTGGGCAACCCTAAAAGCCAGAGGCCACAACCTCCTTCCTCTGGCCAGATGAGGCTTGGCCATTTTGCAGCCCAAAGCCTTGGATATCTAAGACCAAAGCATTCACTTAGAAGACCTCATTTTGGTGATTTCTTACTCTTTGTGGCAGGTGTCCTGGGGTATAGCTGGAGCACCCTTCTTTTCTGGCTGCTGTTGCTGAGCATGTTGCAGGACCACCACCTCCTTGTTGAGTCACACTTCACGTTTGATGGGAGCCCTTGGGATCTGCAACTGATTCCTGGTGGTTTTGGGATGTTTCCTCATCTTTAGGTTCCCAGATTTCAAGAACACTGTTCACTGGGAAACTGTGATGCTTCAAAAACCTGGTTTCACCTTTTGTCTTCTCTGTGGATGTTGTGACCCTCCCAATCTGTTTTCTAGCATTGCCATGTGCTGGATGAGCTGAGTGCTGCCCACATCTGGATGCTCCCTGAGTTCAGCTGTTTACATGCATCCCAGGAGCTGTGCTGGGCCAGCATATAGGGTCAAAACATATGGGTTTGGAGCTAGAGCTGAGATCTGCTGCTGAGCACAAAAGAAAGCTCCTGCAGAAGCTGGCTTTCACATGGAAGCATTGAGCCAGGAAGAAGACTGTTCCAAAATGAGCTAATGCTCTAACTTCATTCATTCCTGTCAGCCAGCCTCTTCATTAACAAATTAAGGTGAGCCGGGTGCTCGTTTTGGAAGAGGAAAACTAATGGAGTGATATTGTTTCAGAGCTGCTTGTCCTACTCTGTTACAAGTACTGCACAGCAGAACTTTGCTGGCCAGCGAGGGTTTCTCCTGCAGCCTGAATATCTGGTTTTTCAGCCAGCAGAGAACCCATGCCTTTACAAGTTGTGCTAGAATTAAATCTCAAAACTACCATTAGTTCTTGAACTACCAGGGCAAGCAGACAGCCCTTTGCTATCTTCAACTGTGGTCATAGAATCATAGGACCATAGAAGGATTCGGGTTGTAAGGGACCTTAAAGATCATGTAGTTTTGACCTGCCTGACACTACTAGACCAGGTTGCTCAAAGCCCCATCCACCCTGGCCTCCAACACTTCCAGGGATCAACCTACACACCAAAGTCCTTCTCCTCAGGGCTGCTCTCAATCCCTTCATTCCCCAGCCTGTATTTGTGTCGGGGATTACCCCAACCTGCATACAAGACCTTGCACTTGGCCTTGTTGAACTTGTGAGGTTTGTATGGGCCCATCTCTCAAGCCTGTCTAGGTCCCTTCCCTCCAGTGTGTCTACCACTCCACACAGCTTGGTGTCGTTGGCAAACTTGCCGAGGGTGAACTCAATCCCACTGTCCATGTTGCCAACAAAGATGGTAAGTGGCACCTGACCCAATACCGACCCCTGAGAAATGTCACTTGTCACATCTCTCCTCTTGGACATCGAGCCGTTGATCACAACTCTTTGAGTGTGGCCATCCAGCCATTTCCTTATTCACTGAGTGATCCATCTGTTAAATCCATGTCTTTCCAATTTAGAGACAAAAACATCATGCAGGACAGTGTCAAATGCTTTGCACAAATCCAGGTAGATAAGGTCAGTTGTTCTTCCCTTATTCACCAACACTGTAACCTTGTAGAAGGCCACCAAATTTGTCAGGCACGATTTGCCCTTAGTGAAGCCATGTCGGCTGTAACCAATCACCTCCTTATTTTCCATGTGCCTTAGCAGCAATTCCAGGAGGATTTTCTCCGTGATCTTGCCGGGCACAGAGGTGAGACTAACTAGCATGTAGTTCCCCAGGCCTTCCTTTTTTCAGTTTTTAAAAACAGGGGTTATGTTTCCACTTTTCCAGCCAGTGGGAACTTCATTGGATTGCCGCAATTTCTCAAATATGATGGATAGTAGCTTAGCAACTTTATTCCCCGGTTCCTTCAGGACCTGTAGATGTATCTCATCAGGTCCCTTAGATGGTCTCAAGCCTGATCTTCTCATACAGTGGGCGGTTCTCCATTCTCGTGCAATTTGGGCAGTGTGACTAGAGCCCTTACTGGTGAAGACCGAGGCAAAAAAGTAATTGAGTACCTCAGCCTTCTCCATATCTCAGGTAACCAAGTGTCCTGTTTCCTTCTGGAGATATCAAATATGATGGATAGTAGCTTAGCAACTTTATTCCCCGGTTCCTTCAGGACCTGTAGATGTATCTCATCAGGTCCCTTAGATGGTCTCAAGCCTGATCTTCTCATACAGTGGGCGGTTCTCCATTCTCGTGCAATTTGGGCAGTGTGACTAGAGCCCTTACTGGTGAAGACCGAGGCAAAAAAGTAATTGAGTACCTCAGCCTTCTCCATATCTCAGGTAACCAAGTGTCCTGTTTCCTTCTGGAGATAACCCACATTTTCCCTAGTCTTCCTTTTATCACTGACTTACCTATAGAAGCTTTCTTGTTGCACTTGACATCCTTGGCCAAATATAATTCTATCAAGGCTTTAAGTTTCCAAACCTGATCCCTGGCTGCTTGGATAATTTTTCTGTATTCCTCCTAGGCTTCCTTTTCGTGTTTGAGTTTATCCAGGAGCTCTTTCTTCATCCATGCAGGCCTCCTAGCATTTTTGCCTAACTTCCTCTTTGTTGGGATGCTTTACTGCTGAGCTTGAAGGAGGTGATACTTGAATATTAACCAGATTTCTTGGGCTCCTTTTCCCTCCAGGTCTTTATCCCATGGTACTCTACCAAACAGATCCCTGCAGAGGCCAAAGTCTTCTCTCCTGAAGTCCAGGGTAGCAAGCTTGCTGTGCACTCTCCTTGCTGCCTTAAGGATCTTGAACTCCACCATTTCATTGTCACTGCAGCCAAGGCTGCCCTTGAACTTGTCATTCCCCACAAGCCCTTCCTTGTTGGTGAGAACAAGGTCCAGCATGGCTCCTTTCCTCCTTTGCTCCTCAGTCACTTGGAGAAGGAAGTTATTGTCCATACATTCCAGGAACCTCCTGGATTACTTATGCCCTGCCGTGTTGTCCCTCCAACAGATGTCAGGGTGGTTGAAGTCCCCCATGAGGACCAGGGCTTGTGAACATGAGGCTTCTCCTATCAGTCTATAGAAGGCCTCATCTGCTCAGTCTTCTTGATCATGTGACCTGTAGCAGACTCCCACTATAATGTCACCTTTCCCTGCCCTGCCTTTAATCCTGACCCATAAGCTCTCGGTTGGCTCCTCATCCATACCCAGATGGAGCTCCATGCACTCCAGCTGGTCCTTGACATAGAGGGAAACGCCCCTTCCTTGTCTCCCCCGCCTGTCCTTCCTGAAGAGCCTGTATCCTTCCATTCCAACACTCCAGTCATAGGAAACATCCCACCATGTCTCTGTGATGCCAATAAGATCATAGCCCTGCAGGCGTGTGCATGTCTCAAGCTCCTCCTGTTTATTCCCCATGCTACGTGTGTTTGCATAGAGGCATTTAAGTTGGAGCCCCGATGAAGCTAATTTACTAGCTGGTGTGGCTGGAATTCCTTTGTGCTGTACTTAAGTTGTGGATGGTCTGTTGTGGATGCCCCATCCCTGGAGGTGTTCAAGACCAGGCTGGATGGGGCTTTGAGCAACCTGCTCCAGTGGGAGGTGTCCCTGCCCATGGCAGGGGGGTTGGAACTTGAAGATCTTCAAGGTCCCTTCCAACTCTAACCATTCTATGATTCTGTGCTCTCCTGCTGACCTGTGATCCCTCTCCAGGCTCTAGGCATCTATTTGTGGCACTGGCATCAAACTGGTAGGAGTGGGATGGATTGAGGTTTCCATCCTCCAGCAACTTTAGTTTAAAGCCCTCTTCACCATCTTGGCATCATTGCATCATTCGCTTGCCGGCACTGCAGATGGTCTATGTAACCTGCAAAAAAGAGAGGAAATAATCTTCAAACATCTGGGCAGAGCACGATCATTTATTTTGGAGTAAGAGAAGACAAAGTCCATGTAGATAATTCCCGAAACGGAGCATGGGCTCTGCTGCATATCTATTTCCTCAGGCAGCAAGGATCCTCAGTGTGCCTCTTTAAGGCCAAAATATATGTTGCAGCCCTTGCGTTTTCAGACTGCCTTTGAGCAAAACATTAATAACAGTCTCGTTCACCCCAAGCTGTTCTGTGTCAGAGTGCAAAAGCATCGAGCTCACGGCAGAGCTCCCATTTCAGTGCAATGCTAGGCAGTATAAAAACTTAAACATCACACTTCTGCCTGAAAACACAACTCAAGGACCCAGTTCTGATCCAAAGGCAATCTTCATTCTTTATTTAATCCTTCTTAATTCTTTCTATGTGTTTAGAACCACACACTTTTATGTATGCTATGCGTTGGAGAACACCTAGTTTTCAGGTCAGTGAAATTGCAGCTGTGCTTAGAGTTTCACCCTTACCATGTCTTCCATCCCACGTGGTGAGTTGGACTGAAGGCAGCTTGGCTTCTCATTCGTTTGGGTTTTCACCATATCAAGGAAGTGAAAAATAAAAGAGAGAATTGAAAGATGCAGCTGCAAAAATTAAAAAAAAAAAAAAAGGAAAATAAAAAAAGGTAGACAACGCTTGTCAGAATTTCAGAGATACTTGATCTGAACCTAATTCAAAATAATTTTTTAAAAAGTGACCATAAAATTGAAACTATCTCTTTAAGTCAAGGTCCCTTTTGCCTCTCTCTGCCATAAAAGAGTATTAGCCTAGTACTTTTCACCAGTGTCTCTCAAGGAGGCGTTTTAAGCATGGAACATTTTAAACCCAGTAATAGTGTAAAAGTAATGTGAGCTCTGAGCAGCTTGTTGCTTTGTAAAGTGCCTTTGCATTGCAGGTGAGTAGAAGATGTTACACAGAACGGAGTGCTACCTGTTCTCCTGTCCTCCGCTCATTTACCTTTCATCTGATCCTGGTGTTTTCTCTAGTGATGTACTGCCTCAGCACAAAAGGTCAGCGGTACCTACAGTCACTCATCTCCTGGACTTTCCACTAATGACTTAGTGAAGAGCGATGCATTTTCTATTCAGCCACCAAAAAAAAATAAATATTTTCAATGAATTTTATTTCCCTTGTGTTATAATTAAACAAATGTGATTATATGCCAGTAATATTGCCATAATTATATAGGTATGGACAGTGCACAGTTGCCAAGGAGTGTTATTGATACACAAATTATTTCTTAATGGACTGTTATTTTGTAGAGGGAGCTTTCCAATGACCTTAGGAGAAGACTGTGTGACTAAGCTGACCTAAAACAACATCAGTGACCAGAAGAACAAATCTGGAAGGCTACTAAAGGAAAACAAGATGCCCCTGTTGGGAAGCCAGCCAGCCTGTTGTATAGAGGTATCACTGTTTGAACATGTATAGGACTAGCTGACAACCCCCTGCAGCTGCCCACAATTAACAACATAGGCAGGTATATACAGTTTTGAGATTGTGTGTGTACATACATATATAAATGCAATAAAGGCATCGAGTTTGTGGGTGCCAGTGCTTCAGAAGTGATCACTCTGGTACCCTGCAATGCCACATATTTAGGTGCCAGCATGAAAGGAAATAAACCACGTGTATTTGCCTCCAAGCTCGTATCCCACCCCTCCACCTGGTTGCGGCTCAGCCACAGCAGCGCCTCCCAACATGCTCTCAGTGAGATAATTAACTGGAGACATCAGACGTGGCTGCTTCATTACTGCTGTGAAACTGCCCACGGGTTCCCTCCAAAGCCTTCCCACCTAATGGCCTTTACTGCCAGCTCTCTTTTTGGTTTTTTTCCCTAAGTGCCGATTGTTGGCACTTCTCTAAAATAGTGCTAATGATCTAATAAATATGATTATACAAAAGTGGTTTGTCTCCACACTGCATAAACTAACAATGCTACTACAGACCAGAGCAGAATGCATTCTCTTTGCCACAAAGAAGGGCTATCCCTCTAAATTGAAACGAATAAACCGGAATGAGTAAAAAGCGTTACAGACCTACAGCCAGATCGCATTTTACTGGATTTCCGTTGATGAGTGAAGTTAAATAAGGTTTGAAATTTTGCCTTCTTGTTAATTACTATGAGTTAAACATGAAAGGAGAACAGAAATGGCATTTCAGTCAGTGGGAAGAAAATAAACACAAGAGGAACAGAGGGAAATAGCAAGCAAAACCAGTGAGGACAAGAAGAACTGATGAGAACACGGGTGATGAGAGGGACAGGGACCGCAGTGAATCCTAATGGTCTGATGTTGCTTCCTTTTATCTTCTGGCAAATGACATATGGGGCTGAGGGAAAGAAATATGATGATTCTGGGATTATTTGTTATCAGAGGCTATTTCCTCATAGTCTGCTTCTTGCTGAAAACCTCAAACTTACCGCTGAGAATGATTTCTCCCAGAGACTGAGAGTTTAGCAGCAGCAGCCCTCAAACTGGCACTTGCAGCTTGCAGGTTACATCCAGCTCCCTCCAGAAGCTCACACAGCTTGCTGTCTCTGGAGACCCAACGTGACCAGGAGTTCACTCTTCGCATCACATACTCTTAAGGATGAATCACTGAAGCTTTAGGTAACAAAGCTGGATGTTAACATCTCTCTTAAAGTTACCAGAAGAAAAAAACCCAAAAACTTAAATAACAAAAGGCCATTTCTGACTGCAATGAGATTTCCCTTCAAAGCCTGCAATATTTTCACTAGGTTTGCAAAGCTCATCCTGTTACCTCCCCCTGCCCTAAGGTTCTTGGGACCTTTCTTCCTTTCGCCTTCTGGTTTATGGTGATTCTCATTTCTGTTCTGTGAATTTGAGCTCTTGGCCCTCATTTTATCACATTACTTAATTGCACTCTGTTTTAACATGCATAGTTGTCCCCCTTAAATAACCTTCCTGGTTGTTACAGCTTTTTGAAGGCTTTATCCTTTTATTCTTATTCTTATGCATACGCCTTCTTAAAACCCCTGTCTCTTGCACACCACCAGCACTATATCAATCTCATATAACATCATCCTTTCAGTATTCTTATTAGCAGAGCATTTGCCTAATCTGAGACGTAGAGCCCCTCAGCAAATTAGAAAGGTCTTGCTTTTCTGCACTATTCTTCCAGAAAGAGTATTCCCCCTACACATGCCTTGCCTTGCCCTGCCCTACAGATCTGGTTCATGCCTACACGGCACATTGCCTAGTTATTTCTTAGAGAACAAATGGAACGTAATCCTTTTAGGATTTAGGAGCCACAATATGGGTCTTACTTTCAACATGTCTACCTCTAATTTGCTGATTTGCTGTTAAAGATTTGCTGTCATTGCTGACTGACTCAGCTGCCTCGCAAGTAAACACCAAAGAACAAGGCTGGCCCCAGCTGAGCTTCTCGCTCATCTCGCCATCCCTGCTGTGCATCACCACCACCTTCGATGGCCCCTGGCTGCCGCTGAAGATCCTGACACTTTTGATCAGGAGTTGAGACAGCAACGACTTGAAGCCAGCCATAGGCTTTATCCTCATTTCCTGGAATGTTACACTAGGCAGTAACATCTCCCGAACAGCACAATGGTTAAATTACCTGAACTTTCTCCGCTCCCATGAAGATCTTCTGGGATGAGAGAGATGGCATCATTCTGGCAGTCCTAAGAATAATGAAGCCTGATTTCTCATCCACTTGTGTCTCTTGCTTGACTGACTTTGAGTCCTTCCTTTGGCTCAGACAGGCTTGCCTCCCATCATTAAATCTTAAATATTAACACTGCTTTAACAGCTATATGTTGTTTTTCAACATGTAGAGTGTTAAAACTGAAAAAGTATTTAAGCACTTTTTTACCATGTGGAGAGGTGAGTGGCAGATCTGAGATTAAATTTCAGGATTTGAACTTTTGTTCTGATCTCAGTGACATACAATCCTGCTTCTGATGAAGAAAACCCAGACATAGAAAGTCCCTTGTGCCTGCCAGCCCATCGTTGGCTTTCTAGGCATACGGAATCCATTGCAGAGGAGCTCACTGCTGTATTAGAAATGTGGACAACATGAAATCATCGAGATGACTGCTCAATAAAACTCAGCTTTTGAAAATCAAGGCAGGTCACACTAAGTGTCCTCACATCTCGATGAGTTGTAGGTTTGGCATGACCTCCATTTTGAGCGCTTGTGGGTCAAGGCATTTTCCCTCTTGTAAAATGTTATTGATTGAACCACAATTATGATTTTGATGTGGGACTTTGAAGTGGTTGTTGGAGTAGCAGGCGAATTCATGCAGAGGGAAGCAAATGTAAGAAGAATAGGTAGCAATTTCCTTCGGGCCAGATGTGTACTTATCTGACATGTCTGTGCATAATAAAAGGCCTGGATATTAAATCATCCGTTGCCTCTGCTGAGCGATGGTGCAAATTATTTCTGACAGCCATTCAGAGCTGCTCCAGTGAAGCATCCAAAACCGTGCAGCTCTTCACTAGAAAATTTGCTGGTATTTTGAAAACATTGTGATACTTTCCTAGACTCAGAAATCGTTGACAACCTGTCAAAGATAAGAGTCAGCGTCTAAGTCTCCACAATAATAATTACCCCTCTAACCTGCTAGAGAAAGTGCCAGATATTCACCTTCCTCTTAGGAAATGTGAAATCTCTGGCAGCAGATAACATCTTTTTAACATATTTACAGCAATTGTCCGTCCTGACCCTCTCCAGAAATGTAGGCTGCTTTGGAGAGCGCTGGGAGAGTGCTGGCTGGTAGCAGATTCTTGTTCCTTCACTGTTGTTAGTCTGCACTTGTAAACAGTGACCCAAAAATAGAAACATGAGTGTTGTTTGAACAGCTAATACTTGCTACGAAGAAAGGGGCTCCACAACTAGGGCAGATCCCTCAGCCTCTGCTCCAGTGAGTCATCTCTCCGCGCACAAGTGGTGCTGTCGAGTTCGAGAAGCCTGTCTGTGCGGGGCTCGAGGATCGGACTCATCGGCCTCCCCTCATCTGTGGCACGGGGACAAGGACGTGGATGGCTTTTGCGTTGATGGTCCTCTGCACGTTTGTGCATGTGTTCCTGAATCTACTCTTAGTGGGGGGAGAACGTGGGTGGGAAGAATGTAAAAGAGGTGAAAATCAACAAAAAAATTAAAAGGCATCTTCCTCCACCTAAACACCCTCCGTTGAAGCGAATGTGCCATTGCACAAAGTACTGTATAGCATATAAAAATGATTCCTTGAAAAAGTCATGAACATTGCAAAGTCTAATAGACAAAGGTCAAGAGAGGCCAAAATTCGGGCTGCCCACACAGCATTATTTCTGTACATCTATGTTTCTGCTTTATAATAGAGCCTTGAATGTGATGATTACACAGCATTTAGCTTGTTTTCCTATTGGAAGGAGGCCCATGTGGTCATGCTGTCTGTGTAGGTGTATGTCTGCTTGACAGTTGTCCCCTCCCCAGCTTTTGAAACCATCCACCAGTTTCAACCAAATCTCAAACATACTATACTGCCATAAATATATGGAAATTGGGAGGTCCAATTGAGGAAAGAGAACCTGCTAGAGATCCAGTGAGAGAGTGAGCAGTGTAAACCCAGCCCTTACTAGACACGTGGAGATGCTAGAAATACTCCAGGTATGAGGAAAGCCTCAGCTGGTCTCCATGTTTTATTAAACACTTGGCCACTGTCAATGTTTACCTTCTGTGTTGGTCTTCTGAATGAGATAAATACATGTTGTGGTGATGCTCCTTCAGTAGGCCGGCCTGCAGGTGGGATAGCTGCTGGTCCCAGAGCTTCTTGCTCTTCTGCACAGCTCGGTCCCATGTGGTCAGTGCTTCCCATGGGGCATTGCTGCAGTGGTGGCTTAGCCCACCCTGTGGGGAGTCCTGCATCCTCTGTCCCACACGCTGCTTTCCACCAGCAATGCTCCTTCTCCGTCTTCTGTGGCAACAGCCATGGCATGTGGGGGTTTCCCAAATGCTGGCTAAGTCACCTTCAGAAGCTTCCAGAGAGGATACATGGCCTCAAGAAGAAAAGGTTCGGGTCCTCTCCTGCTGTTGAGATGTAAAATATGGATATTATGCAGGTGCCCCAGGAGGTATCAATGTGACATACTGTCCTACTCATGCAGTAATTTGACAGTGAGAAGCTGTACAAACCCCTGGAGAGAGCAATGCAGGTGGTTCCCTGCAGAGAGACTGGCCAAGGTCAGGAGCAAACGTGAGCAGCAGTGGATAAGCAGTGGGGTTGACAGTGGGCTGGAGTGGCTAAGCCTGAACCTGTCTTCCTAGGATTGAGGAACATTGTTGTCTCCTTGTTCTACACATGGGAAACTGAGACTCAGTGAAAGAGCAGCTTGGATGCTGCTTCCCTTCTGGAGAGGAGACTCCTGAAGAAAGAGGTGAAGAGGCGTTTCTTCCAGGCAGGGACTGAAGGAGCGAGGGGGAGACTGAGCTGCAGCAGGTCTTCTGGCCATGGATCAATATAGCTAGTCAAAGATGAACACTGATTGTAAACTAGTGCTTAAACCCCACTGTGTCCTGCAAAAAAGTGTTTAATATCTTCTGTGAAGCATATTGTAGTGTTACACCTCTATTTTTTGTAAACTGGACCAAATTGCACGCTGCCCCTCCTATTTCCAGTGTGTGCAACCTTTTAGCCTGGCGGTATTGTTAAAGCCGAGAGCTTAAATATAAAGATTTTTAGGTAGGTGTAATAGCTTTTATGAAGCCAGCTAATATAGCTGGAGAAAGCAGATAAGGTTTGGGGCACTCACGCTTCTCAGAAAAGATGCAGAGAATTTCAAACCTAACCGCACATGGGGAACAATTGTTCTGGGTTTAATTAGACCTGTGTCTGAGCTAGACATCTGACAGCACCCGTGGAATATGAAGAGGATATTGGTGGTTATCTCCTAAGGGGAAAAGAGAGGCAGGTAATTTGTAGAATAATAGCAGCACAATGTAAAGCACTGAGAGATTAGTGGGAATGGTGGAAAGAGGAGGATGGTAACATGCTCTAAAACATTAGTATTCAGAAAACTGTTGAGGTAGAGTTCCCAGATTTACCTAGGAAAGATTTTGTGAGTTTTCTTTGAGAATCAGAGCTGGGAAATCAGAGATGGAATGACTACACTGTAAGAAATGTTGCCTTTTAGAAGCCCTTCATCCTGGATGACTTGTATGAAGAGTTGAAGATTGTGTCTTTTGACAGGCTGAGAAAAAAGCTTTCTTTTGCCTTTTCAAAGTTGTGCCTATTGCATTTCAAACTCCCAAGCATTTGGCAGATCTTCACTGTCTTATCTTAGCTGCTAAATGAAGAATTCCTCCTCATGAGGAGTTTTTAATGTTACTTTGCAACGAAAAATGCTCAGCTGCTAATTTAGGAGTGTGCAACAGTCAAAATAGGATGGTGCCCCAGCTGCCTGCATCATGTCTCATCTCACTTGCTGTTGATATTCAGATGCCTGACTTTTCTGTGTGCCTAAAGCCAGCTGAGAGGTTCCAAGTCCACTGTGAGCAACATTTACTCCTTAGGACAGCAGGGATACAGGAGGTGTCAAAGGAAGAAGCTTGAAGTTCATGTCCCAGAAGGTATCAGCCTGTCGGGCTGTGCCCATCTCCCAGTGCTAGTGAAGATCACCACCAACTGGTGGCCAGGGAGCTCCTGCCACCCTGTTTTCCAGGACCTTGATGAGCAGGATTTGACACATGAAGATAGGACAGAAACTTCACAGGTTGCCTCAGCTGATGTCGGCTGCACCCATCTTCCAGTGCTAGTGAAGATCACCACCAACTGGTAGCCAGGGAGCTCCTGCCACCCTGTTTTCCAGGATGAGCATGATTTGACACATGGAGATAGGACAGAAACTTCACAGGTTGCCTTAGCTGATGGCAAGATATTGTTTCATCCCAGCAATGGACACAACAAAGCAGATCTCTCCGTGCCCTGCAAGAAAGCAGGCTGTGAGGCTCTTGCATCACCAGAGCAGGGAGCTGCTCCCCAAGCTCCAACCAGTCTCTCCTCAGCATATGTGACCTGAGAGGGTCCAAAGCTTGTATGTGGAGATGAATTTGATTAAAAAAAAATAAATCTGCCTGACAATAATGGGACTCCCAAATTTGCCTCTCCCAAATTTAAGTGCCTGTTCCAAACCAGAGTTTCTCAGCAACACAGAGCTATGAAGTCTTCAATATCAGCAGAGTTTCTAGGGTTTGGGCTCTGAAATACTTGAAAAAGAAAAGTCTTGTGATGAGTCTTGTGGTTCAGAGCTGACACTTGGGCTAGGTATTGGGCTCTGAAATACTTGAAAAAGAAAAGTGATACAGAGTCTTGTGGTTCAGAGCTGACACCTGGGCTAGGTGATGCCAGCTGACAGAGTATTTCAGGAACACTACAAATACCTGGAAAGGAGATCCCCTTGATGCCAAGTTTCTCAGACAGCGTTTGCAGGAGGTGTCATTGCCACATCTCCTTTGATGAGCAGGATTTGACACATGAAGATAGGACAGAAACTTCACAGGTTGCCTCAGCTGATGTCAAGATATTGTTTCATCCCAGCAATGGACACAACAAAGCAGATCTCTCCGTGCCCTGCAAGAAAGCAGGCTATGAGGCTCTTGCATCACCAGAGCAGGGAGCTGCTCCCCAAGCTCCAGCCAGTCTCTCCTCAGCATATGTGACCTGAGAGGGTCCAAAGCTTGTATGTGGAGATGAATTTGATTAAAAAAAAATAAATCTGCCTGACAATAATGGGACTCCCAAATTTGCCTCTCCCAAATTTAAGTGCCTGTTCCAAAGCAGAGCTTCTCAGCAACACAGAGCTATGAAGTCTTCAATATCAGCAGAGTTTCTAGGGTTTGGGCTCTGAAATACTTGAAAAAGAAAAGTGATACAGAGTCTTGTGGTTCAGAGCTGACACCTGGGCTAGGTGATGCCAGCTGACAGAGTATTTCAGGAACACCACAAACACCTGGAAAGGAGATCCCCTTGATGCCAAGTTTCTCAGACAGCGTTTGCAGGAGGTGTCATTGCCACGTCTCCTTCTGGTTCCTGGTCATGCACTGGTTCCTTCCAGAGCATCTGTACTGTGCAGAATCGTCCTCAGGAGCATCGCCCACAACCCACAGCACTTCAGTGGCATTCTTGCACTGACTCATGCCTGAACAGGCCCAGCCTGGCACCTTGTGTCCCGCTCCCAGCCTGGGCAGACAAGGCCTGTGTTGTGTGAAGGTGATGGAGAGAAGATGCTGGAACAGGGACAGCAGAAATGCTGTGACTTAGCTGTTCATCTGTGAGCTCTGTGGGAAGCTGGCATTTTTGGGGTGGGCTTCCTGCCCCCATTGCTACTGTGATAGCAATGCTGTCACACTGTATCCTGCATGATAGCAACGGGAAGAACCGTGTGAAGTCTTTGGCATTGGCCTTGGTTTCTCTGCTCTTGGAAACTCTTCCTTTCTATGGACAATAATGCATACATCAAAGAATTAAAGTATTGCATTCACTGTGTGACCATGAATGCATCCTCTCACTGCTTTTGTTTTCCTCCTGTGCTGATTTTGAAGAGGCAATTCAAACCCGGTGGCTTTTGTAGCAGGTGGTCCAGAGGTGAACAGCACCTTACCCATGTGGACCCACGTGTGAATAGCTATCTAGCAATGCTGTCACACTGTATCCTGCATGACAGCAATGGGAAGAACCATGTGGAGTCTGTGGCATTGGCCTTGGTTTCTCTGCTCTTGGAAACTCTTCCTTTCTGTGGACAATAATGCGTACATCAAAGAATTAAAGTATTGCATTCACTGTGTGACCATGAATACATCTTCTCACTGCTTTTGTTTTCCTCCTGTGCTGATTTTGAAGAGGCAATTCAAACCCGGTGGCTTTTGTAGCAGGTGGTCCAGAGGTGAACAGCACCTTACCCATGTGGACCCACGTGTGAATAGCTATCTGGTTCTCCTGTGACAGCAGCCCAGGTCTTCCTTGGTTACCCTGGAGATGATTTTTGGAAAGCATTGACTCCTTTATTTCTCTAGAAGACCCTGGTACAGTTTTGAGGCAACAGCCAAGCCCAGCTGGTGCTGATGCCAGGCACAGGGACTTGTGGATGCTCTCAGGTGAGCATGCAGGGAAGGTCAGAGCCAACACGGTATGGGCACCAAGGAGCTGTGCAGTAATGCTGGGCTCTTGAGTTACGACTCCAGCTGGAAAGCCACCTGTGGTAATGTTGAATTACCTGGCTTCCCTCTGGCAGCAAATGAAGGTTCAGCCATGGTGGCTGAGTTCCTTGTTCCTGGCACTTTGCCTTGGTGGGCAGATGTGGAAGGGCAGAATGCGAGCAGCCGCTAGCAGAGCAGCTGGTGTAACACATGGCACTTCATGCGCATTTCGCTTTCCACCTCAGACCCACTATTTGTATTCTGCTGGTGTGCTCGTAAAGAATGAGCCTCACCTGGGTCGCCGAAGATGGAAGTTACCTTGGAAACCGCAGCAAGCCTGTGATGGTTTCTAGACAGCTTCCCCCAGCCTGCGGGCTTTGTGCACGCCAGGAGATGGCCGGTCTCCTTTTACCAAAGTTGCTGTTTTTCCATCATGTCTTTTCTCCCCAAATGAGAACTGACTGCTTTGACTTACCACCTCCTGGTGCTCTGGGAGCACAGAGAGGCGGCCACACCAGCAAGTTGCGGTGGGAGATGGGCTTGCTTGCTTCCACAAGCACAGCACAGACATCCTTCTAGGTAAGGCAAAACCTTCGTTGGCCGGACAGGAGGGGTACAAAGCAGCTGAAGAGAAGAAAGCAAACCCCAAGCAGTGGAAAGGATCATTAGTCTTCCATGGCCTGAGGGTAAATGCTCTCCAGGCCTCCTGCATTTGGCATGGTGAGATCAACCTGTGCGAGGTGGAGTGGACCCAGTCCCCATCGTGCTTGCCAAGTGCTGTGCTGCCAGGGGCAGTGGGAATGGAGTGGCTCATGGTCCCATGGCTTAGAGTGTGGCTGACTCATTTGACCCCCTTGTGTCCTTCTTGTCAGCTGTGCCTGTCTGAAGGGCCCATGAGGCCACTGTGTCACCCCCAACTCCCTCACACACTGTGCAACAGGAGGAGGGGAAAGGCAGGCAGAAGAAGAAGATGCCTAAAAACACAACCCGAAACCACAGTAATGGCACACGTGGAGTACAGAAGATCCAGGAGGGGAAACACTATGCTCTGTCCTCTACTGTGGAAACTATTTCTTAAACAGTCTGGATCCATTACTTAGAGGGAGACTACTTAGAAGGGGAAGGAGTCTTTATCAGGGACCATTTTACACCCATTACAAGGGGTAATGGTTGTAAACTGAAAGAGGGGAGATCTAGATTAGATACTAGGAAGAAACTCTTTCCTGTGAGGGTGATGAGATACTGGAACAGGTTGCCCAGAGAAGCTGTGGATGCCCCATCCCTGGAAGTATTCAAGGCCAGGCTGGATGGGGCTTTGAGCAACCTGCTCTAGTGGGAGGTGTCTCTGCCCATGGCAGGGGGGTGGAACTCGATGACCTTTAGAGTCCCTTCCAAATCAAACCATTCTCTGATTCTATGGATGCTTGAAATGAGTGTGTTCCTTGGTTTGTGTAGCAGGATGCTACAGGCCTCGTTTTGGCTGGATGTTTTGAAGTTTGGGATGAAGGGAGTGGGTGTGCTCTGTATCCTGGGGCAGCAGGCTCCTCCGGCAGGCAGGGAGCCCAGCCTGCTTAGTAGAAGTGATTGTCAGCACAGCAGGACAGAGCTGAAGCTTTGCAGAAAACCCCCAAACCTTCAAATTAGTCACGGCTCTAAAGATGGGAATTTTTCCTTTCAAAGGTCTTCCACTTTTCTTGCTCTGGGTTTTTGAATGCCCAGTGGGAACACAAGTTTGCAAAAAAGATGCAGAGTGCACTAATACAAAAAAGTTAAAATCAGATCTACAGATTTTGAATAGAGACACAAGGAGGCCATGCTTTTTCCCCACATAAAGAGCAGTCATCAGTAGGAGGCAATATTAACCATGGGAGTGATCCAGGGGGGGAGGTTACTGCATGAGACTTTCACAAAGCTCAGGTGCAAACAGCCCGCTGGGCTGCCAGGAGCCCTGCCACTAACTGTGGGACAGAGGGGTGGCCGCCCTTGATCCCTTGATTCTCAAATTTCTTCTGTTCCATTTCTAATGAGCAAATTCAAAGTAGTGCAGGACATAATCTATCCCTCATATACTACCCTCCTGGTTTAGAAAAAACATCATCGCTTTAGTTGCTGCAAAATACCACCAGAAGAAAGTCTACCTATCTTCAATGCTCTACTCCTGGAGAGAAAGTTGAAAGCGTATTGCAAGGTCTTACACCAAAGGCAGTCTTTACAAGACATTACAAGGCAGCCTTAGAGGCTTCTGTAAAATAAGTTTCAGACTAAACTGCAGAGAAGAGAAAACAAGGACACATTTTACTTATCTGGAGGAACCTTTTATGGAAGGTTTTTAAACTTTGTGGGGTATTAGAGTGGCATATATTCCATGGAATATGCCATATATGTTACATTCAAGCAGAAAATGCTATTTAGAATTGCAAATAGCTGCAGGTCTGGAGCAGCAGCAGCCCGAGTGTGGTCCCAAAGGCTGTCATTTCATTTTGAGGCTGGGAGTGGGGAGAATTTCAATTACAGTTTTTATGTTCTGCAACAGCCTCTTTAGCTTCAGCAAAGGCCTGGCACTGCAGCTCGCGCTGTCGTACGGCGACTCATGGGGACTTGTGTTAAGCCCTCACAAACATTTTCTTGCCAAAAGGGAGAAGGAAGGTTACAGGAGCTCTTTTTTGTATATATTCTTTTTTTCCAAGTATATAAAAAAAGGAAATCCCTCCAATTTCCAAGGGTATGCTTCTTAATAGCAAATAAACGCCTAGAAGAACACCAAGTCCAGCCACCTCAGGACTGTGAACACAGCGCTTACTTAAAGGAAAACTAAGGTCCATGCATGTAACTACAGGTCTTCAGGATCTGTGATCTGTGGCAAGTGCTACAGAAACTCTTGGCAGCAACCCTAGTCTTGATTTACTCATGACTAAAGCAATGACGGTGAAGCACCCCAGGAACCGCAAACACTGTCCACCAGATGCATCTTGGTGACTTTGCTCCTTCGTATGTGCGCCCCTCCATCCCTTTCATGTTGTGATCCCTGGGGATGCCCTTCCCAGGATGTTGCTCTGTGTTAGAGGGAAAAACTCAGGAAAGCACTTAGTATCTGAGGGTTAAAGCACAGCAGAGCACCAATTGCTGCATTAGTTAATACTGGTTGCTCTCAGGTGTCCTGGGACTCTGTCTCCCTTTGCCTCTATTAGCAGATCACCTCAATGTCACACAGGCAATGACATCTTGGCCTTCCTGTTCCTTCACACTTTTCCCTCTCCAGCTCTTTTTGGCTATTTGCCTCTTCCAGGGGGGTGACCTCTGGAAAAAAATTAATTAAAGTGGGAATGAGAGCCATGCAGAGACATGTCTAATGGGATTAAAGTCCAGTGTCCTAACCATGCACACAGCCATTGCAGTTTTAACGGTGATTTTTTTCTGATTTATCTATCAGATACAATATGGTCAAGAAAGAGGAGCTGCATCAAACTTTCCCTCATGATAATATTTGAAGGCAGAGTTTATGGTACTACATGTTTGTGCCTTCAGAATCTCCTAATACTATTAGGAGGAGGAGGAGATTGACTTTGTGGGGCAGCTCTCACTGGGGCAATCCAAGGGTGGTGGCTGGCAAGGCAGCAACATGGGACCTCCCTGGGACCAATGAGAGGGACACTGCTGGGGGTGATCTTGGGGACGAGAGGGAGCCAGGTCCCTCAGGGAAGTCCTCCCATCCCCAGTGCTGGCATGCTGCAGGGAGGGAGGGGATGGTTGGATTTTAGCATTGGCCAGGTGGACACATGAGCTTGGGTAGCTCCCCAAGGGCTTTTAATTCCCTCTATGGCCCCAAACCCTAGATCAAAGCCACACAGATTTAGTAAACACACCAAGCTGGTTTCAGAGCACTCACTTTGGATACTGCTTCTTCAGAGCTGCTTAAAAAATTAATAGTAAGAATAGCCATGGTGAACTTAGCCCAGCCTACGTTGGCTAGACTGTCAGATGCTGGCCATGTGACTGCACCCCTGTCTCTTTTTGAGGGGACAGCAGGTGCCAGGAGATGCAAATGCCCGCAGAGATCTGGGGCAAGCAGCCAGGACAGATCCAGCCCTATGGTGCACAACTGTAGGAGCACCCCTGCGCCAGACACCAAGGAGGAGGGGTGACTTCAAGAGGTTCATTGAGGGAGGGGCATGGCTAACACAGAGATGGATCCTGCTCAGTGATGGAGCTGCTGCTTAGACTAAGGAAGGTGGACATGTACCTGTGGGGGTCTCTTGCTTGGGGATTTCTTGTGTTTGAACCAAAGACTGGCTTGAGGGACTTAACAAGGGCAGTTGTTGTGTTCCGGGTGGTGTCCCAGCTATACTCCTCTACCATGAACTCCACTATCAAGCTCCAGCAAGCAAAGGGTCTTCTCCTCCATGAGCCGATGCCAATATGATAACACCTGTCCTCTCTCCATCATGGCTGGGCTCAGACAAATTTCTTCCTGACCCTAAGCTGGTGATGGGCGTCAACCCTGCACAGGCCACCAAGATCTAAAGATGGATCCTAAGACACATAAAGGAGCAGTCACAAAAATGCACTTGGCTGTTTTTTAGAGCCAGGCCACCAGGAGGACTGATGGGGAGAGCTGCAGCCACTCTTCCAGGGCTCACACAGATTAGTACACATCAAAAAATATTTGTTGATGTGCATCTGGCACTTTGTAGCAGCTTAGGTATTGGCATATGTAAGGAGTGAGGCTCCTCGAGAGAGACAGACAGGAAAGGACAGAGAGAACATGTGATATGCCCAGAGGCTGGGAAGTTGTCAAATTCCTGCTGTACACAAGTGGCTACAACCCTATGAAGTGAAGCAAGCGATGGCAACGTCAAGCAGCTGACAGTCTGGGCCAGTCACTTATTTTTCTTTCTTTTTTCTTTTTCTTCCTCTAAAGTCTGCTTATGAGAATCGCTTTTGAATATTTATATTTGGGTTGCTTATTTGGAAGAAGTCACAGCTGCAGCTGCTCCTGCTGAAGTGACAAACAGCCTGTGCTGCTGTCTCCTAGAGACCTTAAGTTCCCACAGTAAAAGAAAGACTTTTTTTTTTTTTTTTTAAATAAGGCTTGAATTGCCACACTGATTAAAAATGGGTGTAATTTCAAAGAGAAGTGGGATTTATTACTGGTTTAAAGTCCAGTGTAAGAAAACAGGTCATTGGAACCATGAGGAAAGAATATGGGATGATGGAGAAAGGGCTTTTGCCTGTTACGGTTCCTGCAGCAGGACCCAGGAGTGGCAGCTGTGAAAAGATCAACTCTGCACAGGTAATGCCTCAGACTTCACGTCAGGATGGAAAAGAACAGAAATGCCGCATTTGGATGAATTATTGTTGAGTGTCACCATTTCCCATTTGGCTGCCAGAGCTGGAAGCGTCAGGAAGACACATTTCATGCAACAACTGGCGCCCCTGGACTTGTGTTTCTCACTGACTCCAGGTAACAAGACACAGAATGACAGAATCACAGAATCACATGGGGTTGGAAGGGACCTCTGGAGATCATCTAGTCCGACCCCCCTGCCAGAGCAGGTCCACCTAGAGCAGGTTGCACAGGAACGTGTCCAGGTGGGTTTTGAATGTCTCCAGAGATGGAAACTCCACCACTTTAACCATCTTCATTAGTGAGCACAAGAGAAAAATCTAAAGTTCTTGGCCAGAAGACACCGCATAACTTTTTTTTTTTTCCCCAGCATATAAAACGCTGCACACCATTCATAACGACAGAAAATCATACCTATGTGTCTTATTGGAGAATCAGATAATCATCCAATTAGAAACGATATGCACTGTATGCAGGTGGGGTGCCTGAAGTTAAGGATGTACGGACAGAAAGTTTTCACAGATTCTGATTTTTAATGCTCTATTAGTCTTAAATTGACATACAATTGATAATTGGCTGGACAGAAATAAGAAAGTTTACATTTCAGGAACAAAACAAGTCTCCAAGCACAAGTAGCCCCAGACTCCTGGAGCATTTTGAAATTTTTATGGAGAAAAACCCCTTTCCTACTGAACAGAAACATATCAATGTTTCATCTCAGTGTTTCTTTCAAGCTATTTCAACCATGTCACTTCTGTGCTATCAACATGGCACCTTCAATAAAATACATTTCTATTGCTGCTTCTTATTTGGGAAACATACTTCATCCAGAAAAGCCAACCACATTCTAACAAAATTTGCTGGATCAAACATCATGGTAGCTCAATATTTTGTCCTGAATATGGATGCAAAGAAATGGGAAAGTTGTCTTGCCTTTAATTGTTCCTTGGTAATAGAGCAGACTCAGCAGGGCTTGGTGTTTGGTTTTAGTGTGGGTTTTTTTGTTGTTAACATATAATAATCTTTAAAACTCCTCTTAAACACCCCATTTATCACTTGCCTACCATGAAAATCTTCTTTTTATCGGCTTCACTATGAATTGTCTTCCACACTTATTTGACATTTCAGAAGAAGGGGACCCTACCCGTGAACAGAAATTTTTAACGTCGGTATTAATAAAGGATGCCTATGCCAGCACAAAAGAAAGACAAGCACTTTAAAATCTAGGCTGATCAGCCTTTCATATCCAGGAAAAGCTTCCTGAATATTTTTTTTTTTTTTTTTTTTACAAAACAAGAGTTCCCTGATGTGCCTGGAGTCGATAAGCCGCGAGGCAGGCTGGCAGCGCAGAATAGCAAGAGAATCCATTAAATCCGTGTCGAGAGCCGGTTACCAGAAATGTTACATCGTAATTACAGCCAGGGTTTTCTGTGAAATAAATTCTGGTTTTTCAAACGAGATGATTCTGAAAACTCACTCACCAGCATTTCTGCAGAAATGCTTTACAGCTCGTCCAAATTGTAGAGGCCAGCTCATCCTTTCCCACCGAAGCTCACAGAGCTTGTAATTTACCGAGTTGCTGCCTGTTCTACTGCCTGTTGGAGGGAACGCTTTGGCATCGCCAAGAGGAGAGTAGTTTGTGTATTAACGCAATTCAAACATTCGCTCAATTTACACAAAGTAATGAAAAGCTTAATCTGAACTCTCAACAATTCCACTTCCCTCCCTCCCCCCATCTCAAGTTCATAACGCAGATTTCATCGCATCTTTGAGATGAACGGGGGAAAAAAACCAACAAATCAGCAGATGAGAGAAAATGAGCCCCCAGCTCACATCCAGGCTTCACTAATCAGAACTGCGTGTCCCACTGAGGGACCACAAAGGGGGTGACTGAGCTCCCCCATTACCAGAGCTCTCCTCCCCTTGAACAACACCCTGGAGCCTCCAGACATGTCCTTGGAGAGGGCAGGAGACAGCGACAGGGCCAGGCACTGGTGAGGCCCCACCTCGAGTACTGTGTCCAGTTTTGGGCCCCCTACCATAAAAAAGACATTGAGGTGCTGGAGCGGGTCCAGAGAAGGGCAACAAAGCTGGTGAGGGGTCTGGAGAGTAGGTCTTATGAGGAGAGGCTGAGGGAGCTGGGGTTATTCAGCCTGGAGAAGAGGAGGCTGAGGGGAGACCTTATCGCTCTCTACAACTACCTGAAAGGAGGGTGTAGAGAGGTGGGGGTCGGTCTCTTCTCTCAAGTCACAGGCGACAGGACGAGAGGAAATGGCCTCAAGTTGTGCCAGGGGAGTTTCAGGCTGGATATTAGGAAAAATTTTTTCACTGCAAGGGTTATCAGCCATTGGAATGGGCTGCCCAGGGAGGTGGTTGAGGCACCATCCCTGGAGGTGTTCAAAAGACGGGTTGATGTAGTGCTGGGAGGTATGGTTTAGTGATGGTGTTGCTTTTTGTTTGTTGTGTGGGTGTTTATTTTTGTCAAAATTAGGTTGACGGTTGGACAAGATGATCTTTAAGGTCCCTTCCAACCTAAAAGATTCTGTGATTCTGATCCTGAGTTACAGTTTGAGAAACCCACAACAACTTATTGGCGTTTAGACAATTATTCTATCACCCGACGACCCCTCCCCACACAGCAAGGGAAATCAGGGGAAAAAACATGGAAACCCAAGGATTGAAATATAAACAGATTTAATAGAATAAGACTAGATGATCAACATTAATAACGCTAAAGAAGCAATATTGATCCCAATACCAATACAGAATGTACAAGGATTATACTCGGCCAATTCTATCAGTGGGAGCTGTGCAGTCCCAGCAGGGAACAGCAAACGTGGGACACTGGGAGTGCTACAGCTCCAGGAGGAAGGGAAGGGCTCAGGGGTCCGGCGCCAGGGCAAGGAGTTTTCATGATGACAGCCACCAAGGGAGAGAGAGAACAACTTGGCAAACTTTCTAATTGATACTGAATGTGACATTGATGGTGTGAAATAATCCTGTTGCCCAGCTTGGGTCAAGTGCCTGCTTCTCGCTCCTCCTCATTCCCGCACCTGGCAAGGCTTGAAAACACCAAACCCTTGAAACCCACATACCACAGCTGGCTATAAAGTAAATATTTTCACAAATTCAGACACTAGAGTCTTCTAAAAGTATAGTGTTCCCCGGCATTAATAGAGAAATTAGCGCCATGTTGCTCAAACCAGAACAGCAGAGTGATACCTGTGACACCTGATGACTGGTCCTCCATTTGGAGGAGGAGGGACCAAAGAACAAAAACGAAGCACATAACAACATCAAAATCCCAATACAAGCAGCCCTTGTCCCTGCTACAGTTGTCTGAACAAGAGAGGATTGCACGATGGACCCAGGAGATGAGCTCTGTCAGCATAAGGCAACAGCAGATAGAATGAACTGATTTCTCAAGGCAGTAGGCTTTCCAGAAGTGGGGATGAAGATAATTTTTTGTCAACCGTGAAGATTTAGCCAGTCACGCAATGCTCACCCTGTCACTGCTTTAGCTGCCTAAAAAAAATAATCCCATACATTCCTAATAGTGCCTTTCCAATCCAGAAATCTACATTTGCTGAATTGCTAGACAGATGTTATTCAACCCCCGGCTGCAGAGGAGCTCCCCAAAAAAGGGATGGAGACAACTCAGAAGGTAGAAACCTGGTGAGACGCTGTTTGCTATAGATGGAGACAACTCAGAAGGTAGAAACCTGGCGAGACGCTGTTCGCTATATTTAGTGATGGTTTTTATCAGAGTTAGGTTGATGGTTGGACTAAGATGATCATAAAGGTCCCTTCCAACCAAGACAATTCTATGATTCTATTTGCTATGCTACAAAAAAGCACGATTGAACAGAAGTCTGTTTTAGGCGAGGAAAAATAAACATCCCTCGTATAAACCCTCCTCTCACCTCAAAAAGAAAAGGTTCAGAAACTCAGAACTGATTAAAAAGCCAAACACAACACAAAGATAGTCCCTCTTCCTCCCGAAGGTAGCAGATAAATTACAAATAAATGCAAAATAAATTGTCTATTTTTTTTTTTTAAAGGCAGTATCTAAATATACTGTATGTGAGCATTCGTTTCTGACACTGAAAATTCTCCAAGGCTTCTCAGCACGCGGAGGCTGTGCCTTGGGCTCACACACACATGCAAGAAAACAATATCAAGTTTTTAGCCATTTTTTTTCCAGGGCTCGTTGGGTCCCTGCTCCATTAACATGAACCAACCCAGACACCGTCTGTCACGGTAGCCTTTTTTCAAATTATAGTGAACCCCATGGTATTTAGTATGCAAAATGTGTCATTGGGATGCTTCCCCACAAGTTACCAGCATCTTATATATAAAATTATTTTCATATATAGATACTTTCGGTAACTCCTCAAAAAGGATCCCAAACATTACTTGACAGAAAAGGGATGAAACCACAAGTCTAATTATAGATAACTCTCCCTTCAACTGCTCTGAACACCGACACACACACAGAAGAGCTAAAGAACTCTATGGATGTAGGTTTTTTTTAAATATCAGATTTATTTCCTTTTTGACACCAAAGAGCTGTTCTTCCCTGCAAATTAACTGAGAAAAAATAAGCTTTATTTTGCTTTGATTTTCACATTGTATTTGCTTAAAAAAGATGGATTTTCTGATTATAAGCCCTGCAAATTGAAACTCAAATTAGATTTTCTCATCTTGTGTACTACCATCTTATAATTAAATCTGCAAATCTTGAGGTTTTATTACTTCTGCTACCACTAGCTCTTCCAGCTATAGTGCAGGGATTATACTGCATATGTATAAACCTGTAGTTATGTACAGACACAGAACCATAGAAATAAAAGCACTGGACGACATAAGAGCTGCCAGCTGAGTGTGTGTTCCCCAGCAGGAACTCCAGCCACACCATGTCCTGCCCACGAGTCCAAAGGGAATTCTCCACAGCCTTAAGGTCAGGCTCAGCAAAAATACCTTAAGGATGGTTAGGAGAAGGATGATAAACTGCCAACTCCATTGCAAGATCAAATCTAGAGCTCCTTAAAATAATACCTATTTTAATTAATAATTTTCATGCCAACTATACTTATATATATATAAGTGTTTTAAAGTAGCAAATTTACATTATTTCTTTTTTTTTTATACCAGGACTTCCCTTTACCAGGTTTAGTACATATGCTCCTCCCTAGCAGAGTATTTACAGACATGGAAAAATAGGTAAACATCAGGGTATTTATTTTGCATACAAATATTTACAGAAAAATACTTAAAAAATTAAGTATTCAAAGTTGAATTGACTTCACTTCAAAAAAGCTTCATGCTTTTATGCTATAAAAACATATTGCCTTTACTGTGCTCAAATTTACTATTCAGATCTCTGGATTTTCTTATAAGAGCTTTCTTTTGTGCTTCGTCAAATCGATTGACTTTGAGATCCTGGTCTCGGTCAAATGGCCTTCTTTCTTGAGGTTTGTTCTTTTCTTCGGACGCTTTGCTCTTTAGCTTTTTCTGATGTATGTCCATGAGAGATTCCGACCTCTTTGACTCCTGGAAAAACAGGAAGAAGGAAGAGGAAATAAAAGTACTACAAAGTATCAACAACGTACAGAAAATCCAAATGGAAAGATGGGAATTAGGAAGGCTAAAATCCCAGAAAAAGATGACACAGCTTAGTAACTGGAAAATAGAACAATAACTTTAGCATACACAAAGCAGAAAGTGTGTGTAATCTTGTCCACAGGGAATAAAATACTAATAATTCAGTGATGTTAAAGACACCAATAATGTTGTTGAATCTCCACACACATGAGATAAATCATAAAAATAATGCAAAAGAAATATAAAAGTTGCTCTGCTATTATTACCAGAGACAAACGAAGACAACAAGTCAAGAGAAATATGTCAAAGTACAGGCCCAGTTTCTTACACAGGTGCCCTAAGCATCTGGTTTTGGTCACTGCGAGGGGCAGGGACAAGCCTGTTCAATCTCACTCTCAAGCACTACTGCGTTTTTTATGTCTGCTCTTAACTTTTCAGTGTTTGAATCATCTGTTGCAAGCCCACAGAAAGTCACAGGTTTGAGCTAGAGCATGTGTTTTGCCAAGTCAAGGCCTTTACTAGCATTTACTAAAGAGCATAGAATCATAGAATTGCCCAGGCCAGAAGGGACCTCCAAAGGTCATCTAGTCCGACCCACCCGCAGTCAGCAGGGACACCCCCAACTAGACCAGGTTGCCCAGGGCCTCGTCGAGCCTCACCTTGAATATCTCCAGGGATGGGGCCTCAACCACCTCCCTGGGCAACCTGTTCCAGTGCTCCACCACCCTCACAGTGAAGAACCCCCTCCTAATCTCCAATCTAAATCTGCTCTCCTCCGTGTTTAAAGCCATTGCCCCTCGTCCTGTCACTGCAGGCCTTTGTAAACAGGTTCTCCCCAGCCTTCCTGTAGGCCCCCTTCAGGTACTGGAAGGCCGCTATTAGGTCTCCCCGGAGCCTCCTCTTCTTCAGGCTGAACAACCCCAGCTCCCTCAGCATGATCCAGCCCAAATACAACATAAAACTTTTGCTGATTTCACAGAGCAGCTTTAGTTCTCACAAGACTATGTGCCCCCCCGCTTAACCCAGATAAAGTGTATTTCTGTATCCTTAAGTAGTCAACTTCTCAGACTCTCAAATCATTACAAATCAGCCAGAAGACCAGTCCAAATCAATTCTTTCATCAGAAAGTGCAGCTCTACTTTCTCACGTCTAGCAACACAAGATCTTTATTCTAAAGATTCATTTTCCTTCACTCCCTGTGGGTACACTTATCACACACACAAATTAACAATTCATACGTGACATAAGGAATGATTCTCATGGAAAACAGAAAATGGACACCACTTATTCCTGGTGTAACTGCAGTAGGGTTGATGGAATGGCACCAGAGAATGTATATGGCATCAGCACTGAACAAATTAACTCTAAGAAATTATTTTAAGAACTAAAGCTCCTGTTCTATGAAAGCATCCTTGATAAAGGCCAGTGGAGAAAGAAATAGGGAAGAATAGAGGAAAAGAAACTTTAGAAGAAAAAAAAACCAAACTAGCCACCTGAAAATTAGAAGAGAGCTGATTTAAAAAAACAACAACCAAACAACAAAAAACCCACATAACAAAACAATCCAAGAAACACTGATATTAAACAAGATGTCTTTTTCAGGTTTTTTTGGGAGAACTCCATTAACCTTAGAAACAGTAAAAGGCCTATATATGTTATATTCTGGCAATGGTAGAGAGCAAAACATGTAGTTTTACATCACAGTTATATTACTACATTCACAATGACAGTAGAAACAGACAATACAGCAGAAATTTAAGACAGTACGCTAATAGCTCTGGATTTGCAGGCCTCTAAGAGGGACACGTGGTTTAATGAACTACAAATAAATTATTAAAAGTGCCAGATAAACTTCAATCACGTAATATAAGCCAAGGCTGCAATTCTCAAGTTAATTATACTCTCAGGAGACAAGAATTATACTCTCAGGCCATAAATCAGGGAAGAAGTGGAATGCCCAGCTGTAAGGCAGGTAGCAGCCCGTATGCTCTGGCGGACAGGGACGGCAGACAGAAAAGTGAGAGACGATTTGACATGGAGTTTGGATTCCTAGTAATCAACATCTGTCTGTGAAAATTATCTGCTTCTGCAGAGATTGAGGAAAATTTCATGTAATAATGCTGTTGTAATGAGTAGGTAATGCAATCAATCAATGTAATTAATGCACCGATCTGCTTAGCCCATCAAGCTTCTTTTGTGTTAATGCATATTTTGTCCTGAAAGTTAAACCTTTACTACTGTTTTATTCTTGGGATGTTGGTAATTCGGTGAAGCAAGCTAATATTTGAATTAAGGTTGTCAACTCCCAGCAACCATGTCCTGATATGAGGATGATTTAAGAAAAACACCACCTAAGATTGAGACAATATACAGAAACCCCAATTCTGTCACATTGTTTTCAGCAGCAGCTTGGGGACCCAATTCTACTCTTGTTGAAGTCAATGGTAAATGTTCTAATGACTTAAACAGCAGTAGGTTTGGGCACTAAAAGGGAAGACTGTAGTGGCATCACCATGGAGACCAGCAGCGCTAGAAATGAGAACCAAAAGAAAAGAGTGAAGAATTAAAGGAAATGAAGGAGGAGGAAGTATTTTGCTTACATTGTATGAAGTCACCTGCTCAACAAGTCTCTTGTCTCTCCCAGATAATACAATTTCTTCATTATCCTTACTGGTTGACTTTTTTGCCTCTTCTCTTTCCTGATGAGTAGAAGCAAATAACATGCTATAGTAATCAGAATGTCTGGAGTAAAAAGCAAGGAAATCTATATTTACTTTAATTAAATCTGAAGAGTAGAGGCCATGATAAAGGCCACCTGGTATTTTTTGCTCAGCTTGATAGAACAAGAAACTGGACACACTGTAATTGGAAATTCAATGAGCTGATACAGAGTACCTGACTACTGCAGAAGGGAAAGGGAATAAATGAATATCAATGTTACTTCAAAATCATTATTTCTTTACCTTTACCTCTAAGCCTGAAAGAATAAGTTCTGGTAACAAAGAAAAATCTGGAAAAGAACTCCTCATTGAACAGCTCAGTGTATCTTTACTTTGTTTCCACACAACATCAACAACATACATGCTGCCTGCAGGTGTACACGAATGAATAAATGTTCACCTTGGCTTTTCTCTCTCTGTCAGCTGGAGTATCTGTCCAAATAGATCTATCGCCTGATTTGTCATCAGCTCTCCTCTTGAATGTTCTTGGGCCAAATCCAAAGCTTTTCAATTCAGGTGGAAGCTCTGTCATCCACGATTCCCTGGTAACTTGCTTGGGTTCATCCTTTACAAAAGAAATAGAGGGGGAAGAGAGAGTGAAAAAAGCGTAATCAAAAACTGCCGTCTGAATCTCTTAGCTTCCTGCAGAAATCATGGATTTTTCTTTCTTTTAACAATTGCAAATACTTGGCATCCCAACTAGAACTGCAACTGGATTCACACAAAAACCAGGCAAAAAACCCCACAAATACACTCTGGCAACAAAACATTAGAAATTAAGAAAACCAACTTACGCTGTCTGCCGAGGTAAGTTTTTCCTTCATTCTCTGGGCTCTGCGTTCAAATTCTTTAGTCACATCAGACTCCACTGGTCCTTTTGCAGGCATTGGGCCTATGAAATCGTCGTCTTCCTCACTACTATCTGTTACCTTCCAAAAATAAAAACATTTCTTTCAACCATAGCGCTAAGACCATCAAGAAACACTTCAGCTTCACGGGATTAGAATTATTTTTGTCTAGCAGAGCATCCAAACCTAACCCAATGCATCTGCCAGCCAGACAACAAAAATTTGACTTAAAACTCCAGATTAGACCCGTTCTAGCACTTTAACAAGGATACTTAGTCTCCGTGTTTCCAAAAGCAGCATCTCTTGTCCAAGGCAAAACCACAGGTAAATACAGCAGCGATACACAAATTGTGTATCTTTACATTCACACCCCCAGCTGTGTAGTATCTGCCAGTCTGATCTCATGGTTCTGCCATTCCCTTCTCCGACCCCTTTTGACATTGCACTCCAAGCATTTATTTGGAGAACAGCTCAAAAAACTAAGTTAACAAGAATCTTTGTGGAGGCCAAGGGTTGTACAGAAACTTCACAGGTTCCTTCAAGTTAATACAGTACAAATGTGGACGGAGAAAGAACTAGACAGAAAACGATGATGCCAAAATGCCCTGGAAGCAAAGCCAAGGTGCCCAATATCTGCACTAGCAAAAAGATTTAGCTACAGCCTGAATGTGGGTGACAAAGCAATGGGAGCAGGGTGACGACAAGGCTGCATGCTCAGGAAGAACAGAGCATTACTTCAGAATATAAGGCGGTGGCAAAGAAGTTTCAAATGAAGGATGAAGAAGTCAGGGGGGAATGGCTTGTTTTTGTCATGCCAAACTTGGTTACCAGGTGGACATCCTAGAACCAAGACACGACACCACTAGAGAAGATAAGGGCTCAAGAGCAATGAGCAGTGGAAAAACATATCAGGAACCTTCTGTGTAAAATAATGTGCCTGAGGCACAGGTGACTCGGTGGAGAATACAAGAATGGAGCACAGAACCTCACTATAAGAGTCACCTAAAGGGGGCATGGGGAATGGAGAATGAGTGAAAGGGGGAGGAGAGCAGGAAAGGTATCCTGCTACACTGAGTTCAAGCCTAATTTCACTGAATTTCACTGAATTTTAGAATTGGAAGGGACCACAGAGATCATCTAGTCCAACTCCCCTGCTGAAGCAGGATTGCCTAGAGCTTGTCAGAGCATGTTACTCAGGACTGCATCCAGGTGGGTCTTGAAAATCTCCAAAGAAGGGGACTCCACAACCTCCCTGGGCAGCCTGTTCCAGGGCTCTGTCACCCTCACTGTGAAGAAGTTTCTTCAGGCTATAATACTTCAGGCTATGAGCAGTGGGACGCTGTAGAGGGATTTGGGCTAAGGAAGGCAGCAGGTGTGAAAGAAGCCATTTTACTCCTATGTGTGCCATTTGCTACAGAAACTGGAGGGCTTTAATGACACTGCTCCAAGCTCGTTGAGCAAGCTGGCCCCATCTGCCTTTAGGAGTCAGCAAAGGTAAGACCAGTGGAGAAGGCAAGCTTCAGGTAAGAGACAGCAAGAGACACAGCTACGTGTGGCTGTGGAGACCACAAGGTGCGAGAAAAGGCTTAGCACATTTAATGGCTGCAGGACCAGTTGGGTGAAATGGGTCTGAAAGACTGAGGAAGCTGAGAAATAGCTGGTCACTTATAAACACAAATACTGCGATTAGGTAACACCAGTTTCCCCCATCATTTTTCTGAAAAACATTTACATAGTCAAGCTTTCACTAATTATCTACCACTGTGCTTCAACTTTTTAGAGAACGGAGTGACTACATTCTCTCTCTCTTCTAAAGAAGGAGCTGGTGGGGAAAAGGAATAACCATCTTGAGTGGAGGCCAAGGGTTGTACAGAAACTTCACAGGTTCCTTCAAGTTAATACAGTACAAATGTGGACGGAGAAAGAACTAGACAGAAAACGATGATGCCAAAATGCCCTGGAAGCAAAGCCAAGGTGCCCAATATCTGCACTAGCAAAAAGATTTAGCTACAGCCTGAATGTGGGTGACAAAGCAATGGGAGCAGGGTGACGACAAGGCTGCATGCTCAGGAAGAACAGAGCATTACTTCAGAATATAAGGCGGTGGCAAAGAAGTTTCAAATGAAGGATGAAGAAGTCAGGGGGGAATGGCTTGTTTTTGTCATGCCAAACTTTGGTTACCAGGTGGACATCCTAGAACCAAGACACGACACCACTAGAGAAGATAAGGGCTCAAGAGCAATGAGCAGTGGAAAAACATATCAGGAACCTTCTGTGTAAAATAATGTGCCTGAGGCACAGGTGACTCGGTGGAGAATACAAGAATGGAGCACAGAACCTCACTATAAGAGTCACCTAAAGGGGGCATGGGGAATGGAGAATGAGTGAAAGGGGGAGGAGAGCAGGAAAGGTATCCTGCTACACTGAGTTCAAGCCTAATTTCACTGAATTTCACTGAATTTTAGAATTGGAAGGGACCACAGAGATCATCTAGTCCAACTCCCCTGCTGAAGCAGGATTGCCTAGAGCTTGTCAGAGCATGTTACTCAGGACTGCATCCAGGTGGGTCTTGAAAATCTCCAAAGAAGGGGACTCCACAACCTCCCTGGGCAGCCTGTTCCAGGGCTCTGTCACCCTCACTGTGAAGAAGTTTCTTCAGGCTATAATACTTCAGGCTATGAGCAGTGGGACGCTGTAGAGGGATTTGGGCTAAGGAAGGCAGCAGGTGTGAAAGAAGCCATTTTACTCCTATGTGTGCCATTTGCTACAGAAACTGGAGGGCTTTAATGACACTGCTCCAAGCTCGTTGAGCAAGCTGGCCCCATCTGCCTTTAGGAGTCAGCAAAGGTATGACCAGTGGAGAAGGCAAGCTTCAGGTAAGAGACAGCAAGAGACACAGCTACGTGTGGCTGTGGAGACCACAAGGTGCGAGAAAAGGCTTAGCACATTTAATGGCTGCAGGACCAGTTGGGTGAAATGGGTCTGAAAGACTGAGGAAGCTGAGAAATAGCTGGTCACTTATAAACACAAATACTGCGATTAGGTAACACCAGTTTCCCCCATCATTTTTCTGAAAAACATTTACATAGTCAAGCTTTCACTAATTATCTACCACTGTGCTTCAACTTTTTAGAGAACGGAGTGACTACATTCTCTCTCTCTTCTAAAGAAGGAGCTGGTGGGGAAAAGGAATAACCATCTTGAGAAACCAAGGTAGTAAAACACTTCCCTCTCTCTGCGTACAAACAAATAAAAAATGCAAAGATATAAGACTTTCATAATAAATTGCAGTGTAAAATAGTTGAGGATGAAAGACAAATTCCACACCGCGTTTTAATTGAAGAAGCATGTCGCATTTCCTTTCTCATTAGTCTTAAATTCAATTCACTCCATTACCACCTGCCTCAAACAAGATGAAATTAAACAAACGTTAAAAAATACTGCCATCAAGTTTGAAGAGGAAAATCAATACAAAGTGAAGAGTCAGCATGGAATAAACTGCTGTCAAAAATGTACCAGAGTACAAAATATTTAAATAAATTAAAACAGAATAAACAAAAAAATTACTCATCATATTCAAAGGATAAAAAAAAAAAAAAAGAGTATTATTAGGAAGAGGGAAAAAAAAACAAAGTTCTGTAATGGCTGTAACAAAGCCCATGCTAGAAGATCTATTTAGGAGAAAAGAGGGTTTTTTTGTTTGTAAAATATGTAAGGAGACCAGTTTTGACATCCCTGCCTCAAGGGATTTGTCATTATGATAAATTGCTTAATCATTAGTTGGAGTTGTAAGACGATGAGTATCTTAAAAATGTCAGACAATCACTCTTCATGAAGGATTATGACAACATTCCCTGTAGGAGGCTGGAGAATGATATACTTCACGACTACTAATCATAAAAGTGAGGTTCCAGGGCAGCTTCTGCCTCATTCCTTCCTAGAATGTCCCACAGTGTCTGAGAGTTAAACTTAAAAATGTACGTATTTTAGAAACAAACAGAGTAACTGTGGAAACACAACTTGTTTCTCTCAAGGAATTAATATTTTGTTTATCATAGCATGACAGAGATTCAATTGCCTAAACTCTGGTATCCAGCGCTATTTTTGATGTCTTGGGGTATCCTGGCTGGCTTAAGAGGGGCTGCTCAAGAAGGATGTTTCTCTGTGGTGCTACTCCCTGTCTGCCAGCCCACTGCAGAACATTCAGATCCCTCAGAACGGTACCAGAGGCCCACATTTAGGGAGCTGAATCTTCCCTGTACATCTAGCTGTATTTTGTCACACTATGCATTATTTTGTGGCTAGGAATTAAATTACAGGACACAAACCAAAAATTAGTGTCAGTGTCGCTCTCCTGCTCCACTTTACTCCCAGTTACAGGTATCATCTTGCTAATGATAAGAACAATTAGTGAACACTGTAGAGTCATTCTTAATTGCATTATTTTGGATAGACCTATTTAACGCATCCACTAATAAATATTTTTAACGAGGTGAAAATACGTGAAATACTCAATCATTTGCTCCCCCATCCGCAACGGAGTAAAAGCTTGAATTATAAGTAAATATTTTCATTCTAACAGGTTGCATTACTTCTTTAGTGTCTTTCAAAATTTGAACTTTGCCAAGATGTTCACTTGTCAGGGACGTCACACCAAAAGAAAGAACGGAAAAACATTAGGAAGAATGAGTGTGACTGCAGCTCAGGGTGCCTAGAGCTCTTGTGTTCATTGAGTGCATCATCCGTCTAACAGCAAAATCACAACAAACAAGACCAGCCTTTTCCTTTTTTAAGGCTTATTTATGCTACAGTATTTGACTCAGGCAAAAATATGCCAGACACTTTCTGGTCTAAAATTAAACCGTCAGGCTAACAAGTATGTCTAGGAGACTTTTTCAGGCTCCTACTTGTTTAAGCATTTCAGACAGCTTCTACAAAAACAAAAGGCTTCTGTTTTCACAAACCTGGGTTTGGAATTCTGATGAAACAGACGGTCCTATGGCACATCTGCTATTCCCGGTGTCCTGCGAAGGTTTCCTAAAGCCAGGCGGTAATGCAGGACCTATAATGGGCCTTGGGGGGGAAAAAAAAAAAAAAAAAAAAAAAGAAAATCGTGGTTGAAAAAAGGCAGTAACATACCCAACATGGACAGTACATTAAACGACATCCTTCCACTGTTTGCTGCGGGGAAAAAAATGTAACAGATTAGTATAAAAATAAAAACCAAATGTTGATGAGAAGTGACTCCGGTTCCTCCCGTGCCAAGTGTGCCCCCTATGCACACACCATAGAAATAACTGAGTAAGTTTATTGGTTTTCCAGGAGGACCTCTGCACAGAGCTGGGATGCAAGAAAATCAGGAAAGTTGCAGCACTCAGTCAAGGAAATCCACTTTTTCCTTCCCTAGCTTCCTTCACCAGATTCAAGAACAACGAAAGGTAGGAGGTCAAATACATGCTACTCTCTCTCTAGTAACAAAGCCAATTTTGCTCATTCTTGCCTTGCACCACAGTTTCACCATCCTTCAATAAACAGAATCAGTGAACTCCTCTCATTTTAAGTTTATTTTCCCTCGGAGTGGGGATGAGATAATAAAAGCTTTGTGATGCCAGGTAACTTCACTAATTTGTTTTCACATAGCAACTCTGCAAGCAGCATAATTCAATTGTCTCCAGGCGCACAGAAAGAAAGGTGAGAATCTCTTTTCAGTGGTAAAAACAGTTCAAAGCACATTACAAACTGTGCTTTCAATACTGAAAAGACTTCTGTATATGACTTCCTCTTAATACTCCACCATCATATTCTTTAAAGCTTATAAAAGCTAATTAAAACCCCAACCAATTATCACCTAAAGAAATATCCAAGTGACAGTATGCTCACAATGTATCAGCCGAGACTTTGTTTATTATGATCTTCAGTTTCTGAGCTTTAGGGCAATCAAACGTAACACAACAGGAATTGAATTATGCTAATTACGGTCTTCTACTAAATCCCATGTAATCTAATCAGCACAGCCCTGCTGTAGTGATATTATTGTCAGGATTTGAAAAGGGGAAAAAGCAGGAAGTCCTGCCAGAAAGCCAACCACAGATAAAAAGACACAAGCAATGAATGTGAGCTCAGGCCAGGACAAGGGCACTGGTGCGAGTTCAAACACGGGCAGTGTGTTTGAAGTCCCACTCCCACCTAGCTGCTGCAAAATAGAAACAGCTTTTCTTTTCCTCTGGTCCGTTCTGACTGCTTTCTTGTCAAGGCCATATTTTAAATTCCCACTGTAAGTCACAGAGACTGGATTTAAACCTATATAAATATGGTCAAAATAATCTTTTATTTTGGTATACAAGTACCTTTATTTTGCACGGATAGACAGTTAAATCAAGCTATAAAAAAAGCTTTCTACTAAAATATATAAGAACATCTATGTTGTGGGCCGTATCCGTGCAACTTGTGAAAAAGAACAGATCTCAAATACACTGCCTGGCTTCTGCCACAGCTCAAAGGCTCTTCCAAGGAACACAAAAATGGTTCCCATAGTCATCCTTCCCACGCTTTCCATTTCTATGCTTTTTTTTCTGCACATGAATAACCCTGTTGTTCAGGTCTTTCCTCAGCAGCACACAGTCGACATGATTCTTGACAGTTTCCTGGATGTCCAAAGGCTCTCTGAACAGGTGAAGTGAATCTAAATAAAACTCTGTTAAACATATTTTTCTGCTGTTGGCAGCTGCGGTACTTATCTATACACATTAAAAAAAAAACACCCCAAGCTTATCATGAGTTAAGCTTTCATTTAAGGAATATTGGATTTCATATACAGCAAAGAATGCTTTCCTGTCCTTGGACTTGGAATCCTTGCTAATACATGTTTCAAGATGAGCATTTCAGCATTCTTCTGATGTACAACATAAAATTTTTTTTGAGATAACCTTTGCTCTTTACCTCGATGTGTGAATACTTCGGGAATATTTACTAGTGCTGCACTTCTGTCTAACACTGATAAACAACAATATCCTTTCCAAAGGTGAAGGAAATCTGTTCATATATATATATTTTATGCTGGAACGATTCAAACAATTTTTAATAAACTTCAAATTGCCTGCTCCTAATCACAAATACGCTGCTTCGACAAGTCTGGAAAATATGCGACAGAACAAAAGCTTTTCTAAAAAGAAAGAGTATGTCCCACAGAGCTAATAAACAGTATGGCCATACGCTGAAACAAACAGCCTGCACTCGTTTCAATTATTCATGGCTAGATTGTCAGCTGCCAGTCTGCTCCAGGCGAAGGGCAATGCAGCAGGGAGACAGTTAACAGCATTGTGTCTCAGCACAACCAGACTGCCAGGTGTACGGGGGTGGAAGACAGACACGGCTCTTCCCACACATCACACCTTTCCCACCTATTCAGGGAATGGGGCTGGCTGGAAAACAGCTCCTCTCAATCTGCTTTCTCGGTGCCTGCTAGGAGTATGGTGAGCTAGAACAAAAAAAAACCCTCCCCAAAACTAGCAAGTGCTTTTTATTGCTTTAATCTCTCATACTCACAGACACAGAGCAGATTCTTGCCCTCTGAATGTAAATGCAAGTTACCCACCATAAACTGCTACATTTGGGTGAACATACAAAAGACTAAGATCATAGAATCATAGAATCATAGAATCATTGAGGTTGGAAGAGACCCTTGGGATCATCGAGTCCAACCATCTACCCTACTCTACAAAGTCCTCCCCTACACCAGGTCCCTTAGCACTGCATCTAAACGGCCCTTAAACACAGCCAGGGATGGTGACTCCACCACCTCCCTGGGCAGCCTGTTCCAATGCCCTGTCACTCTTTCAGTGAAAAATTCCTTCCTCATGTTCAATCTAAACCTACCCTGTTGGAGCTTGAAGCCGTTCCCTCTCGTTCTACTGTTAATTACCTGTGAGATTATATGATGGGTGACCAGCTGCGTTACCGCTCGTCTCTCTACCCTTCAAACTACAAGTTGCCTCTTCCCCTTTTCCTTTTTTTACTCTTTGACATAACATTTTACCAGAAGAGCATTCATGTCAAAAATCAAGAAAGCTACCTCCACTGATGCTAAAAGCGACAAGCATTTATTTGCTTTATTACAGATCACATTATTTTTAGTGACTTCCTAAATTTTGTAATTAAAATAACACATGATGTATATGAAACGTAACAAAAAGAAAATATGTTACTCTTGGGATCATCAAAGCACCAAATGAGCCCACTAAGAATTATATCCACAATTACAAAAGAGTTTGTTGATTACAATAAAGCATGACCCAACAGATAAAGAGAATTCTTCCAAATAGCCTGAAGTTACATAAATTCTTTCTTTCCTAACTGCTGCCAAGCACCATAAAAATTTATCCAAACTAAAAAAAATTCAACTTTGAAATTTCCTTTGAGATGGTATACTGCATACGCAGCTTGACAACAAAATGAATCACTTCCCTAGAACTGAAAACTTATACCTGACAGATAAGTATTGATTTATTTTATCTACCAGCTCCCTGTTGCTCTAAGGAAGATAATAGTGATCAAGGGACTCTCTTGTACTTTTCATCAATAAGCATCCCCTTGGACGTACCAGTTTCACTACGGATTATAATTTCAAATTATACGAGGACATGCATAGATTGATGTAACGACTAGAAGGCTACAAGATACAGAACTCTAAATTCTGCATAGAAAAATCCATAAATACTTTTTTTGGGCAAGTATTTTATAATTGCGTGCAATCAAATGGAAAGATTCCCGATAGAGGCTATAAATAATGCTTATTTGCTTAGACCTGACAGCTTGCTTTCTAGAAACCTACACTGTTCAGATCATTATTTAGGTGTCTCTAGGTAAAAAACTAATCCTTGGTGCATTACCAAATGACACTTCCAATAGTCTGCATTGTATTGCACCACACAAAAGCTAACTGCCCTACTCCATTCACAGCCCACAATAAACTACAGAACTATGGGCCTTTGTACCTGTAATTTGTCTCTTCTGCACTGAGACCCATCATAAGAAATGGAAGAAATCTGACATTCAAAATGTAACTCAGTTCACATTTTTTTCTTTTTCTCTCCAACTTTCCAACCAGGACCAGGAGAACCGTGTGTTCTGTTTCAAGAGAATGCTGTTCCTGCTCTCAGACTGTGGAGGAAGCAATTCTAATCATCTGAATCTGAAGTGCACAACTGAAGTGTTCTGTAATAGCACCACAAAATATTTTATCTAAAATAATTGTGTTTTAAGGAAAAGAACCTGAATCTAATTCCATTTTAATTACCTCTCTGGAGAATCATCCTGTTTTTTAAATCCAGGAGGAAGACCGGGCCCAAAAAAGCCATCATCATCATCATCATCTTCCTGAATTCTTTTTGGCTTTCTGAAAATACAAAGATTTCACTTAATAATTACCTTGACATGCATAGCAATTATCTACATTTTTAAAAGGAAAAAAAAATACATAAAATTATTTCAGACAGTCTTATGTACTAAATATCCTGCTGTTACCAAGGAAACAGTGCAAAAGGATCCAAAATAATTTGAAGCAATTAAAAAATTGGGAGCATAAGCTTCACTCCAAAAACGCTCTGACATTTAAAAAAAACATTAAGAATGCTTTTGCTGTAGAAAGAGTAGTAAAATGTTGAAATACCATTTTCTAGTCAGAAAGTAATTTTAAATTCAGCACACTTCTTTCTCCATGTTTCTTTTTTTTTTTTATATTGTCTGCATTTTGACTAGTATATTTCCCAGTTCAGTTCTACTGAACTGAAAAACTGTTGAATAAGACAACAGGAGAAAAGTGAGCAATAATTACTCTAACACTCATTAATATGGCATAATGCCCTTCAAGTCCTTTATACAAGGCCTAGCACAAACACAAATGTCTTAACACAGCAACTGTGAGTAATCAACTCCACCAAATGAGAGTATGTGCAGAATCCTGTTATTTGCTAAATAATTTGATTTTTTTTTTCCATTAGAGGTGACTTAATTGAATTCATAAATTCATGCCGATAAATATTTCTTATGACCTCTCAATGACCAGAAACATGGCAAAACTCAAGTACCAAATACTTATATACATGATAAGTGGTGTCTGTCCTTAGTATAAACAAGAAAAATACTAAGGACTTTATTACTTCAATTGCAGAACTAAAATAAAACATGTACATACAGAGATCTGATTGCCCTAAATGACTTAATTCCACTCAAGGGTGTCAAATGGGTTGGTTGAACTTTCTTGACTGCAAAGAACATGCAGAACACATCATCCAAGTTTTACATACAGGGTTCTGTATGTGAAAAGGTACAGGGTTTACCTTTCTAGTGATATAATACTGTCCTTTTGTCAAAATTTATGCAGACACATTTCATTTACAATACAACGGAAATATACAAATAGCCTAAGAACATACTCACTTGGGTGCTGGATCTCCTTCTGTCTCCTCTTCAGAATCTCTGTTTGTGTCTCTGGTTGGAGGAAGAGATTCGGAGTCATCATCACTGTCAGGAGTTTCTGAGCTACAGCTGCTTTTATAGCCTGGAGGCAGCGCTGGTCCTGCGACTGAACATCCAGAGTTACATGGGATACTTATTAAACATTCCAAATTAAACATTCCAATCTATCTTACTATCCCCAAAACACGTATCTATCTGGAATGAAGTCTATTCAATCATTGCTCTGTCTAGTATTTAGAGGAGGCATCTAAACAAACTTCTGGAAGTTACTTTTTTCAGCACCGTATTTCAATTAACAACCCCCCCTCCCTAATTAAATTAGCACATTACTAATCCATTACTACACGAGTGTCATCTGGAACAGGACTAGAAAGCCCTACTTTATCTCACAACTGATTTACAATGCATATAGTATAAACCGGTACATTTAAAAGAAACTATCACTTTAATAAAGCATTAGAAGCTCATTAGTGAGGAATCACATCATTTGTACGTAGACAGAATGGGAGACCCTAGATTAGTGGAATTTAATTGCCAGCCTGCTTTAGGAATGCTTCAACAATTAAGGTTATTCCCAGTTCAGCTAAACGTGAAGTGCAGGCACAGACTTAAGTGCTCTGCTGAAAAAGGGATGATTTAGGCATTCTGATTTCAAAGAATCATTGCTGTCAGAAGCTGGGGCAGCACATGGAGCTTCACCCTCTGGAGTAATGAGGAGGGGGGCAATGGAAAAATTCAGATGGTAGCAGTGCTAACAGGCCTCAGCATTTTCTGGTACTGTCCCCACCAGAAGCACAGTCTGTTATAGACTTATTTGGATATAGTACCATGTACAATGGGTCCAAAAGTAGCTGAGCCACTGATCCTAACAGCAAATACTCCCCCAAAAGAGACACCCTCACACGCTCCATCGATACAGAGCCAGCTGGAGTAAACAAAGGCCAGCAATGGTCCCCAGATGCAGGGCAGCGCACGCAGGGCCAGCACCCCTTTACACACACAGCACGAAGAGCCATCCGATATCATGGAGATTTGATCCTACTGATGATTTAGCATCCTGAAATACAGACACCATCCCTCCTTTTAATATTTCAAGTATTGAGTCCCAGACTGACAGGACAGAAAGATGGTTTGGCGGGGAAAGGGCATTGTTAGCTTTATGAAAAGTCAAGGGTTAGATGAAAAGATGAGGTGCAATAAAACCACATAAATGAAGTGTACCAGGAAATTACATCTCCAGTTAAAGAACTACGAGTTTTTGATAGTGCAAAATAAAACCTGATACAGATTATGGTGCCATTGTTAGCTGACAAAGGATAGGCAGAAATTGAGTCCTTCAAGTGAGCTTCATAAAGCTTTTACTTATCTTCAGCACAAGACACAGAACAAGGACAGTCTACCAGCTACAAAGCATCCAGACACATCTGCCACTGTTTTTTGTTTTCTGTTTTAATGGGAGAGACTGCGACCAGGACATAAAAATCCATTTCAGCACTAAGAAGGAAAATACCACAATGCCTCAAGCCTATAAAGGTAAAGTAAGTTCAAGATGAGAGGGAACTAACAGATGAACGATAAATAGGAATAAAGACTGCTATCAAGAAGTCTCCCTTCTTGGTATGAGAAACACAACTGGATGAAAAGCACCTAAAAACCAGACAAATCCCACACAACAGCTTTCTCCAGCCACCTGATGCCCTGATACCATGAAAGCAGAGCTTCATCTGCTCTGAATGCAGATAGATTTGAGAAAAGACTCGGAGTGAAAGGAGCAAACTGAGCTGCAGCTGATACTGCAGAGGAAGAGACAAATTGCGAGCAGCTTTGTGAGCTGGAAAGAAGATGGAAACCCAAACTATTTAAGGAAGGAGACTGGTCTCACTGACATGCTGTCCACCATCAGGGCTAACATACATGCTCCCTATCCCAATTTCTCTCCTGTCAGGGCGACACAACTGTTTGCGTGGGCTACGCAACAAACTGGATCAGGGAACTTAGGATGCATAAAAATAACACTGCAAAATCCAGGGCTCCCCTGGAAGAACTGTTTGTTCGTGGAACCGCAGCCCAAGAAGGACAACCAGAAACAAAACAGAGACAGATTCACAAAGGGAAAATGGCATTTAAAGCCTGGGGAAGGAAAAATCATTGGACATGGTGAAAGCAGAGGAGGAGAATCAGGAGAGTGGGGATTAAAAATTAATACGGTCATGGTACTGACTGAGACAAATAATCAGCACAGACAAGGCTACAGCTATGGATTGGGGTGAAGTGGGGAGCTGCAGGAAAGAGTAGAGAGGAAGAAACAGGAATTGCTAAGCACAGATTGGGGGAGCAAAGAAAGGAAAAGGTAAGGAGGGAGGCCAAGACCTAATGAGAATTCTGTGAATGAAACGCAGGAGAGCTCAGAGTGTCAGAAAACTAAAATCAATGAGGTGAGGAAGAGGAATGGATGCAGCAATGGCAGAACAACAGGAAAAGCAAGGAAGTAACCAGAAGTCAGAACAGCTCAGAGCAGGACACCGGGATAAGAAAGCATGAGAAGAAAATTTTGGGGACAGAGAGGAGAGAAACAGAGCCAAGGATACATCTCAAGTCAGAGTGAAGTGAATGATTCACAGCTGCTAGAAGTAGCCATCTGAAGTTGCTCTGAGGTGACCTCTGCGTTGAGCCAGCTCTGGTGACTATACGCCTGAAAATTAAGCCAATTCAATTCAGAAACCAAATGAAAAATTGCTTTTTGTTGTTTTTGCTAGGTTAATTTCTGCTGTATTTGGTGATCCTAAGCAATCTACCATGCCATCAGACAGGCACTGGGATCCTCTCAAGGGCAGACAGGAGCAAGGCCTTTCACCTTCAGCGACAGTGACAGATCAACTCAGACACATCACATCAACTCATCTGTACTTTAGCAAATGCGACCTCGATGCTGAAACAGGCAAAGCCCCCTCCTGCATCTCTGGCTATTTTTAGCAATTCTCAGCATTTCTCTCCTGCTGGTACAAGGACAGCACAGAAGCAGGGACGAAAGGGGCCAAAGGAGTTGTGATTCTTCCAGCAGGAAAACATTCAGGCCAGCTTTCAAGTATCATCATGAAAATAAGAATCAGGAGATGAGTGTGTCCCATGGGTTGGGCGGTGACAAGCTGAAGAAGGAAAGGTAAAGGATTTACCAGGGACGAGCTTTTGAGTCTGTCCAACTACTGTTTGCTCCCATCCTGGTCCTGATTAAGGGTCACACTGTTTGAGTAGTGTCAGTTCTCTGACTCCCAACGGACATTGGCATCTCCTGGCAAAGTCCATTTTGGCTCCCCCTGTGCTGACCTAAAAGCAGAGCAGCAACTGACACTTTGCCTTAGTAACTCCCTCACCTTCTGAGGCAAAGGTGCACAAGGAAACTAAGAATCAAGCTGTTAACTCTGCTCATGTTTCACAATGGCAAACACCGCATGTTAAAATCAATGTGATTACACAAGCTACATTTACTACATCTTCTGTTTTTCTTCATTAAAAAAAAAAGGCAAGAATTTGCATGCTAAGTTATAACTATTAACACATCTGTTATGTCAGGTGCTGGAACTAGATGATCTTTAAACATCTCTTTTAACCCAAACCATTCCATGATTCACTTATCCATATAAAAATGAAAGAAATGCAAATTTAGGAATGGCTCAAGAGACGTTTATTTTGTTCACTACATCCAGCATGACAATGTCACATCGCAGACAGAAGGCAAATGCTTATCTGGCAGCCAAGAGGACAAATGGCATCCTGGGGTGTATCAGACACACATAACCAGCTGGTCAAAACAGGTGATTATCCCACTGTATTCAGCATTGGTGAACACTGAAGGAGGTTTAGACTGGGCACTAGGAAGCATCTCTTTACCAAGAGGTTGGTCAAACACTGGAATGGGCTTCCTAGAGAGGTGGTCGATGCCCCAAACCTGACAGTATTTGAGAGGCATTTGGACAATGCCCTTTATCACGTGCCTTAACTTTTTGTCAGCCCTGAACTGTTTGTTTGAATGGATTTAATTTTGGTTTTGTTTTGTTGGTTTGTTTTTTTTTTCCAGCCGCCCGGCTGCCGAGCCCGGAGCGGGGAGAGGCCGCCTGAGGCGGGCGGGAGGGGGGCCGCGGAGCCGTTGGGCTCGGAGCGGGGAGAGGCGGCCTGAGGCGGGCGGCCGCGGAGTCGTTGGGGCCTTCGCGCCTCACCCTGACTGAAGTCCTCATCCGGGTCCGCCTCGGGGTGGCGGGAGAAGCCGGGCGGCAGCGCGGGGCCGATGAGCTCGCGGGTCATGGTGGCGGGCGGGCGGGCTCAGCTCCAGAAGCCCCTCGGTCCCCGGTCCCGGTCCTACTCCACTTCCCCGTCCTGCCACCACCAGTGTCGCACTTCCGGCGTGGCCGAATGACGCATTCAACACCCCCCCCCGCCCATTCCTCGAGGCAAAGGTGCACAAGGAAACTAAGAATCAAGCTGTTAACTCTGCTCATGTTTCACAATGGCAAACACCGCATGTTAAAATCAATGTGATTACACAAGCTATATTTACTACATCTTCTGTTTTTCTTCATTAAAAAAAAAAGGCAAGAATTTGCATGCTAAGTTATAACTATTAACACATCTGTTATGTCAGGTGCTGGAACTAGATGATCTTTAAACATCTCTTTTAACCCAAACCATTCCATGATTCACTTATCCATATAAAAATGAAAGAAATGCAAATTTAGGAATGGCTCAAGAGACGTTTATTTTGTTCACTACATCCAGCATGACAATGTCACATCGCAGACAGAAGGCAAATGCTTATCTGGCAGCCAAGAGGACAAATGGCATCCTGGGGTGTATCAGACACACATAACCAGCTGGTCAAAACAGGTGATTATCCCACTGTATTCAGCATTGGTGAACACTGAAGGAGGTTTAGACTGGGCACTAGGAAGCATCTCTTTACCAAGAGGTTGGTCAAACACTGGAATGGGCTTCCTAGAGAGGTGGTCAATGCCCCAAACCTGACAGTATTTGAGAGGCATTTGGACAATGCCCTTTATCACGTGCCTTAACTTTTTGTCAGCCCTGAACTGTTTGTTTGAATGGATTTAATTTTGGTTTTGTTTTGTTGGTTTGTTTTTTTTTTTAAGGCAAATACATTTCTTCATCCATTTCACACAGAAATCCCCAATAAGATTTGTCAGTGCAACTGTACTACTATGGAGTTGATGTACACTGGGACAAAAAGCGGACAAACTAGGCTCAATAACCCAGATTAGATACTGCCAAAACACTTGGTATCACAAAACCAGATGATAAGCTTAACTTACTTTGTTCAGTGGATTCATACACAACACAGATATTTGCAACATATATCAGTATGTTGATAGAAAGAAAGCGAATAAGCCGTCGACACACAGATAAATAGGAGAGGCTGCCTCAGCTCAAACAAGTGTGAAGTCAGAGCTTCAGTACAAAGAAAGCCAAGCTACAGACTCGGAGCTTGATGTTGCTATGGTGTCAGCTAAGGCAGCAGCTTTATTCTTTCTTCCTACTGCTCCCTCTCCTGGATTGAAAAATGAGAAGAGCAGATGAGCACAGAAAACCTTTTCCATGGGAGCTGTTTTGATTGGAATAACGGGGCGATCTTTGAAATACTGCCGGAAACTGAATAGATGTAACACAAGTGATCTGAACTTGGATTAAAGAGAGGGAGTACGAAGGCTCAAAGTGCTGCTTCCAGAGCTATTATTGATACAGAACATCTAAGAGTTTAAGTGGGGGGAACTGAGCTGTGCTCCAGAAGAGCCAGATTGGCAGTCCACTGGTCTCAGAGAGATCCCACTTCTCAGCACCCAAGGCCCTGGCAGGGAAGGCACCACAGCCTCACCCACCACAGGCCAGTTCCACATCCCGAGGAAAGCTGACTGGAAAAATGAAAGCTTCATCAAATGTTTTGGTTTGACAAAGGAGGGCATGCTGCAAAGACCTCACCACCGCCTTTTTCTGCTGTCCTTCTAAGTTACTAACTTCACATGCAGAGCTACTGAAGAACGCAGGCCTAAAAGTGCAGACGGGACTCCAGCAGGCAAATCATCACCGAATCAATGCACTAGCTTTTTAAAAACAAGCTTAAAACCGTCTGATATCTGTAGAACTCCCCAATAACCTAATATATTAATTTTTTTCCTGAAAAAGTCAGTATAAAAACCACCCACAAAGGTTATCTCCAGCAGGGCACCACAGACCCAGCTGCCAAACGCCAGCTGCCAGAGCTGCCTTAACGCCCACCCTTCCCGTACCCGTACCACACCACCCTTCCCGTACCCGAGGCCCCCGCCGGGCCACAATCGCCCACAGAGGCAGGACACACACACACACGACGTGCTGGGGGGGACGACAGAGACACGCCGCCCGAGCCCGGAGCGGGGAGAGGCCGCCTGAGGCGGGCGGGAGGGGGGCCGCGGAGCCGTTGGGCTCGGAGCGGGGAGAGGCGGCCTGAGGCGGGCGGCCGCGGAGTCGTTGGGGCCTTCGCGCCTCACCCTGACTGAAGTCCTCATCCGGGTCCGCCTCGGGGTGGCGGGAGAAGCCGGGCGGCAGCGCGGGGCCGATGAGCTCGCGGGTCATGGTGGCGGGCGGGCGGGCTCAGCTCCAGAAGCCCCTCGGTCCCCGGTCCCGGTCCTACTCCACTTCCCCGTCCTGCCACCACCAGTGTCGCACTTCCGGCGTGGCCGAATGACGCATTCAACACCCCCCCCCGCCCATTCCTCCCTCCATCAGGTTTAACCCACCCTCGTGGCGAGCGGCTAAGCCCCGGAAGTGACGCGTTTTGTAGCGGCCGGCGGTGCGGGCCCCCACGAGGCGGTGGAAGCGGATCCGGGAGCCAGCGGCTGCATCGGGCC